>NC_135804.1:48111615-48417508 GCF_964213995.1 Mustelus asterias | reverse complement strand
AGACAGTTGCCAGCTACATGACAGACATTGAATGACAAGCAGGATTTCATTAACCTCCTCAGGTCAAGCCAGGCCGTTATCTCTAAAAACTGCACCCCCACCCCAACCTGCTCCAGCACATCAGCAGAAAGAGAGTCAGGCTCATCTTCAGTGACATTTCCCAGCCACTGCCCCCCTCCCCCAAACACACACCCCAACCTCCTACGCCAGCCATGGGATATTTTTCTGTTTGTAAATGCAAGCTGCTGCATTCCTAGTCAGCTTCTCACCTTTCATAAACTTGAGCGCATTTAAAAACTCTGTGTAAGTAAAGATACAGGCAGCAGAGTTCTGTTCACCCATCACCTCAGCGCTTGCTGACCTTCATTAAGCTCCTGGTCAAGCAATGCCTCAATTTCTCATCCTTGGTTTCAAATCCCTCTGTGGTCTCACCCCTCTCCTATCTCTGTAACCCATCCAAATCTCCAATTCTGGCCTCTTGCACATCCTCAATTTTAATTGCTGCATCATTGGCGACTGTGCCTTCAGCTGCCTCGGCCCGAAGCTCTGGAATTCCTTCCGTAAACGTCCCTCCCCTCCAAGCTCTTTGTCATCTGTCCCAATATTTCATGTGGCACAGTGTCAAATTTCATTCCTATGAAGTGCCTTTGAATGTTTTATCATGTTAAAGAAGCTGTATAAATGCAAGTTGTTATTCTAGAGAGTTTCATCCAAGGTGAAATTCTTCACAGAAATACAACTGTATTTAAACCCGGACACATTTTCATTTAGTGGCCTCAGAGAAAAATATAAATCTGGTCATTTCAACTTTGTGGGGCCACAAACCTCCAACTATGTAAAATAAACAATGCGTATGTGACAGGAATTGCAGGTCCATTCCGACATGAATAAAACGACATCGAGGAACCGTGCCAGAGAGTAAGGCGAGGACAAGGAGGCTAAAAGAGTCCTTGGGGGTCCTTGTGCATGAGACGCAAAAGCCCAGTCTGCAGGTACAACAGGTGATCAAGAAGGCAAATGGGATGTTGGCCTATATCGCGAGGGGGATAGAATATAAAAGCAGGGATGTCTTGATGCACCTGTACAGGGCATTGGTGAGGCCGCAGCTGGAATACTGTGTGCAGTATTGGTCCCCTTATATGAGGAGGGATATATTGGCATTGGAGGGAGTGCAGAGAAGGTTCACCAGGTTGATACCGGAGATGAGGGGTTTGGATTATGAGGAGAGGCTGAGGAGATTGGGTTTGTACTCGGAGTTTAGAAGGATGAGGGGGGATCTTATGGAGACTTATAAGATAATGCGGGGGCTGGATAGGGTGGAGGCGGAGAGATTCTTTCCACTTAGTAAGGAAGTTAAAACTAGAGGACACAGCCTCAAAATAAAGGGGGGTCGGTTTAAGACAGAGTTGAGGAGGAACTTCTTCTCCCAGAGGGTGGTGAATCTCTGGAATTCTCTGCCCACTGAGGTGGTGGAGGCTACCTCGCTGAATATGTTTAAAGCGCGGATGGATGGATTCCTGATTGGTAAAGGAATTAAGGGTTATGGGGATCAGGCGGGTAAGTGGTACTGATCCACGTCAGATCAGCCATGATCTTATTGAATGGCGGGGCAGGCTCGAGGGGCTAGATGGCCTACTCCTGCTCCTATTTCTTATGTTCTTATGCTTGACTTCCTCACACCTCTGTAGGGCAGTGAGCCTGCAGAAAGACCGCTTTGAAAGTTTGAATGGTCAGGCCCAATTCTTCAGCATAATGAGGAATGGGAAGGATCTAGAAGCCTCAGGAGCAGCTACTTTCTCAGGTAGATCTTTGTAACCTGGGGTGGTTCACTATTTATTTTGCCATGCTTCAGCTGGAGACAGGATAACATCAACATTATGGTAAAGCCAAAGGGCATAAAGACAGTCAGGCAAGTGACTACAAAACTGATCTGCTGATCCAACTTTGTGGGAATGATGATGCTTCTGCCCCCAATCACCCAGCAGATTCACAGATTGAAATCATGGACTCAACAAGTGGTAAACCAGCTAAGGAATCTCACAATAAGAGTGCACAAACCTTACAGAAGAGCTATTGTGCCAAATCCACATTTTAACTTTTATTGAAAAAGGAGTTTTGTTCTGGTTATGTTTTCTATTGACCTCAGAATACTGGTAACCTGGCACCATTCGCAACTCCTCTGACAATGAAACAGTACATCCCAGCCTACAACAGGACCTGCATAAGGCAGATTTCAGTTGATAAATAGCAAGTGACATTCATACCGCGCAAGTGCTTAATAAAGATCTTAGATTGATTAGCCATGGTAAATTGCCCCTTAGTGTCAGGGTAAATATGTGGGGTTAGGGGGATGGAGCCTGGGTGGGATTGTGGTCGGTGCGGACTCGATGGGCCATATGGTCTCCTTGGAGTTCACTGGAGCACAATTACCAACCTCCCGATCTGGGGTCACCATTGCCAGGAGTTAACTGGACCCATCATATCACTCCCACAGCCTCAAGAGCTGGGCACAGGCTACATACTTTGCAATAAGTGGCTCATCATCTGAACACAAAATTTCTCCATCATTAATACGGCTCAAGTCAGGTGGGTGATTGAATATTCACTCATCAGTCACCCACATCAGTGCAGCTGTAACACTCCAGAAGCTTGATGCTGTTCAGGATGAAGCAGTTTACTTGATTGATACCCCTGTCACTGGACTAAGTGTACACTGTGGACTGTGGTTAGAGCATATATGATCTGCAGGGTGTAGTACAGCAACTTCAACAACATCTTCCTTTTCTGCAATACGTCACTGAGAAAAGCAGAGCAGTAACACTAGGGAACCAGAGTCCAATCTAAGTCACATCCCCATCTTGTTTTGGGCATATTCCCTTGTATTTAAACAGCAACGAGCAGTGAGAAATGTTTCCTAAAATTGCAGGGTGGAACATTGCACTCTAAGGCAATCAATACAAGAGATGATGACGTTACATGAACAGTTATGAATCTCACTCTTAATGTAATGGAGCTTTACTTGTATAGTCATCAGACATTGGGCCCAAGCAGGAATGAGCACTGTTCATAATACTGCTGGTACTACCATGCTCTGAATAGGAACAATCATGCTACAGATGAATGTCTAGTGTGGAATTTACCATTCTATCACAGCATGGGCACCAAAGGACCAGAGAACCAGGGAAGCCAATTTTGAGCACCATACTTTAGGAAGGAAGTGAAGGCTTTTGAAAGGGCGCAGAAAAGATTTATGAGAATGGTTCCAGGGATGAACCTGGGGTTGTTTCCCTTAGAGAAGGAAAGGTTCGGAGGAGATTCGATAGACCTGTTCAAAATCAGTAGTCTAAACAGAGCAAGTTAGGCAGAAACCATTCCCATTGTTGGAACCAGAGGACACTGATTCAAGGTGAATGTCAAAAAAACCAAAGACAACATGAGGAAAAAGCTCTTTTACACAGCAAGTGGTGAGCAACTAGTTCCCCCTCCCTTTCCCTATAGCCCTGCAAATGTTTTTTCTTCAGATAACTATCCCATTGCTCTTTGAAAGCCATGATTGAATCTACTTCCACCATAGTGTATTCTGGATCCTCACCACTTGCTGCGTATAAGACCTTTGATGTGGAGATGCCGGCGTTGGACTGGGATAAACACAGTAAGAAGTTTAACAACACCAGGTTAAAGTCCAACAGGTTTATTTGGTAGCAAAAGCCACACAAGCTTTCGGAGCTCTAAGCCCCTTCTTCTTGGAGCCGGCAGTTTGCGGTGTTGATGGTAGTCATGATGTGGAGATGCCGGCGTTGGACTGGGGTAAACACAGTAAGAAGTTTAACAACACCAGGTTAAAGTCCAACAAGTTTATTTGGTAGCAAAAGCCACACAAGCGTTCGGAGCTCTAAGCCCCTTAGAGCTTAGAGCTCCGAAAGCTTGTGTGGCTTTTGCTACCAAATAAACCTGTTGGACTTTAACCTGGTGCTGTTAAACTTCTTACTGTATAAGAGCTTTTTCCAGAGTTCCAGAGTTCTACTACCCTTTGTGTGATGAAGTGCTTCTTGACATCACCCCTAAACTGTCTAGTTCTAATTTTAAGCTCATGTCCTCTTGTTCTGAATTCCCAAGGAAATAAATAGTTTCTTTCTATCTACCCTGCCAAATCCCATAATCATCTTAAACACTTCAATTAGTTCATCCTTTAATCTTCTTCACTCAAGAGAAGCCTGCTTTTGACATTTACCAGTGAGAGTTATGCAGTGCAGAATGGAAGGATACTTTTCAGATCGAGATCCTCAGCACATTAAGGTAACTACTAGCGCCCTTTCTCATTAGGGGAAAAAAATCTTAGGATAAAGGAATGTATCAAATAATTGAAAGTCATTTGAAAATGATAACATGGCTGGACAGCACTGAAATGGGAATAAAGGAGGGACCACACATTAACTGTCAGATTCACACTATCCTCAAAATATCACCATAGCCAACCAAATAAAAAAACATCAAGAACAACAGGATGTATTCACCTTGTTGAGGGAACAATATTAAGAGTTTACTATAGCGAATAAGACTGAAACAGTTTAAAGATTTCACTTCTGAAAAATTGCAAAATGCCAACAACCAGCATGCAGTGTTTGATATAATTAAAATGTACCCACAGTATAAAGTTACTGGGTTTTTAAAAATATAAATAGCTCATAAATTACCAAACCAATCACATTGAAATAACATAAATCCAAACCAAAATAAACTTACCATCAGCACTTCTTCTAAATGTTTGACCTCCAGCTCTAACTTCTGGAGTTCTGGGAACTGGCCACGATAATCGTCAAGTGTTGAATTTAATGTCATCAGGGCTTCCTCTATCCCTGGGTCTACAGGCTTCACCTTTCCGCTCTCAGTAGACACAGTTTTATCATTCGGTTTGGTTTTCTCTTCTGTAGCGGCAACACATTGAACCACTGAGACAGCAGCAAAAGTTTCACCTCCTGGTGTCGCCGACAGACTACATGCGTTTTCTGGGATTTTTGACTTTTCTAGTGGAGCTTCAAATGGTAGTGCCCCGTTGACAGTCTCTTTAGTCACAGGTTGATCAGCTTCTGCCTCTGAGATTTGTGAAGACTCCACTAAATTTGATATGGCATTGACCTGCGGTTTGGACTCTGTGCTCGTTGATGCATTCAAGTCCATTTCAGCGTCTATACTTGCTTCACTAATATGGCTGAGAGTTCGGGAAACTGGCACATTTCCATTAAATAATGCAGGTTTTATGGTCTCCTTCTCTTCTTCTGCCTCTTCCACTTGCTGTCCGACAGCCTCAGGACTAGCTGCCTTAGCATCCTCAGTTTGTGCAAATGTTATAGTGATTCGAGGGACTGTTCCCTGTATTTCTGGCTGTACCAATGTTTTTTGAGAATGTCTAACACTGGTTGACAACTGTGGACTGGAAGAACCATCTGAAGAATCAGAGGAGATGGACCATGCAGCACCATTCTCCTGTTCTTCTTGTCTGCGCAGCATATTCTATACAAAACAAAAAAGTACAAGTTACAATCTGCTCGGTAGCCAAAGTACATGTTCAATCAAACACTCCTTCAGAATAGCATTCCTCACCATAGAGATGGCATCAAGACTCTGTGGAGATGATTTGTAAACTGACTGAAGCAGCCCTAAAGCAGAGCTCAAAACTCGAGAAAGAGGATAAGCATATCACTGACATAGTCAGTCTACGTTACTAATACTGCACCTTGCGATGAAATGTTTAACCTGTTAGTGTGAATTCAGCCAGGACTCCAAGCCAGACAAATCAAAGAACAAAGCCCCTGGCTTGTTTTAACTTTACTTCGAAAAATAAAGTAAACATTGGTCCTTTAGAGGATGAGAAGGGGGATGTAATAACTGGAAATGAGGAAATGGCTGAGGCATTGAACAGGTATTTTGTGTCGGTCCTCACAGTGGATGACACCAATGACATGCCAAAAATTGATGACAAGGCAGCTATGGCAGGTGAGGACCTAGAAATTATCATCACGAAAAAGGTAGTGTTGGGGAAGTTAATGGGGCTAAAGGTAGACAAGTCTCCTGGTCCTGATGGAATGCATCCCAGGGTACTAAAAGAGATGGTGGGCGAAATAGCAAATGTACTAGTGGTAATTTACCAAAATTCGCTGGACTCTGGGGTGGTTCCCGCAGATTGGAAAACAGCAAATGTGACGCCACTGTTTAAAAAAGGAGGTAGACAAAAGGCGGGTAACTATAGGCCGGTTAGCTTAACGTCTGTAGTAGGGAAAATGCTGGAATCTATCATAAAGGAAGAAATAACAAGACATCTAGATATAAATTGTCCCATTGGTAAGATGCAGCATGGGTTCATGAAGGGAAGGTCATGTCTGACTAATTTGGTAGAATTCTTTGAGAACATTACATGTGCAGTGGACAATGGGGAACCTGTGGATGTGGTATATCTGGATTTCCAGAAGGCATTTGACAAGGTGCCGCACCAAAGACTGCGACATAAGATAAAGGTGCACAGTGTTACGGGTAATGTATTAGCATGGATAGAGGATTGGTTAACCAACAGAAAGCAAAGTGTGGAGGTAAATGGGTGTTTTTCTGGTTGGCGATCAGTGACTAGTAGTGTGCCTCAGGGATCAGTGTTGGGACCACAATTGTTTACAATTTACATAGATGATTTGGAGTTGGGGACCACGTGTAGTGTGTCAAAATTCACAGATGACACTAAGATGAGTGGCACAGCAAAGTGCGCAGAGGATGTTGAAAGTCTGCAAAGGGATATAGATAGTCTAAGTGAGTGGGCGAGGGTCTGCCAGATGGAGTACAATGTTGGTAAATGTGAGGTCATCCATTTTGATAGGAACAACAGCAAAATGGACTATTATTTAAATGGTAAAAAATTGAAGGACCTGGGTGTCCTTGTGCAAGAATCACAAGGAGTTGGTTTGCAGGTGCAGCAGGTAATTAAGAAGGCAAATGGAATTTTGTCCTTCATTGCTAGAGGGATGGAGTTTAAAAATAGTGAGATTATGTTGCAGCTGTATAAGATGCTGGTGAGGCCACACCTGGAGTACTGTGTACAGTTTTGGTCTCCTTACTTGAGAAAGAACATACTGGCACCAGAAGGGGTGCAGAGGAGATTCACTAGGTTGATTCCAGAGTTGAGAGGGTTGGCTTATGAGGAGAGACTGAGTAGACTGGAATTCAGAAGAATGAGGGGAGATCTTATAGAAACATAAAAGATTATGAAGGGAATAGATAGGATAGAAACAAGCAAGTTATTTCCACTGGCAGGTGAAACTAGAACTAGGGAGCATGGCCTCAAAATAAGGGGAAGCAGATTTAGGACTGAGTTGAGGAAGAACTTCTTCACACAAATGGTTGTGAATCTGTGGAATTCCCTGCCCAGTGAAGCAGTTGAGGCTACTTCACGGAATGTTTTTAAGTTACAGTCAACAGGCGCAGCCTTCTTCCTAACACCCTTCAAAAAAAGAAAATCTGCTAACCTTACCTGGTCTGGTCCAAATGTGACTCTGAGCCCACAGCAATGTGATTGACTGTAATTGCCCTCTGATGTTGCCCAGCAAGCCACTCAATTGACACAAAGATGGCTCAGCACTACTTTCTCAAGAGCAGTCAAGAAAGAGTTTGATTCATTCATGGGATGTGGCAATCAAAATGCAGTTACAAGGCTGAAGAGATCCCTTTTCCTGCATATATATGCCAATTATATTTCCAACAAAAATCAAGAAATTAATTGCCACAAATATGAAAAAAAAACTATGTTAAGGCTGTACAAAGTCAGAATGAAGTCTCAGATTTCAGGCTGCATTTTTCAATTTCTGAATGTTAGAAATTAGGCAGCTAAAGAACTGTTTATTATGCACGAGTTGATGCTATTGATGGACAAGAATGTTTCTTCACATACTACTTTCTGGAAGGTACAAAGTAACTAAACAGCTGTGGGCTAATGGCCGGGGTGGGGGCACCATTATCTAATCATCACATAGAAGCTACCAGACCATGTGCCATTTTCAGAAAGTGGAAGTATTAAAGAACACATCTGAAGAAAGGATGCAGACAGTTCTTTGGAGGGGCCTAAACTAAACAATGGCTTTACAAACTCAAATTAAAGCAAATCAATAAGCTGAATATTCTCAAATGATGCTCAGAGACAAAACAAATGGGACAGGAAGATCGGACGGTAGGTTAGGCCCTTTCTAATAGGAATAAGCATGCATACAGAGGCCAATGAACACCTGTGCCACAGCCATTAGCCCACAGCTATTTAGTCGCTTTGTACCTTCCAGATAATAGTCTGCGAAGTAACGTTCCTGTCCATCCAAAGCATCAACTTGTGCATAATAAATAGTTCTTTAGCTGCCTAACTTCTAACATTCAGAAACTGAAAAATGGAACCAAGAAGTTCAATTTCAGTTCTCTGATATTGAAGATTTTAAACAGAGATTCATTTTCTAGCATTATCTGGTGAGAGTACATCTCGGATACCGTGAGGCCAAGAAATAAAATGGCAAACCTTACAACTTAAATTACTGGTTAAAAACAGAGAATTATGATTTGTGGCAGCAGTCAGTAAACACAAGGTTAGCTACCTCCTGAATTACACACCTTAGTGCCTCAGGCTGCACAAGTAGATGCGAATGTTGTAATTTATTAACAGCTTCAGTCAGAATATAGCTCTCTCTCTCGTGTCACTCTTCTCTCATACTGCTTTTCCTTTGTTAGCCAGCCAGCCCTTTCCTCCCCTCTCTAGTTCCTCTGTCACTATGACAACTTGGAGCTAAGAATGTGCAAGCCATACAGCCAGAGTGAAAGGTTCTCTGTTCCTGAGGTGCAATGAAATCGTAGACATGTTTATAAAGGATAATCGATGACTTTACTGTGCGCAGCATACATGAGGATGACTCTCTCTCTTTTCTTCCACAAGTGTGCGCACACAGTCCTTTTCAAACTCTGTTTTAGCTGATGGCCCTATTCCACAGCAGGTCCATATTAATATCAAGCTGCCCAGAGTCAAATCTGAACCAAGGCATCGGTTTTCAGATTGTAAAATTAAAACAACAGATCAACTGGGTTGTACTAAGCAAGACTTGCTTTACCTGCAGTTTGGATCACAAGGAAAACACTTCTCACATTTCAAGGAATATACCAATCTGGGCGATTGTGCAAAGCATGCATACATTCAGGATATCCATGGCAGAATACACAGTAGCACCACATGCAGGTGAACACCTGTAGAGAGACTTACATAAAAGGCCTGTTCCCGCAGGGATGGGGTATCTGGCGGACTTTGGTTGTAGGTGGAGAATCGCTTGTTCACAGTGGGCACTTTGTTGACAGTACTTGCAGCAGATGTTTGATCATCTTTGTCGAATGGACTAAAAGAGAACACAAGCTAAATAAGACACCACTGGCATTCAAGACACAGTAGAATGACTTGCTTGCTAAGATATTTTCCACGCGTTCTAACCTTGGGATTCAGTACATGGTAAGCTGCTCTGAGATTAGTGCTCTGAGATTTGATATTAAACAAACTGTTGCCTCCTTTCACCAGTAGTTAATGCTGGGTAACATTAAATTCCACTGGAAGATGCAGAAATATAATCCTGGGTGACAGCTAAAGGAAGAGAGGGTTAGGGTCAGTACATGTAGTACTTAACCATGGGAGTCAGACAGTTGTGGGTTCAAGCTTCACTACAGTTGAGTACATTATGCTGGACTTAATGCTTCATGCGATACTGAAGGAGAGTTCTGTTGTCCCAGATACCACCTTCCAGATGAATTGCCAAACCATTTGCTGTCTCAGGACATCTGAAGAATCAGGGAGCCCTGCCAGTATCCTGACCAGTATGTATTCCTCAAACCATATCAGTAACAGCTTAGTTGGTCATTCATTCCACTGAAGTTTCTTACTGAGCAACTGATTGCCGTGATTCCCCTACATCAAAACAGTGATTATACTTTATGGTTATGAAGTGTTTTGGGACATTCTGAAGCTGTGAAAGGTGCCACAAAGATCTAAGTCTCTCTTATTTATGACAATAAGATCCTTCTTTCAATATTTTACTGAGTATGGAATAAAAAGGAAGAGTTTCCTTTTCTTTTCTTACTTCCTGTACTGAAGGCACACACACAAACTCTCACCAGCATGGACTGTCAATTCTGCACCCCCTCCCCATTCTCCTCGTTCTCTCTAACCCAGGGCCAACTAGAACACACTAAATACTGCTTTAGTTAAGCTCATCCCCAAGTATGACACAGATCATGGACTGAATTGCAATTTCCCAAGATGAATGGCTCAGTTACACAAGGGAAAACATCTTAAAGGCACTGGAGAAACTCGTACATTGAAAGAAAGTGAAAGACTGAATGCAACATTTAAACCTGAGCCTTTTGAAGGGGCAAGGTCTGCTTGCAAAGTAATGGATTCAATAGTGTAAGTAGCATAGTGATTACGGAATATTTCTTATATTCATGGTGAGATGTGTACATTTCTGAGCATGTTTCAGCAGACCTTTGTCCAGAATTGGTTTGTCAAGCTTGATCAAATTCTTTAAAAAAAGTGACTCGAGGGGGAAGTCAGGAATTATACATGGACAAAAACATATCAGCCAATCCCAACACACCCATTAGTAAAAGGAAAAGTTAGTCACATCCTCACAAAAAGCTGATGCCAATCAGAACAAAGTTGTTAACAAAGTTAAGCAGAACTATGCTGAATATTTTAAATTATTCTGTAAGTTCACGAAAGTCATTTTTTCAGTACTTTAATTTCTTAAGTAATCTTTGGCTAATAGAGTGCTTCAATTCAAATAGGATACAAAAGTGTGTGCAGAGATTGGCATTTGATTGTCTAACATTGAATTCAATGCACTCATCAAGAGTTGGAAAGTCTTCTGAAAGTGGCCATTGCTCTGCAGCTAACAACTGGCACAAATGAAGTGGTCCAGCATATTCCCGAGGATTGGCCATTGAACCAAAACTAGGTCAAATACAAGCACTGGATGCTCTGTCACATCTGGGAGAAAAGGATTCGACCTGATTAAAGGATGATTATGTTTTTGATTTTTTCCACAACAAACCACGCCACACTGGATCTAACTAACTGCAAGATTTACACAACTTACCACAGGAACACGGAAACAAGCAAGCCACTCAGCTCCTCAAGCTTGTTTTGCTACCATCATGGCTGATCGTGTAAACTAATTCCACACACCCACCTTTGGCCAACAAAAATCTTATCAACCAGCTGCATTATTAATTCTAGAATCTAATTTCCACATCAAAAATTGAAATTTCAAAGCCACAGTGGGGAAAGCATGTGGGGGGTTTACACAGGGGCAGAATTTTACTTTCCCCTGATTTTGTGGGTTTGTAAGTGGTGGTGGAGGGGACCAGAACATTTTTCAGAGGGCCTGCCCACCAGGTTCCCACCTATCCTAATGCAATTTGATGTCCCCAGCCACCGCTTCCCCCCCCCCACCTCAATTGGGGCTCTTAAGTGGCCAATTATTGACCACATGAGGGTCATTTCCCACTCAGCCTCATTTATTAAGTTGTTGGAAGGAGTTCAGGGCTGGGGCGCAGATGGTCTGAAAATTAACCCCGTTTAGGCCTCAGGCAGGAAGGAGGTGCACCTCCATCAGCATCGGGCATCCCCACTTCCACAAGGTTCGACTCTTGCATGGACTCCTTCCATTACTCCCCTGCCAGCCCCTCGGCCTCTGTCCCAACACGCTAACCACACTCTCTTCCCTCCCCCAGGTCTCACCTATCTTCCCCACCCTGAAACCCCACCGGGTTACCTGATCCTGGACTCCTGGGACTGAAGACTCTGGGGACTGCTTGTAATTCCAGTCCTATTTAATTCAGCTTCTGGCGCTGCAGGGACTAGAGAGATTCCAACCAGATTGGCCAGCAGTTCCTCAAGGCATGACTTTCTCCCAGGGGGGCAGAAGTCCTGCCTCTAGCTAATTAATGTTCCTTGGAGCGTGAAACAGCCATGGGGCAGCTAGTATGGGCAGGGACGTGTTTGCTGCCAACTCCTCAGATGGCAGGAAAGCAAACCCCGCCATCCAAAATATCCTGGCATGTAATATTAACCCCAAATACTCAAGACTGCTTCAATTTTGTTAAAGATTCCAAATTACGAGATGAGGAAACCCATGAACTTTCAAATAAATAAACATTCTCACCAGCACCAAGATTCAGTGTCAGTGCCAAATGATTCCCCCATGCTTTGCCAGGCCATCTAACATTTTGCTTCATCAATCGATCTATTCACTTACTTTTTAAAAGATCAAAGCGTGTAAGAATTGGCCATCAGTACATGAATATTCCTCCCTCTCTGATGTGGTAAAATACATTTCCTGCTTTAGCATTACATTTCCACCCAGAGAGTGAGGGAAGGCACCATCTTACCAAAAACAATTGGCACAGACCCCCAGCAGCCATGGGGAAGGTGCAGTTACATTACTCAAAAGAAAAAGGTCCTTACTTCGACCCTGCACCTAGAGAACTGCAGATTGTAACTGATGGGCCTTGTATATAAAAACACTAAAAGAAATAGTACAAACAAATGACAGGAAGGGCAATAATAAATAAATGGATCTGAACTATTTGAGTAAGGGGATAGAAGTTACTTGCAAATGGAGGGGGCGGTGCAGGGGAGGGTGGTGTGGAGTCAAGCGTTTTCTTCAAAGCTTTTTATTTAACAATGCAACACCAATGAGCATCAATATAGACTCAAACACAATGTTTGGAGAGAGTATTGGAGACCTTTATAAAGGACACAAAGAGCTTTATCCGCTTGAGTATTGCTTAAATTCACACAGACACAGAAAGAAGCTAATATCTATAGTTCTTATTCGACTCATATCAGAGGGTCCTCAGGCCACAATTCCCAAATCTTAAAGTCACTTTAACAACCAACTCTCATTCAAGATCCAATCTAAATGTTATGGGGCTAATCCAGTGTTAACTAGAAAGAAGCACATAATGACTGAAAAAAATAAAAGCAGAGATAATCCATCTCAGGAAAGCAAGGCAATAAAACTTGCTATGCACAGATCCAATTTTCCCTTGCACTTACACAATTAATAGTTTTAGTGAGTGGAGCTCAAAAATCCCCAAACCCACAGCCATGCCATTCTTAAGTGAACTACTTTATCAGCTGACTGATGTTCACCAAATTTAAATATGTAACATACAATTGCTAACAGGAACACATGGCAAGTTTATCTAGTTAATAAATGAATGGAAGAGTCCTAGGTTCAATCCCAAATCTGGTACTCAGTGAACTGACATGAAGCAGAAACAAGAGGGGAATAACAATTGGCTTAAATGGGGGGGGTGGCGATGGCAACCGCACAACTGTATCCTGACAAAGCATGAGGAGAGAAGAATATTACACTTAAATGAAATTATTCATATTGCAGGCACTGGGGTTTAAAAAATGTCTTTAATAATCTTAATGTTTGTTTGTGTACTTGTAACATTTAAATAGCTCCATATTTCAAATTACCCTGTTCCATTTCCCCTCATGCACCACCTCAGCCTGTTGGCATAAAGTCTTTTTGGTCAGTTGATTTAAGTCCCTTTCCTTGATGCACTTTAGAACAAAGCAAAAATAATCAATAATATTCAGCTCCTATTCTGCTTCTAAAATGCCTGAGCAATGAAATCTAGTACCCAAGAAGAGCACCAAGAAAAGCTTGAATAAAGCCAAAGTCATGGATTGCCCTTGAATAAAGTCCCAATATATTGAAGAGCAATCATTAACTGGGCCAAAACAATATAGTGCAAGTGCTGGAAACCTTAAATAAAACAGAAAATGCTGCAAACAGCAGGTCAGACAGGGCTGTGGAGAGTTATAGTTCTAGTCTGATGAAAGGTCATCAACCAGAAACATCAACTTTTTCTTTCTCCATGGATGCTGTCTTTCCTGTTTTTCTTTTTAATCCTGAACTAGGATTTGATTACAAAGTACTGCAAAATAATCTTGATCTCAGTGAGCTGAAAGGTTTACAGTTGGGACTTTTAGTCCTATTCTTATCAGAGCTGCTCATTACGCAGCTAGATAGACAGTACTGTTGTGAAAGTGTATGTCGTATTAGAATGCACAGGTAGGACAATTAACTATCAAACTAGAAGTCCTATTCGTACCTAGTATAGCCACCATATAGTATATGGTTTTGGGTCCTTTGAATTGTGGGGATAACAACATTATGGAAAAGGTTTGAAGGAGGGCCACCCAATTGGTTAAGGGCTTTCAACCCCTAGTTTAAGGGCCCCAAATTAGCAAGACAGATTTGAAGAGATGGGTCTTTTTATCCTTGGAAAAATGTAGGCTTCAAAGAGGCAAGATAGAGATATTTAAAATTATGAAGCAATGGAATTCTGTCAATGTGGACTAAGTTACTAGAGATTGATAAGCAAGGTAGGACTAGCCACAATACTTATGCTGGATGTCAGGGTGTTACTTCTTTTCCACAAGAGTTGTCAACTTCTGGAATAAGTGGCCAGTGCATAGAATAAAAATTGTGTAGCGAATCCACAAAGTGGAGCAGGAAGGTTTCCCGAGGGTGGAAATTCTCACATCATTAAAGATAGGTGGGCTGGCAGGAAAGAGCTGGGGTACCAATCACTGCTGTCTTCTGGACTTTGCATGATTTCCCAAGGGAAGGGGTGATAGGGCAAGGCTTTTTACTTGTATGACTGCAGAGGAGGGGTGCATCATGCACCGTCAGTGTGGGGAGAGCAACCGGATTTTTCTAGCCTTTCTTTGCATGTTCTGCAAGAGTTTTGTTGACTTGCGGATAAATATGTATCATTCTATTGAAAACTGCATAAAACAAGTTAAACTCTAAAGCGGGTCCTCTGCAGTAGCGCAATAATTCTGAATGACACACTTTTTGTAAAAATCAAAGCAGAGTGCAAGTGAAAGGGTCCATTGTAACCAGATGAAAGTAGTCCTTTGATTATCTAATATTCTTACAAGTTCTTGCTGTGGACAAAGCATTTTCCGTGCCATGAACATGCTACAAAAGACTAATCTCATCTGATTTTTAGACTATGAAAGACTTACTTCCAAATGACCTCTAGACTGAGTTTAATAGTTCCCAGATCATTGATATCCACAGCAACAGACTGAGGCAGGGCTGCAAACAAATCTTTTGTTTCACAGGAGACGTTGCCAACTATGACGTGATTCGCGAGGCTTTTCAGCTCCGTTACCTGCAAAATTAACAGATAAATGTCGTTGATGCTTCACAGCTTTCCAGAACAGTTCTTATTGAGACCAAAAATGTCATGTGCAATGCCTTCCCTTTTATGGATGAAGCATTGCATATTGCTGTTGCTGCTTTAAGTGCTGTTTTGTTCACAGTGTTAATACATACACAAAAGCACTGTGATGCTGAGTGTTTTTGAAGCTGTAGTAGGGCAACAGAATGATTCAACCATTGTGGAAACCCAGATTAAGATCTGCTCCTGAAATTTTATTTTTCCCTAGCCTCAAATATTTATTCTTGCATCTTAAAAAAAACATTTTCCTTGTCCTCCATGGGGGGGGGAAGGGGGGGTGCATAGCGGAGTGGAAATAAAAATTTACTATGGGTCTGTCTTCCCTGATAATGTTAGACATGTCCCTTTAAGAGCAAACCAGGTCTTGCTTGAGAGTGAATTGAGAGCAGGTGATATTCACTGAAGCTTGTACTTATGAGCTGTTTTTACCCCCAGTAGACATTTGGCTTCTGGACAGGAAGAGGATCCAAAAGGGAAGAGTGGAAGCCAGTGTTTGCACTGAACTTCAGTATCAATAAAACAGTTGTGAATCATCAGAATGTCTTCTGATGCCTAATTTGGTAACTGGATATCCACCGGTAAAACATTCCCAAGCCATTAAGAGACTATCAGAAAATGAACAGCTTGACAACTAATCCTCAAATGTGAAGGTGCTGTTTGATGTTAAAGGTTCGCTAAATTTACTAGCAAATTTACTAAGGTGGGGAGGGGCGCTTTACCACCTACTGATGCCCCTATCTTTCCTGGTAAGTTCAAACAATTAGCACCTGTGGGACTTTTACCCCAGCAAGAAATCTAAGTTTTCAATAAAGGAGCGTACCATCACACTGTAAGCAATTAAGGTGAGATGTACAATATGCTGGATGATTTCCCCCCACCACCCCCAATTTGGGTCTAATGTTCTGAGTTTGCAATATGTCCAATTTTCATTCTGTGCAGCAGTTTTTCATTATTTCCTTTTATGCAGAGCCCGAGTTTGACATGATTTATTCATACCACTGGTCAATAAGCACCCATACATCTTGACACTGCATCTCTCTCCACATGATCCAGGCAAAAATCATCACAATCACTGAGGCCATTTTAAGATCTGGAATGGAACCACAAACAGTTTTGCTTGGGCTAGCGCAGTGTTGCACCAAGAGCTGTACATAGGGTGGAAATCTTGTGCCAATGCAACTGGACTGTCGGGTGGGGGGAGAGCAGTGCATGAGGCCTTAGTGGGGTAGGAGGCCACTTGGACAACTCTTCTGTGAGAAACATTGTAGTGGGGAGGAGGTTGAGAACAGTCTTTGTTTAAAATGATTTTATTTTTAGTAAAGTCAAGATTAATGGTCAAAGGCTTGAATTTAGACCCCAGGATTCAGCTTTGTAAGTCCAGCAATTTGTGGAGATAAAGGTTGTAGAGTCACTTCTTGCAATAGTTAACTTGAGAGCTCTCAACATATGCTGACCTCCTGCTGGAGAGCTTCTCTTTGTAAACAGGAACATGTCAAGTAACAAAACAGTTATGTAGTGTGTCTCCTTGTATCATCTAGAAACACATGTAGCCACTCTTTCCAAACTGATTTTATTTCAACGAATCTTAATAACTGTAAGGTGAGAAATTCATGTTTTTTGTGAGTGAACCAGAGATCCTTACCTTGATTGAGAGGAACTCTGTAACAAGAGGCTGAAATACCATCTCTTCACCATCCCATACTTGCTTCCCATTTGCTTCAATGCGACCTTTCAACTTCCACCGTTGGCGACCATATTTCATGAATATCTGCCAATAGATATTAGATAGATGTATGATTCATCAGAAATATATTCATCCCCCTACTTCCTCTCAGACCAAAACTTACAGCAAGGCTGTGGTCAGGCTGCAACATCTGGATTTTTCTACAGCAGTAACATTGGAGTACTGCGTCCAGTTCTGGTCGCCACACTACCAGAAGGACGTGGAGGCTTTAGAGAGAGTGCAGAGAAGGTTTACCAGGATGTTGCCTGGTATGGAGGGTCTTAGCTATGAGGAGAGATTGGGTAAACTGGGCTTGTTCTCCCTGGAAAGACGGAGAATGAGGGGAGACCTAATAGAGGTGTACAAAATTATGAAGGGTATAGATAGGGTGAACAGTGGGAAGCTTTTTCCCCAGGTCGGAGGTGACGATCACGAGGGGTCACGGGCTCAAGGTGAGAGGGGCGAGGTGTAACTCAGATATCAGAGGGACGTTGTGGGGGCCTGGAATGCGCTGCCAAGTAGGGTGGTGGAGACAGACACGCTGGCATCGTTTAAGACTTACCCTGGATGGTCACATGAGCAGTCTGGGAATGGAGGGATACAAACGAATGGCCTAGTTGGACTAAGGAGCGGCACAGGCTTGGAGGGCCGAAGGGCCTGTTTCCTGTGCTGTACTGTTCTTTGTTCTTTTATTAAGACATTCATTGCTTAGAGTCTCCCACTCAATACATTTTACAATTTTCAGCAATTTGTGTCACAGCGCACTATTACCAAACATCTCCTGCACTCATAGCTGTTTAGAATAAAATTGTAAACTTTGCTGCAACTGTGCTTTCAAGCAAATTCCCCAATACATATTTATCCAGTGAGGAGCCAAGCTAAACACATGCAAAATCCCATGAATGATTCCCAGTTTGTGCTGAGGTAGCAGTGCTGCAACTAACCTCACCACCTGGATCAAACAGAGAGAAATAAAATAGGCTTGGGGTCCCAACTTCACGAATATTTTGCATCCGTTTTCACAAAAAAAACAGATGAAATAGACATAATAGTTAAGAAGCATGAAATATTAGATAGGGAAAACATAATGAGGGAGTAAGTGTTGAGATGCTTAGCATCTTTGAAGTGGATAAATCACCTGGCTCAGATGAAGTGTATCCTCAATGAAGGAGAAAAAATAGTGGAGGCTGTGACCATCGTTTTTCAATCCTCTTCAATTACAGGCATGGTGCCAACAGCTAAGGTTGTACCGTTACTTTAAAAAAGTAGGAAGGGATAGGCTGAGTAGTTACGCGAGTGGTGGGTAAATTCCATAATTTACCCACCCTGTGGTCAGTAAATTATGGAAAAAAAATTCCGAGGGACAGTAGGACTCATCATTTGGAAAGTCACAGATTAATCAATGATAGTCAGCATGAACAAGTGAAGGGAAGGCCATGTCTGACTAACTTGACTGGGAGTTTTGAGGGGGTAACAAAGGTGGGGGTTGATAAGGATATAGTGTTTGATTTGTTTATGTGGATTTTAGCAAGGCTTTTGACTTGGCAGACTGGACAGAAAATTAAGAGTTCATGGGATCCAAAGGAAAGTTGGATCCCAAACTACTCTTGGCTTCCTGCCACTGAGCTAATGAAAAGTTGCTTCTAATGGGGGCCCACAGGGCTCAGTAGTGGGTCCCTAGCTGTTCAGGTTATATATCAATGATTTAGACTTAAACATAGGGGACTTGATTAAGAAGTTGGCAGATAATACAAAAATTGGTCGACTGCGAGGAAGAAAGCTGTGGCGAGCAAGAATTTAGCAGTGAACTAGTCAGATGAACAGTCAAGTAGCAAATTAAATTCCATCTGGAAAAGTGTGGGGGCGATCTCTTTGGGAAGGACAAACAAGGCAAGGAAATGTACAATAAATGGGAGGATTCTGAGAGGTGTAGACAAACAGAGCGACCTTGGAATGCATGTCCATAAGATCACTGAAGGTAGGAGGACAAGTCAACAAAGTGGTCATGGCATAGAGGATAAGAGCAGAAAGGTAATGCCAGAACTGTTTAAAACACTAGTCAGGTCACAGAGAGAGTACTGCATACAGTCTGGGTACCGCTTTGCAGGAAGAATGTGATTGCACTAGAGGGGGTACAAAGGAGATTATGAGGATGTTGCCAAGAATGGAGAATTGCAGCTATGAGCAAAGATTGAATTGGCTGAGGTTGTTTTCTTTTGAACAGAGGAAGTGGAGGGGAGATTAAATTGAAGTACATAAAATTGAGGGGCCTGAATGGAGTGGATAGGAAGGACCTTTTTCCCTTAGCAGAGAGTCAATAACCTGAGGCAAAGACTTAAAGTAGCTGGTAGAAGGATGAGAAGGGAGTTAAAGAGAAATTTTTTAGAGGGTGGTTGGGGTCTGAAACTTACTGCTTGAAAGGATGATAGAGGGAGAAACCCTCAAAACATTTAGAAAATACTTGGTTAAACACTTGAAGTGCCATAACCTACATGATGATAGACCAAGAACTGGAAGTTCGATACGGTTGGATAGCTTTTTCAGCCAACATGAAAAGTGTTAGACAAATAGTTTACTTCTCGCCATGACATTTTCCTAATTTCTATGGTTCACAGTTACTGCTTGGTGACCCTGGGCTGGAAGCAAGTGCATGTGTGGACATTGGCCAAAGACAGGATCAAGCTTATGGTTCCTGCCTGCTGAAGCTTACTGCTGAAGCTCACACAAGAACAATGGCTCTTTTGGTGAGGTGTGCTACTAATGGATCACCAATGGATCCTTACACCAGCAAGTCGTCAGCATCTTCAGAGGAGGAGGAGATTTCTGACAATTGGAAAAATTGCCAAAAATGGCTACCATTTGTTTTGCCAATTAGGAAGTTAAGAGAACTCCATGTGAATGCCCCAAATTATAGGGAGATTGCAGGACAGGTTGATCTTAAAGGATGAAGAACTTTCACCACCCATGTAATGATATATTTCAACATCCTGCAGACAGTGCCTAAAAACATACCATGTCAGAATAAGTGATACTTAATGTGGTTAAAGAAGAGAATTTAAAATCTTTGAGATTTGTTTGGGTTAAAAAAAAACCTCTTCCATATTTCCTCACCTCATACTGGTCTCCTGGGCAGAGACGGGCAAACCCTGCAAGCCCTGAAACAAGACACACAAACTTTATAAGAAACAATATGCATAGAAACTAGCAGACAGGAAAGAAAAAAAACACCATAATTTCTACAGTAATAATCACTGTTACTGTCAACAATATTACTTTATGCTTAAAATGGCTACAGAAGGTATAGTTTATTATGTACTAAAAGGAAGGCTGGATTATAATAGGAGAAGTAGTTTATGTCAAGCTCCATTTGAGACTGTGGCCGAGCAATGACCCTTCTAACGTCAAACTTCAGAAGACTCCTAAGGAATTCTCAGACAGATTCCGGGTATGAGTGCCCACTCTCTTTAAACTTCTGTTTGTCAACAATCATTTCAATTAGATCACTTTGAACCAAACTATGTAAGATTTTTAAAATGAGAAATTAAATTATAACACTCCTTTTTTTATACATGAAAGAAGATACGAGAGATAAAGAGAGGCATGGTCAAAGGGCATTCAAATTGCAGGAATAGATTTTAAAATTTGAATTGTTGGGAGATCAGGGTGTTAATGTATCCCAGCAAAGATGGGGCACTGGAACAAACAGCAGAATGTTAGATGAACTGAAGTTGAGAGATTGGGGAGGATGGGACGCCAGTCACGTGAGCATTAGTATAATTAAATCTGGAGGCATGAAAAACTTCAATGAGAATTTCAAAGGCAGATGGGTTGTGGTAAGGATAGAGGCGGCTGAGATCACAGAGGTTAAAGCCTTTGTGAAGGAAAGGATTGGGAGCTAAATCCTAGCTCGACATTGATTTGGTTATTGAAAGTGGAAACCGCCTGGTGCTTGCCGAGAGTGGCCAGGGAGGGGATGGAATTGGTGGCAAGAGATTGTGGCAGAAAAAAAGACTCCGATTTGGCCTCGCTAATGTTCAGTTGGAGGAGATTATGGCTCATCTGAGACTAGGTGTTGAACAAATAGCCCAATAGCAGCAGTGGAAGGGTCAAGAGGTGAGTGTCATCAGCATACACATAAAAGCTAAACCTCTGTCTCAAAGATTTCCCAGCACGTATGTGGGAAAGATCGAGCAGTCTGTGCTCAGAGGGGCAAAAACATGGCTGAATACACCAAGATAAAGTTCAGGGAAGATGGACACTGGGAAATGACAACAAGTTGCATAAGAAAAGATAAAATGGAAGTTAGCAAGGATAGATTGGTTAAAGATAGATTTTTACTTCAGAACATGGGCAATGATGGCAATTTTGAAAGGAAGCTAGGTATTGTTTGAGGAACAAGGAGTCATTTATAACCTTGGCCTTTATGAGAGACAGAAAGAGACATGGGATGGTCAGCGGTTTAGTGGGTATTGCTTCCAAGCAGCAGCAGAAACATTTCAACAAGCAGAGCATCTCCAGCCTCAAAACTACAACACTTCAAAATATACATACATAGAAAGAGGTCATTTAATCACTAGAGCCTGTTCTGCCTGTCAATCAAATTGTGATTGATCTGTGACCTGCCTCCATATTCCTTAAATACCTTTAGTTAATAGTTGCTTGGCAGTACAAAGCTCGAATCTTGCTGAAAGAGAGAGACATTTTGTCAAAGGTTTTCAGTTTGCATTCATCAGGACAATTCGCAAGAATACCAGTGTCAGGAAAAATAATAAATTTATACTGTATGAGAAGAAGAGTGCTGACTGGCGAAGAAGTTGCCATGGAGATATCCGTTCAAGGTAACTGACTGTTAACTACCAAGTTGTTTGCAATTTCAACCAGGCAGCTTGGCTCTGATTGGCTAAGGTATGACCCTAAAGAATGGTCGTCACTTATTTTGTTTATCTGAAACAGGTGCAATGTGTATACCTGTTCTTTCTGTCTGCAAAGAACAGGGCTCTATATATTCATATATGTACTTGGAAATGTGCCAGAGTAAGACTGACAATCTTAAATTGGTTGTCAGCATAATTTTTTTAGCACACTGAGGATTACTCGGCAAACGTTGTCCAATCGCAGAATCATATCTAATGTTTGACACTGTGCTTTGAATTTTGCAAGCAAGGGTTGGTTGGACATGGTCTGTACCTTGTAAGAAGCATGCAGCAGCATGGATACAAATTGTCTGAGTGACAGGAAACATAGTGCAGTGCTAAATAGTTGTTTTTCAGTCTGGAGAAAGATATACAGCAAAATTCCCCAGGGGGTCAGTGTTCTGACCACTGCTTTTCCTGAACTATATAAATGGCCTAAACTTGGATGTACAGGGCACAAGATCAGAACTTAGGGATGATACAATTCACAATACTTGCAAGTGTTGTAAGGAAGATACAGCTAAACCTCAAAAGGACATGGACAGTCTGGTAGAATGGCAAACACATGGCAGATGAAAGTTAATGCAACAAGATGTAAAGTGATTCATTTGGGTAGGAGGAATGAGGAGAGGCAATAAAAAATAAAGGAAACACAGGAGCAGAGGGACCTAGGAGTATACGAGCACAAATCCTTGATGGTGACATGGCAGATTGAAAAAGTGGTTAATAAAAGATAATGGATCCTGACTTGCACAAGTCGGAGCATACAATGCAAAAACAAGGAAGTTACATAAACCTGTACATACTGGTACAACCTCAACTAGAATATTATGTCCAGTTCTGAGCATGACACTTTAGGAAAGACGTAAAGGCATTAGAGAGGATACAGAAAAGATTCACAAAAATGTTTCCAGGAATGAGGAACATCGGTTATGAGTAGCTGAGTTGTTCTTCTTGCGAGACGAGGAGACTAAAAGGATAGTTGATGAAGGAGTTGAAAGTCATGAGGAATCTGGACAGAGTGGAGAGGGTGTAAATGTTCCCATTGGCAGACTGATAGAGTACCAGAGGGCACAGGTTTAAGATGAATGGCTAAACATGCAACGGTGACGTGAGGAAAAACATTTTTATGCAGCGAGTGGGTAGAACCGCCTAAGAACATGGTGGAGGCAGATTCAATCGTGGTTTCAAAAAAGAATTGAAGAATTATTTGAGGAGAGAAAACTCGTAGCACTATGGGGGAAAAGGGAGAGTGATACTAGGCAAGCTGCTCTTGCAGAGAACCTAGCATAGACATGAGGGACAAATGACCTCTGTGCTGTAACCAATTTATGGTTCTATGAAATTATTCTTCTACAATTTGCATTTAGATACAAGCCCAAAATGAAAATGCTTACAACTCAGTTTTCCATTATGGTCCCACTAGCTCTAGGCATATTCTGAAAGGATATCTTGCTGCCAGCACTTATAAATTCACAGTTGCTGATGAGGCATGAAAGTACGTTCCTCAGTTCAATTCTTTGTGCTAACACCCACAATGGATCATTCAAACACACAGTCCTTTTCAGGCCTATTTCCAGCTCAAAATAAGCCAATTGTAAATGAACTACACAGCAGGGGTATGACTCTCTTTACCCGAATAGTCAGATTTTACTCACTGAATACACATTCACAAAAGTAATGAAAAACCAATGAGAAAACCAAAGATCACGCAGAGTTTTCTAAAAGACGAAAATATGAGCAGGAGAGAATATGGCTCTTCCCTATGAGGTAAGTGCAGCATAAATAAGTTGTGGCAGGGGATGAGAGATTAATCATCAACTCATTACTTATAACCATAATCAATATTATTTAAATACTCCATTAATGGAGCAATCACTAAACTCTTTCTATAGAATGATTGAGTGCTCCCTGCAAATTTAATCAGGCTGCATCACTGTCAGGGAATCCATTTCTTTTAAATTTGGTCTGTAGGGTTTCCTTGGGGGGCAGTTCTGGTTAATGGATGTCAGAGGATGGATCAGCAATGAGCCTGCGTGGTGTGCAGTACTAAAAATTGATCATGTGACCAGCGTCCAGTGTGAAAACCTAACCATGGGACCAGAGGGGGGTGTGTATGCAGGTGTCTGTATATGCATGTCTGTCTGCACATGCAAGAGAACCCACAAGACAGAGTCAGGAACAAGTGAAGAGGAGGATGGGCTCCATGGTGCTGAAGTGCTGTCATTAGCTCCATGCTGCTGAGGGAGCTGGGGCTCATAGAAGTCCCAGGAAATGTTGATAGCCCTGTGCTGCTGAGGATTTTGGGCTCTGTGAAGCCCTGGAGCAGTAGTTGTTCAGAGCAGCTGAGAGTTGGGGTACGGAAGAGGGTCGGCAGCAACACAGCTTGGAAGCAGGAATTATGTCTGAGTATAGACTCTGCTGCAGCCCAGCAAATACTGTGGGATACAGTCTCGGACTAAGTAATTGAGCGACTGGGAGGTTGTTGGGGCAGGCTGAGCTGGAGTCCAGCTGCCTGACTACTCATTGCAGGCACAAGAAGCAAAAGGGCTTTCAGGCCAAGTTGAAGCTGCAACTTGGGGAAATTAGAGGCTATATTCTCAAAAGTGAGGAGCTGAAATCCCTTGTGAGACAGACAGAGTTTAAAGGATTTAATACAAGTTATTGAAAGTGTCTGTTCCATGTGTTTTACAGTTTGGAAACTCTCTCAAAGCAGGGAGATTGTTACACATGCAAGTAGTGCATTAGTGTCATAAGGTACCTTATTAAATCATGATAATTCAACTAATCAAAGAATTAGAAATGTGTATTCCCACCAGCTTTCCCCTTTCACACAAATCAACATATACATCTGTGATCACCCACCTAATCTAACATATCACACACTTGATCCATTCCCCAACTGGAACTATTGTTGACGTCACTCTCACCTTCTCCTCCTGCCCCATTATATAAACACACACACCATCCCATTCCACACCACCTCTCCCACACTTGCCATATGAAGTGCCAGGGCTCTTATATTGGATATGAATAAGTGGATGGAGGGAGTCTAATTTGCCACTCCTCCAAATTGCTCTGCTTCGTAGGGAAACACCTGTACTACGCAAGAGTGTATTTACAACAGGCCAACGAAGCAACCCAGCAAGTGACCATCTGGGAGACAAAGTGAGAACCAATGCACCAATAGCTCTAACATACAGTACATCAATAGTATCCTCATGCTTGCAAACAGAGCTGCAGTGGATGCTAACACAAACAAAAGATCTTTAAAAAGTAATGACACATTTGCTATCTAGCCACCATTTATGTACCACTATAGGCGTGCTTTGTACAGCATAACAGGTTACGTTTTAATTAGCAACAGAACTGAACAAAATGATACAAAATAGCAGCTCCATTGTTGAAGCATTCTGAATTGGACGTGGGCAGCATGATTTAATCTTCTATTTAAATCCAGGGCCTATTCCCATCCTGGCTCAAGTAAATCTAAGTTACATATTCCACAGTCCAAATAACATTTATGTGAATCACTTGGGGCCTCTCTCCTCAATAGCTATTGCATTTCTGCCTCAACAACAGGTCACAGAATCACAGAATTGTTACGTCACAGAAGGCAGCCATTTGGCCCATTGTGTTGGCTCTCCAAACGAGTATCATGACCCGTTGCCATTCCCCTGCCTTTCGCCCACACCCCTGCATATTGGTTCTCTTCAACTAATCATCTAATGCCCTCTTGAATGCCTTGATTTAACTTGCCTCCACCACATTTCCAGGCAGTGTATTCCAGACCTGAACCGCTCATTGTGTGAAAAAGCTTTTCCTCACATCGCATTTGCAATCTACACAAACAGGAAAGTTAATAATGGGCAAACTTTCACATTTCAACCAGGCCCAGAATGACCGACTGCAGAGGTGGAAATGCAATACTAAGACCTAGCTGCTGCCTTTGATGGGTAGAAGCACACATTGGTTTAAGAAAAGAATATTTCTGTAACACTCTTGTACTGCTGAACTTAATTAGAAAAACACAAAGCTTGGCTGAAAGCATTGCTCCATTTCCTGCTGTGTCAGCCTCCACACTAACGTCGTCTCTCATGAATCATATTTCTACAGATTTGCAGCATATGTTTCCCTTGTTGACACAAAATCCCAACCCCCACAACAAAAATTGAAGATGTTCTCATGCCCTGAAGTAACTCTCTAAAGACAACATAGCCTAAGTTTAGAAAACAAAAGAATCCAATCTGTTCTTAAGTAAACACTTGAAAAATAATTGATTTGGTAACCATTTGAGCTCAATTAAACAATAAACTCGGTGACTACATACAGATTCTGCCAAATTGTTATCAATACAATCCCATAACATATCTTCTCTAAAGTTTTCTGAAGGCAATCAAATTGTTCACGAGAAGGAAAGCCAGCCATCATCTCAAAAATTGGACGATTGGTCACCCTTGTTGGTACTTCTATAGTTGGCTGCCGATAGCCTCAGTAACTGAAGACAGACTTCAGTCCCCCAATAAGCCGGCAGTTCTATTCAAAGTCATGTCATGATCATGCTTTTGACTGAGCAAAAAGTCAGTGATCCTATCACAAGACATCAACGATAATATGACGTAACTACTTTGCTCTATTGTACAAAGTATAATCACCACTTTGGACTTGGTTGATCGGGTTTAAAATTAGAGTTGTTTGCATCAAAACAGATCTGTAAAAATGCCAACTATTGGAATAGAAAGTTCTGTGCTTTGTTAATCAAATGTTTTAGGGGAATGGACAAGAACCTAAACTTAGTAATTGATTTTAAAAAGCAGTGATTGTATTAGTTGGACAAATTGATTCTCATCACAAAAACAAAATTTCTATTTCAAATCAACACAAATGCGACTGCCAAGCACCTCGACAGGTCCCACGAGCCTGTTTCCATGATGAATTTTACGGTTACAACACCACAAGAGTACCAAGGCATATTATATCTCGATTTTAAAAGCAGCTTTCAATGTGATTGTACTTCTGTGGATGTGTATTATTACAGAGACAAAGCTGTGACAAATACAATGCCTACTTATACTGCAAGATGAAATGTTGTTTGACAACTCTAATACATCAATTTCACCATTAAGATCTCCATCTTAAAGGGCGACACGGTAGCACAGTGGTTAGCACTGCTGCTTCACAGCTCCAGGAACCTGGGTTCGATTCCTGGCTTGGGTCACTGTCTGTGTGGAGTTTGCACATTCTCCTCGTGTCTGCATGGGTTTTCTCCGGGTGCTCCGGTTTCCTCCCACAGTCCAAAGATGTGCGAGTTAGGTTGATTGGCCATGCTAAAAATTGCCTCTTAGTGTCCTGAGATGCATAGGTTAGAGGGATTAGCGGGTAAATATATGGGGGTAGGGCCTGGGTGGGATTGTGGTCGGTGCAGACTCGATGGGCCAAATGGCCTCCTTCTGCACTGTAGGGTTTCTATGATTTCTATGATCTTTAATATAAAGCTATTCTCCCACCGCCCACAACCCGTCCCCTCCCGCCGCCCACAGGCCTGGACTTGGGGCCTCCTGCCACTCACAAGGCCAAACCTCCTGCTGCCCACAGACCCAGAGTCTCCTGCCACCCACAGCTCCAGCATACAAGGACTGCCCAGTTAACCTGAACATTGAGTCGCAATCATTTCTGAACAAGTAAGCATTTCACATCCAGTTAATT
This sequence comes from Mustelus asterias, assembly GCF_964213995.1. Classification (NCBI taxonomy): domain Eukaryota; kingdom Metazoa; phylum Chordata; class Chondrichthyes; order Carcharhiniformes; family Triakidae; genus Mustelus; species Mustelus asterias. The sequence continues at coordinate 48,389,839 of NC_135804.1, read as the reverse complement.
TATTATATCGGCTGTAAATGGAGACAATCACAAAAGCGACTGTAGCTTCACTGCAATGCTGCCCTTTCACTGCAGCTTTCTTTACATAAACAATTGGAATTTATATCTGAAGATCTACAGTGAATGACTTTACAATGCTTCTCTCTCTTCTGATGCATGACACATTTCACTTTTACTTCAAATCTTTTCTTTCTTTCAGTTACACACCAGTAAAAGGAAGTGACTGTCAGTGTTATTCATCCTCATATGGTAATCTTTAGCCACTGACATGTTTTCCACACACAGCTCCAAAAGATAATGCAATTATCACTGTTGCCTAGTAACCCACATTTCAGCTGCCAGAGCCAGCCTAATACTGCTGATTCTACTTGCACATTTTACAAGATGTCTAGGTGATGTAATCTGCAGTCTCTGTTGCACATTGCTCATCAGCAGCAAGTGTTATAGCAGGCAGTCACCACTTTATGAAGTCAAGTTACTGGTTCAAATGTAACTGCTGTATTTTAAGAGCAAAACCATTCCTATGGGGCTACATAAGAAACAAAAAAGTATTGTGAAAAGTACACAGCAAACTGTAACAGTAAGAGCAGAAAAATGAGCCATTGTTATCACTTCAAGTGCAAAGAATACAATGATCTCCTGCCATAACAGACACCTTGTTCTGTTAACAAAAAAGAACTGGGCATTTTAAATCAAAACAATACTTCCAAGACTGAATGAGGCTCTTCTTTAAGGCATTTGTGATTTCATTAAAAAAGCTTGTGCTCTTTCAAAAAATACTTTTAAAGCAATATTCATTTGAAAAGGGCCCTACAAAGAGATTGACAAAAGAAAGGGAGATTCAGTCTGGCCTGCATGTACAGGACAAGAAATTAAAATGAGCCCAAACTTAGCACTGGTCACGACTTTTAAAAGCTGCAATGGGTTTTTCATGATATAGTATTACTCTCGGCCACATGCAGAGACAATCCACTTTTGCACAAAAAATGACACTTCCATTCAAAATCACAATCTTAGTGTCAAAACTGACACTTCAGTAAAGTCAAATCTGAATATCCACGTGATTTTGGACAACATAAAAGATATTCTACCTCAGATACACAAGTAACATTCAGAGCTGGATTTTCGCTACCAAGGCAGATAGCTCGAGTGGAGAAATTTTCTACCAGACCTGTCTTGGTAAAAGGAACCCCAAATCACATGATTTCCACTCCGGGATGATAGGGATGGGAGGGTCAGGTCTGTGACCCCGAAAGCAGAGCACAGGCAGTCATGGAGGCAGGCGAGAGCTGAGTCACGCTTGTTTGAAGGCTCACTCACCTCAGTTTCCTGTTCCCAGCCTGTTTCATAAGCTGTTAGGCCCTCACCCATGCCTCCTCATACATTCCATACCAGCTCATGCTCCTCACCACCACATGGCCCCTCATACCTTCCATGCCCACTCACCCCACATAGCCCTCATAACCTCCACTCCCCCACCCACTCCCATGCATTTTCATTCCACTTCCATAGCTACTCACTCATATCCACCATGGGCAGACCTCAGGAGCCATCATAGAATCCCTACAGTGCAGGAAGAGGCCATTTGGCCCATCGAGTTGGCACCAACAATCCCACCCATGCTCTATATTCATAACCCCATGTATTTACCCTGCTAATCCCCCTGTCATTAAGGGGCAATTTAGCATGGCCAATCAACCTAACCTGGAGCGTGGGAGGAAACCGGAGCACCCGGAGGAAACCCATGCAGACATGGGGAGAACATGCAAACTCCACACAGTCACCAAAGGCTGGAATTCAAACCAGATCCCTGCGCTGTGAGGTAGTAGTGCTAACCATTGTGCCATCATGCCGCCATGTGGAGATGAAAAAAAAAAATTCTAACAATCTAATGCAGCTCTTACTTATGCACACTTAATAGTGAGAAAAAACTCATTCATAAAACCCAAAGATTTTAAATTTCAAATGGTTAATCTCTTACAAAAACAAACTTCTATTCTTCTATTCAAGGCCCACATCAAAGACAGTTAATCCTTTAATAGCCTCTTTAAACTGTCAAACTTTACTCTAAACCCCCATTGAGCAACTTGTAGCTTTTGAAGTTCAGCCAAGTAATCATAATGACATAATAATAGCCCTTGAGGAAATGTCAACAAAGAACTTTACTGAAGCTGCATGACTAGATGCTACTGTTTTTTCCTAACCTGCAACAGATGGCTTGTCACTTATAGAATCCCTACAGTGCAGGAGGAGGCCATTCGGCCCATCGAGTCTGCACCAACTCTCCAACAGAGCATCCTACCCAGGCCCAACCCCTGTGCTATCCCTGTAACTCCACGCATTAACCCCACTAATCCCCCTAATCTCCACATTTTGGAACACTATGAGGCTACCTAGCATGGCAAATCCACCTACTCCCACAGCAGTCCATCAGGAATTTTTTTTTTAAACTCAGTGCATGAAACTGCAGCACGCTTTGCTTAGACATTAAAAAGTAAGTGATTTAAAAATAATCACATCTTCATAGTCTTCAGATTTCATCTGGAGTTTTTATGCCCACACCATCGATTTGTGACACACTGCAGGTCAAGGCCCTTACAACAGCCAAATGGGATCTGTTTGAACTAAATTCAAATTGTCCTGCTGAGTTCAGGTTTCCTTCCTAGCTGAATCACACCCTGCCCTGCTGGCAAAAATTGGATGTCAGAAATGGGGCAGGACTTCTAGATCCAGGTCCCTCCTGCCATTTTTAATGGTCCACCAAGTCTTCCCTATTCCCCAAAAATCTGGTTTCAGGACACACTAGTCGACACAACAGCAACAAGACTCGCAAATTGGTTTATAATCCCATATTCAGCATCGCAATTATTCTCATATCATTTGGCATGTACCAGAACTAAGTCAAATAAATGCATTCTCCATGTTCAAGCAACTTTAAACTTGCCCATTATAATAATTACAGTAATTCAAAAACATTTAAATCGAGCTGTCTCATATAAAATCAAAATAAACTCCTCAGATGATAATTATACAAATACATGTGTAAAACACCTGAAAGCACATGAAAAGATCACCCATTATAAAACTAAATTAGCTTTGAACAACAATTCCTTAAGGAGGGCAAGGATTGTACAAACAGCGAGGAGTTTCCAAACCTGACAGATCACCCCACCAATCTCAGGATCTTAAAAAGATTAAAGTTTTGTAAAGAATGTTACTCACCTTTCATTTTGACGTGGAATTCTCCTAACTGGTTCTCGAGCTCACTCTCCATTGTGCACATACTCTGGGTAAAAGAAAGGGGCTTTTTCACTTTGGTCCAATATAGAATATTTGGATTTCAATGTTAACAACAAAGCCAATAAATTAAGACATTGCACTCTTCAGACTTGATTTTCAATTCAGGCCTGGGAATCCAATGTCCAGATTATTTCTAGATCCCGACACCACATTATGTCTTCGTATCTCAGGCATTGCAATCTACAAATGTTAATGCCTTCACTGGGCAGGAGGCCGGTTGTTGCTCAATTACTGGCACTAAACTCTGTGTGGAGGTGGGTGATGCCTGTTGGAACAGAAGTGTCAAGAGCAGACGGCAGCCACGACGGACATTTTTAAAATTCATTTGTGGGACATGGGCTTCGCTGGCGAGTCAACATTTATTGCCCATCCCTCGTTGCCCTCGAGAAGGTGGTGATGAACTGCCTGTCATGCACAGGACAGAGAAATTCGGAGGGCCAGAAGTCTTAGTGCTCAGAGGTTGCATCAAATGGCCAACTAAACAATACTGCATCGAATCTCACAGCAAAACCACTGATGGCAAAAATATTTAGAGTCTGAACAAAAACTTTGCAGCTCTCTACATTAAGCTTGACAGCTGTAAACTAACATGCACCCAGACTGTTCAGGTTTGGCAAGGAAATGGCAGATGGAGTTCAATCCTGATAAATGCGAAGTGATGCATTTTGGTGGGAATAATGTAGGGAGGAGCTACACGATAAATGGAAGAACCATAAAGGGTGTAGAGACGCAGAGGGACCTGGGTGTGCAAGTCCACAGATCTTTGAAGGTGACGTCACAGGTGGAGAAGGTGGTGAAGAAGGCATATGGCATGCTTGCCTTTATAGGACGGGGCATAGAGTATAAAAGTTGGGGTCTGATGTTGCAGATGTATAGAACGTTGGTTCGGCCGCATTTGGAATACTGCGTCCAGTTCTGGTCGCCACACTACCAGAAGGACGTGGAGGCTTTGGAGAGAGTACAGAGGAGGTTTACCAGGATGTTGCCTGGTATGGAGGGGCTTGGTTATGAGGAGAGATTGGGGAAACTGGGGTTGTTCTCCTTGGAAAGACGGAGGATGAGGGGAGACTTAATAGAGGTGTATAAAATTATGAAAGGCATAGATAGGGTGAACGGTGGGAAGCTTTTCCCCGGGTCGGTGGTGACGTTCACGAGGGGTCATAGGTTCAAGGTGAAGTGGGGGAGGTTTAATACAGATATCAGAAGGACATATTTTACACAGAGGGTCGTGGGGGCCTGGAATGGGTTGCCGGGCAAGGCGGTGGAGGCGGACACACTGGGAACGTTTAAGACTTATCTAGACAGCTATATGAACGGAGTGGGAATGGAGGGATACAAAAGAGTGGTCTAGTTTGGACCAGGGAGCGGCGCGGGCTAATTGTTCTTTGTTTCTTGTTTCAAGGCTTCATTCTATGATCATCTTGCTGGTGCCAGTACAGAGCAAGACTGCGGATAGTTGGGAACCTGTCTCGGGGGCAGGGAATTCATATGGTGTTCGTGGAAGTGGAAATGAATAGGGTTGGGAAGCATTTTCCGATCAGGGCCAGTGTGATCTCCTGGACTCGTTTCGATCGCCTCAGGGGGTCGGAGAGGAATTTCCCAGATTTTTTTCCCCCATATTGGCCCTGGGGTTTTCGCCTCTCCCTGGAGATCACATGGTCTGGAATGGGGGGGTGGGGGTGAGTCAATAGGTTGTGATGAACAAAGCATCGTAGCTGTGAGGGACAGCTCGGTGGATAGGATATTAGTATGTAGATAGGCTGGAAAATTGGGCGGGGATCCTGGATTCAGGATTCAATCCTGGACCGGGGAGCGGCGCGGGCTTGGAGGGCCGAAGGGCCTGTTCCTGTGCTGTATTGTTCTTTGTTTGGCAACTTCCAATTTGAAAATCACCACCTAGCTCTCCTTGGGCCATTAATTGGTGGTGAACGGGTTCACAATTCCACCCTCTGGAGGTGTTGGGATTCAGTGACACTCCAGGAACACAATTTCCAATGCGTAGTAATGGAACTGCCATCTTTTGCATGTCATGTTAAACTATGGCCCTGTCAACATTGTTCTAAACTGAGGAGGAGCAAACAACCTTAAAAAAAACTCTGCAGTCAAGCAAACTAAAATTAGAGGCAACCCTGCTGTTTGCCTTCTCAGGTGGGCACTGACGATCCCATAGCACCATTTTGAAATAACAGGGAATTATATTTTTTATTTGTCATGGGATGTGGACATCACTGGCTGGGCCTGCATTTGTTGCCCATTCCTCGTTGCCCTTGTTCAGAGGACATTTGAGAGTCAACCACATTGCTGTGGATCTGGAGTCACATGTAGGCCAGACCAAGTAAGGGAGGTAGATTTCCTTCCCTAAAGGACATTAGTGAACCAGTTTTTACAAAAATCGACAATGGTTTCGTAGTTAAACCTTTAATTCCAGATTTTTGTTGAATTCAAATTTCACCATCTGCAATGGTGGGATTCGAACCCAGGTCCCCAGAGCATTCCCCTGGGTCTCTAGATTGCTCATCCAGTGATATTACCACTACTGGTTTCACAGTTAATATTCATCCCTTAACCAACATGACTAAAACATTAGCTGGTCATTTATTTCATTGCTGTTTTGGGAACTGGCTGTGCACAATTAGCTACAATGCCTTCAGTGACTACACTTCTAAATTCCTTTGCAAAGATTGCAAAAGTGCTATATCAATGCAAGTTTATTCTTTTGTTTTACATTAACAAAAGTTACAATGTACCAGTCAGACCACACTTTAACTGAGTTCAGTTTTGATTGCCAATGGTGCAAGATTTACAAGCACCAGAGAAGACCTAGAGATAAAGACAGAGATAAAAACAGAAAGTGCTGGAAATACTCAAGTTCCGGCAGCGTCAATGGACTGAGGAACAGATTTAATGTTTCAAGTGATAGCTCTTCAGAACTGAAACTTCCAGTTCTCAAAAAGAGTCATATTTGACCGAAACATTTTTCTCTCTCCACAGATGCTGATAGACCTTCGACTTGAAACTTTAAAACGTTTTAGTTCATATTTCCAGTACCCACATTATTTTGCCTTTGTATTAGAGAAAACAGAATGAAAACAGTTACTGATCCCCAGTGGAAAGGAGATGAGCAGTGAATAAAACAGCACTCTCGTGGCCATTTGTGCATGTATGTATATATGGATTAAAGCAAAACCAGGTTAAAGCAGTTCAGCTGGGTACTTGAACTCAATGCGGCACAAAGTTTATTTTTGTCCGGCAAATATATCACAGAGAAAATTCAGCTTCTAAATGTGAAAGCTGAAAATCTCTTGGGAATAAATACAGTACTAAATGGTATAGATAAGGGAAACACAATTTCAAGAAGGTAGGCTAGATGATATAGATTTAAATTAGCAACATGAAATTTAGAATAGCTGTAAAAATAGTTTGCATTTATATCGTACATGACCTCAGTACATCCCAAAAACTGTAGTTTAAAAGCTACGTCATTAGCTTTGAAGTGTAGTCACCATTATCAGTAAACAGTACAGAAGCAGAGCCAGTCCTAATCTGTACATCTCAATAACACAACATGTAATGACTTTCAACATCACAGTATCAAGGAAATGCTATTGCACTTATGCTTCAAAGATTCAGCCACCAAGCTCAGTACCATTTTCTTATTTCCCAGTTACAATCTTTCAGTTCCTAGCTTTACCTCCGTATATTCTTTGTAGCCCTTGTTAGCTTCAGCCAAGCTTTCCCTTGCTTCTTTGCTGGTTTGAGACACAGAATAGGCCCGCACCATGTTGTTTGCACCATCTCGTAATCTTCGCTGGATGCAGTAAGATTCATAAAGCTCATCAATCTGCAACAAAAATAAACCAGTCATCTATTCGGCCAGAATGGTGCTGTGGATGCAGCCACATTCGGACTTTATTAAGCAGACAATGTAGTGCATATTTCTTCAAATCCAGGTTCAAGGAGGCTTTTACATCTAGGAGCCTACTCACAATGCGCTATTTTACACTTATTTTAAGCAAATTACCCATATACCTTAGAAATGTGAGTTTCTCAGGAACCTACAAACGGTCTATTATATTTTACACATTTCATTGATAAATGATTGAGCAACATATTTGAGAGGTCTGTTTGGACTGGAGACAAAGTGAACAGTTAACTTGAATATCAATTCATGAGATCCATAGTCGAGGTACGAAGTATTCTATTGACAATGATGCTCTTATAATGGGATTGATCTTTTGCCTCCCTCCGGCCCACAATTCAACCCCCTCCTCTTCTGAAGACACTGATTGATGGAAGTTCAGCTCCAACACCACCAGGCACTTTCCAATTCCTTGGCCAAAAGTGGCCATTCTTCATGTGCAAGTCAAGACAGTAAGTGACGACTGGCGATTTCCACTAGGGGACCTTACAAGCCACAACCGATTCCTTCCTCCTTGTTTATAGGAGACTCAAACAGAATTAAAGCAGCTGACACCACACTTTAAACTGAGAGACTGTGGTACTGCCCAAGATGCAGTCTTCTGGATGCAACATTGGACCATGGCCTTGTCTGCCAGCTCTGGTGGATGACCAAAATTCCATTGTGGTATTCAAAGGAGGATAGAGGAGTTCACTCAGCACCCTGGCCATGATTTACAACAATCCAACACTAACAAACCAGGAAAGCCAGTCAGTTAGCTCATTTCAAAGAAGAACAAAGAACAATACAGCACAGGAACAGGCCCTTCGGCCCTCCAAGCCCGCACCGCTCCCTGGTCCAAACTAGACCATTCTTTTGTATCCCTCCATTCCCACTCCATTCATGTGGCTATCTAGATAAGTCTTAAACATTCCCAGTGTGCCCACCTCTACCACCTTGCCTGGCAGCGCATTCCAGGCCCCCACCACTCTCTGTGTAAAATATGTCCTTCTGATATCCGTGTTAAACCTCCCCCCCTCACCTTGAACCTATGACCCCTCGTGAACGTCACCACCGACCTGGGAAAAAGCTTCCCACCATTCACCCTATCTATGCCTTTCATAATTTTATACACCTCTATTAGGTCTCCCCTCATCCTCCGTCTTTCCAGTGAGAACAACCCCAGTTTACCCAATCTCTCCTCATAACTAAGCCCCTCCATACCAGGCAACATCCTGGTAAACCTCCTCTGCACTCTCTCTAAAGCCTCCACGTCCTTCTGGTCGTGCGGCGACCAGAACTGGACGCAGTATTCCAAATGCGGCCGAACTAACGTTCTATACATCTGCAACATCAGACCCCAACTTTTATACTCTATGCCCTGTCCTATAAAGGCAAGCATGCCATATGCCTTCACCACCTTCTCCACCTGTGACGTCATCTTCAAGGATCTGTGGACTTGCACACCCAGGTCCCTCTGCATATCTACACCCTTTATGGTTCTGCCATTTATCGTATAGCTGCCCCCTACATTAGCTCTGCCAAAATGCATCACTTCGCATTTATCTGGATTGAACTCCATCTGCCATTTCTTTGCCCAAATTTCCAGCCTATCTATATCCATCTGTAGCCTCTGACAATGTTCCTCACTATCTGCAAGTCCAGCCAATTTCGTGTCGTCTGCAAACTTACCGATCACCCCAGTTACACCTTCTTCCAGATCGTTTATATAAATCACAAACAGCAGAGGTCCCAATACAGAGCCCTGCGGAACACCACTAGTCACAGGCCTCCAGCCGGAAAAAGATCCTTCCACTACCACCCTCTGTCTTCTGTGACCAAGCCAGTTCTCCACCCATCTAGCCACCTCCCCCTTTATCCCATGAAATCCAACCTTTTGCACCAACCTACCATGAGGGGTACTTTGTCAAACGCTTTACTAAAGTCCATATAGACGACATCCACAGCCCTTCCCTCGTCAACCATTCAAGTCACTTCTTCAAAAAACTCCACCAGGTTAGTGAGGCGTGACCTCCCTCTCACAAAACCATGCTGACTATCGTTAGTGAGTTTATTCCTTTCTAAATGCGCATACATCCTATCTCCAAGAATCCTCTCCAACAACTTCCCTACCACGGACGTCAAGCTCATCGGCCTATAATTTCCCAGGTCATCCTTCCTACCCTTCTTAAATAACGGGGCCACATTAGCTATCCTCCAATCCTCTGGGACCTCACCTGTGTCCAGTGACGAGACAAAGATTTGCGTCAGAGGCCCAGCAATTTCATCTCTCGTCTCCCTGAGCAGCCTTGGATAGATTCCATCAGTCCCTAAAAGTATGAGAGATTTCGCTATGCACAATCTGGTTACCACATTCACCTTACATAACATGGAAAATCAATTATTTACCTGTGAAGTGTTTTAGGATGGCCCAAAGACATACAGGATACTACATAAATGCAACCACTGTCATTGATGTGCACTCTCTGGTGCTGGGCATCAGAATTGTGACAGGAGCAGAAACTTTGATCTATTTTCCTCTGATTTCAGGAAGCGGAAAGGAGAACATGCCCCTGTCTACGTCAACAGGGACGAAGTAGCAAGGGTTGAGAGCTTCAAGTTTTTAAGTGTCCAGATCACCAACAACCTGTCCTGGTCCCCCCATGCTGACACTATAGTTAAGAAAGCCCACCAACGCCTCTACTTTCTCAGAAGACGAAGGAAATTTGGCATGTCAGCTACGACACTCACCATCTTCTACAGATGCACCATAGAAAGCATTCTTTCTGGTTGTATCACAGCTTGGTATGGCTCCTGCGCTGCCCAGGACCACAAGGAACTACAAAAGGTCATGAATGTAGCCCAATCCATCACGCAAACCAGCCTCCCATCCATTGACTCTGTCTACACTTCACGCTGCCTTGGCAAAGCAGCCAGCATAATTAAGGACCCCACGCACCCCAGACATTTTCTCTTCCACCTTCTTCCTTTGGGAAAAAGATACAAAAGTTTGAGGTCACGTACCAACCAACTCAAGAACAGCTTCTTCCCTGCTGCTGTCAGACTTTTGAATGGGCCTACCTTGCATTAAGTTGATCTTTCTCTACACCCATCTATGACTGTAACACTACATTCTGCACCCTCTCGTTTCTTTCTCTATGAACGGTACATTTTGTCTGTACAGCGCGCAAGAAACAACACTTTTCACTGTATGTTAATACATGACAATAATAAATCAAATCTCTCCAGCCACATTTTTACTGACCAAATCATACAGATAGCAATAGACTAGATTTAGAGATTTTAAGGAGTTCCAATTTCCTATCTAAAAAGAGAAACACTAAATGTCGTAAAGTTTTAATGACACAGAGATTGTTGCACTGGGTACTGCCCCCCGATAGCATCCACAACAGACCCTTAGTAGTTAGTAACAAAGGTTAATGGACACACATTGCCTGGATGAAAGAGCTCTCTTTGGCACATGTATCGTCATATAGTTCACTGGAACACACCATTTAATGAATCTTCTTTGAGCTGGCATTGTGCTGCCTCTTACTGTAGACACTTGGTACAACAAATAAATCTTTCCAAAACACAGAACTTCAGGTAACATAGGACAGCATTCTGGAAACTACAATTATTGCAGCTTTCACATAATTCTCCACTTCAGAAAGAGTTTTTTAAAAGTTTAAAGTTAAAGTTTTAAAATTATTTTTAAAGTTTATTTATTAGTGTCACAAGTAGGCTTACATTAACACCGCAATGAAGTTAGTGAAAATTCCCTAGTCGCCACACTCTGACGCCTGTGAGTACACAGAGGGAGAATTTGGCATGGCCAATGCACCTAACCAGCACATCTTTCGGACTGTGGATGGAAACCAGAGCATCCGGAGGAAACCCACACAAACACGGGGAGAACATACAAACTGCACAGAGACAATGACCCAAGCCGGGAATCGAACCTGGGTCCCTGGCGCTGTGAGGAAGCAGTGCTAACCACTCTGCTGCCCATATTTGTAAGCTATTTGTAAGTTGACTGGCTCTGCTCGGCCTTCTCTTGTATTGGGTTTTTAAATTGTTGCTCAGGACTAATCAGGAAACAGACTCTCTAAAACTGTTCTTCTCTGCGACAAAAGTGGTGCAAAATCATGTTTCAGTCAGATCATGAATTAGAGCATTAGGAGTGGCCAGCACACCCCAAGTACCTGAAGCAGGTCGATGTGTCACTGAAGGAGCAAGGGAGTGAATCCCAGAGTATGCAACCTAGACATCTGAAGGCATTCTTTGGAGAAGGGCTTTTGTCCACGGCTGCCTGTTGTGTACTGTGGCTTAACATAGTCATGCGACCAGAGTCCTTTGACCTCTGATATCATTCCTTTGAGTGTAAAAGATTCAAGCCAAAATCATTTTTCCCATCACAAGGAACATGGTGTCAGGAGTGTGTAGCTGAAACTGAGTGGATCTTGATCACTGGAGAAGAGCCAGCCATCATAAAAAATAAAGAATAATTCAAATTTCAGGCTGCAATTTTGTACAGGACATTGACTCCTATGGAGATGGGATTTGAAAATTAATTGGAAATTCTCAACACAATAGCAGAATAATGAAATTGCCAAGGAGTGAGTGAGTGAGCGAGCGAGCGAGTCAAAGAACATTATGAGCTGTATTGTATCCCACACCACCTCCAGGATCAGAGGATCAGAAAAGCCAGTCTCGTGAAATATTGGAGGCCTTGAAGACTCAATTTGAACCCTCTATTGATGTTATTTACAAATGCTACGCGTTCAATACCAGCGCTCTGGAAGATGGGGAGAATATTGATCAGTATATGATTGCACGAAGATGTATAACTGAATCTTGACAGTTTGCACTGAAGAATGATCAAAGATAAGCTTGTCTTGGGAACAAGAGGCCCCCCATGTGGGAATATCTGTTGACAGGAGAGAAACATACTCTCAAGAAAGCTACTGACATATGCAGAAGTTCTGAAGTGATTATTCATTAAATAAACAGTATTTGCACTGTGCAGAGAGGAAGATCAGGCCTTCCAATCACAAGAAAAGGAGCACTATTTTCAGAAGGGCCAGCAGAAAGATCAAGGCCAGAGTACTGGATGTAAATATTGCAGTGGTCACCACATTAAAAAAGGAAGCATGTCCAGTGTGGGGAATGCAGTGCTCCAACTGCAAGGAGTTGAATCACTTTGCAGGCAAGTGTTTTGCTGGAAAGAAAAGCAAGCCTATAAAAATGGTTGCTAGAGAGATGTCAGACGCCGTTTCCGATGAATCACCCGAGACCCTAGAAAAGGGGGCACCTTCAAGTCTCCAGGTAAAAATGGTTTGTAACCATTGCAATGCTAACTTCAGAAGGACAGCATCAAGTTAATGCAAGGTGATAGAACCAGTGCTCCATGCAACATCATGAGCATTGTATACCCATGTGAAGTTGGTCAAGATGGTTACTGGAATATGAAACCATTTGAGGTAAAGTTCAGGCTTTGTGATAAAACAATGCTATCCCAAGAGAGCAAACTAGGCCAAGAGCCCAATGCAAGGGGAGGAAAGGAGACCTCCAGTTCTAGATCATAGACAATGAGCAAAACCCTCTCATTTCAGAAGAAACAAATCAAAGCAAATACATGGGAACACCACCACCTGGAACTTCCCCTCCAAGCAACTCAGCATTCTGACTTGGAAATATATCACCATTCCTACACTATTGCTGGGTCAAAATCCTGAAATTCCCTCTCTAGAGTACTGTGGGTGTACCTACACCACATAGACTGCAGCGGTTCAAGGAGGCAGCTCACCACCACCGTTTCAACGGTAACGAGGGATGGGCAATAAGTGCTGGCCCAGCTAGCGATGCCCACATTCCATGAATGAAAAAAATAAAAGTTTGGACTGGTATCCCTCTGCATATCAGAAGGAATTTGATGCGTTTCACATGGCACCAAGCCAGCTGAACAGATCCTGAATTACAAAGATGTTTTCATAGATCTTGGATGGCTTCCTGGCGAATATCATATTGAAGTAGATGAGAGCATGAGACCGACTCAGCATCTTTTGAGGAGAGTTCCAGCTGCCCTCATATCTAGCCTGAAAGACAAGAAAGAGGAGCTTGAAGAGATTGGAGTAGAAAGTGACAAGATCAAGAGGCTGGATTAGCAGCATGGTTACAGTGAATTCTGGAAAGCTGAGTGCACATAGATCCAAAGGACCTCAATAAATCATGAAAGAAACCTCACTACCCCATGCCAACCACAATAAATTTTACCGCTGCTTGCCAAGGGAAAGGATGGATGCTGGTAAGTGAAGTTGGATGAAAGCAGTAGTTTCCTAACTATGTTCTGGACACCATTTGGGAGGTACAGATAATTGCACATGCCAGGTGGCACTTCTACAGCCCCAGGAGCATATCAACACAAGGCAGCCAACGATCTTGCAGAAGTGGAAGTGATCGTTGATGATCTGCTAGCCTATGGATGTGGAGACACAATGGAAGAAGCCATCACAGACCATGATCAGAATCTAGTGAGACTGCTCGATGAACCTGAAGCTGAACAAGAAAAAACTGCAACGGAAGATGACTGAAGTCAAGTGCATAGTCATGTCCTGAATGAAAGGACTTCATCCTGATCAGGTGCGGGCTGTAGCAGAAATGCAGCAACCAACATGTGAAGGCAGTTCAATGATTTGTAGGATTTGTGAACTACCCAACAAAGATCTTGCCTGTTTGTGTTAGAGTGTGCAACTCTCTGCAAGTTCACTGCAAAGAATGATCAGTGGTGCTGGGACACAGAACAAGCAGCAGACTTCACTCGCATCAAACAACTAGTGACGACAAGGCCAGTGCTAAGATACTACGATGTCAACGACGAAGGCGCACTGCAGTGTGATGCCATTGCAACAGGACTTGAAGCAACCCTCGTGCAGCAAGGACAACCAGTTGCATTTGCATCCAGGGCATTAACACAAACTGAACAATGCTACACACAGATTGAGAAGAATGCCTTGCCTGGCTATTGTCTTTGCTTGTGAGCAATCATTTTAATCTCTCTATTTGGAAAAAAGTAATGGTCGAGCCTGACCACAAACCACTTCAAAACATCTTTATTGAACTGCATTTATCTGCTCCAAAGCATCTACAAAAGGATGTTACTTTGTTTGAAGAGATATCATTTTTGAAGTGAAATACAAGCAGCAGATTAGCAGCAATACTCACTGACAGTAACATTCCCTGGAGATGAAGTCACCCAGGAAGCAGTAGACACCAGACAAACAACAATAAAAACTTGCATGGCTACCATTAAAGACCTGAACACTTTAAAGATTGTGCGCGCAATGCATGTGTAGAGACAGATGAAAGTGAAACAGGCGAGGAATGAACAATTTTATTTGCATATGATGACTTTCTTTATAGACCATGTATGTGTGTAACTTGCAACTACAAGCACCTTATGATTTTTCCTCTTTATAAACTGGGGAATGTTTGGAGAAATGCCTTTGTGCACAGTTGCCTGTTGTGTACTGTAGCTTGCCATAATCATGTGACCCATGTCAAATGACCTCTGATATCATTCCTTTGAGAGCAAAAGACTGAGGCAGAAGCCACTTTACCTACTACCTGGAGCAGGTTTGGCCAATGGTGGGATAATTAAAATCAAAGATGCACAAAAGAGGCCCTAACTGAAGGAGCACAGATATCTTATTAAGGTTGTAAGAACTCAGTGTTACAAAGAAAGGGAAGGGTGAGGCTGTGAAGGGACTTGAAAACAAGATTGAGAATTTTTAAGTTGAGCCATTGCTGAATTGGAACCCAAGGTAGGTCAGCAAGTAGAAGGATGATGGGTGAAAGGAACTTGGTTTGAGTTAACATACAAGCAGCAGAATTTGGATGAGCTTACATTTATGAAGCATGGAAGATGGGAGGCTTACCTGGACAGCAGGATACAGTCTAGAGGTTAGAAAACCATGGATGAAGTTTTTAGCAACATATGAGTGGTCAGAGGCAAAAGTTACAGAGGTGGAAGCAGCTGGCCTGAGGATAAAGCAAATATGTGGTGCAAATCACAAGGTCAAACAAGGCACCAAGACTACGGTTTAGTCTCAGACAGTGGTCGGGAAGGGGGATAGAGAAGGTGGCCAGAGAAGGTACAAGTGAGACCAAGACATTTAAAGTGGGAAGATCCCTGCCTTTATATGTTTTATGAACTTGGGGCACTGTTTAGATGGAAGTTGTTTTTGGTGAAATTCCTTACTCCGATGGCAACTAAACCAATCTGTTAATTCTTTGGAAGTTTAATTTATATTGATTAGGCATATTGATAAAACGGTGCAGATTGGCTTTAGTAGATTAAGTTTAGTTTCAACAAATGTGAGATGGTGCATTTTTGGTATATATAAAAAAATACCTGCAGTAATTATAAACTGGATCAGTGGGATTGGTGCTGTGGAAAATCAAAAGGATTTCATGGAGACAGGAGATTCAAAGGAGATTAAAAACAGTGCCTCAGGTTTACAAGGCAAAACTGGGCTTTATCTCAAAGTATGGAATATAAAAATGAAGAATTAATGATGAGCTTATATAAAAGATTAATGAGGCTGCATTAACACAAGATTGGGTTTGCACCATAGCTCGGAAATTAACACTTTAGAAAAGGTACAAGACAGATTCACAGATTGTACATTGCCTGTGAGTAGATACAAATGCTAAAGACAAAAAAAAATCTGTTAGATAATAGAGACTGCAGGGCAATATAACTGAAGTTTTTAAATTAGATAAAGTTGGGAATGGGTAGATCAAAGCCAACTGTTTCCAGTAGTTGACGGAAAAGAAAAAGGAGCCATAGATATAAGAGATGTAAGAAATTTAGCAGAGGGCAAGAGAACCTTCTTTAAAAGGAGATTTGAGGGGTTTGTAATGCAGTAAAACCTTAGGCAGGTTACTGCCTACAGGCTTCTGAACCTTACTATCAGGCTCAAGTGGATTTTAAAAGCCCACACTGTGTGAGAACAATGTGATTTTCCCAGACCAGCCAATTAGCGGCCAGAAGGCAGGCTCGCTGTGTAATATGGAAGGTGGGCTGGAGCTTGAAGGTGGAGGGCCAGAGGCCTTCCAACTCAAAGGCAGCATCAGGAATACAGTAAGAAGTCTCACAATACCAGGTTAAAGTCCAACAGGTTTATTTGGTAGCACAAGCCACTAGCTTTCGGAGTGTTGCTCCTTCATCAGGCAAGTGGGGGCTTACCTGATGAAGGAGCAGCGCTCCGAAAGCTAGTGGCTTGTGCTACCAAATAAACCTGTTGGACTTTAACCTGGTGTTGTGAGACTTCTTACTGTGTTTACCCCAGTCCAACGCCGGCATCTCCACATCATAGAATCAGGAATGCCATAGCAGGTAGGTGAGGGAGAGGATACTTCAAAATGGAGGCACCCTCTCTCCACCTCCAGGTTGGGTTCATAACGAGTGTCCAAACTAAACTTAAAAAAGTAACGAGCAATAAAAGGCAGGAAGGAATGAACACTTTGAAATCAGCAGTTGTGCTTCTGTAGTGCAAAAAAATCTGTAAATACTGTGCTTTCAGCTCAACTCAATCATATAAATATAACTTAGCAATAACCTGTGCACCCCTAAGCCATCCACAAGTGCTGAAAATCATGTGACACCAACTGCATCTGAGACAGAGCTGAGCCCAAGGCCCTTGGATAAAAGACCACAGCAGTCAAATCTGAATGTTTATTATATGCAATTAACATATAAACACTTAATGAGGTGGATCAGGAGCAGTATCGATCAGTCTGATACAATACAAACTTGACACGTCACTTGAACATACTTCATCCAGGTGCCAAGCATGCTAAGGCTGAAGATAAACATCTTTTACTTATTTGACCACACTCAACTTCCCAATATCTCTGCTCAGTGGCCAATTACAACTCAAATAACTGGATAGTGCAAGGAACAATTTCTTTTTTTTGAAAAACAGACACAATGATCCAGTAAACTACCTTATTGAGATTGGTTCCTAGTTTATCTGTGAAGTTTCTGATACAAAAAACTCAGCAAGGCACAAAAGACAATGTCAGTGCATTTGCTAATCAGGAAGACCAGTGGACGTCTGGTCACTGGAATTTGCTCATCAGTGTATTTTAAACAGTGACGCACCACATGAGTCCCTGAAGTCAGAATGAAAAGAAGCAGATTCACTGAACAGACTCTAGAGCTGCTGGAAACAAGCAAAGTTTTAGTACATATGCCACCTATAATGCTGCTACAAAATATCTTGGATTAAGATAAATCACCTGGAAATACACATAGCTGCATTTTTTGGGGGCAGAAGATTTGAAGTGTGTGTGTTGTGGCCCACATACAAATCAATCTTTTTTTCCAGCGAGTGGTCTCGACTTGGCAGCATATTCAATAATTCAGGGTGGACACATCAGTGTCGTAGCCAATTGCATAAATGAGCCATAAACCCTCCAAGTACTTCCTGCTAGCAGTAAATACAGTGCTATGGAGCAAAACATTGCACCAACTGTTTGTAAATTGGTATATAAACAATATAATTTTACCAAGCACAGATTTTACTACTTTGACTTATATTCAGAAGCAGCATGGACCATGAAAAGAAGCACTGTGTAGATTACCATCAAAACAGCTTTGTCATTGTAGGTTTTTACACAGCTTCCTCAGCCACTGAGGAGGCCATTAGTCCCCGGGAAATGATCGTTGACTGCTATTTTAAAATGGCACATACACAAAGTTTGTATACACACTTGTTTTAAAGCACATCTGGCCACTGTAGAAACAGCTCACATGGTGAATGAAGCAGCTTTTACATCTATAAGAGCTACAGACCATATGTAAAACCACATCAAGAGCAATACTGCACTAAATGTTCCACAAAGAGGAAGTTGCAGCTGGAAAGAAAGGCTCACAAAGAATTTGGGGCATTTGTAACCCCTCTGATATGGAGATGTTTGGGGAATGTTGGTTTCCAAAACAGAGATTTTGAGGGGGAAAATACCAAGACAGACTTAGGATTATGACTGGAAGACATTTCCTCTTCTCAAAAATGCATTAGAATATGCTAATGGATACCACAAATGACATGAAGACACCGTTGTGTATGTGGTATCTGTCACTTTAAGGCAGGACAGTGGAAGTTAGTCACCTGACTTGAGGGACCAATAGGAACCGGGTGAGAGTTATCACACTGAACAGAGTGTCCTCTCTCAGGCATTTGACTTTTGGAACTGTGTTGTAAGAATGTAGAACTGGGCTCTGTCCAGGGCAGCCTTTGTGCTGAATAAACCTCCTGTACCTAATTTTCCCTCATCAGTAAATACCTTTTGTTCCTAACAAAGTCTGAAATCTCTTGATGATGCCCTAACAGCCGAAACCTAAGAGACTAAGGGGGTGATTTTATCACCACTTTGTTTTCGGGTGTAATGCGGTGGTAATTTCAGGCATAAAGCACTTAGCGTGATTGGCGCTGGTTTTTGCAACTGGCGTCATTTTACAAGCGCTGCATTTCCGACGCAGTCAACCTCACACCGGAAATGGGCAGGAAGTAGGCTAATATATGGAAATGTATTATGGAAATGTTTTGCATCTGCTTAGGGAACCTGGTGCTCAATCATCCAGCCCCACTCCCCCTTATGACCTCATTGGGAAAGGTTTGCGCCAGCGGGGAGTAGACATGCTCCCCATGAACAGGGAGAAGTTGACTTGGCTGCGCCGGAGGAACCAGAGGCCATTGAGGACCCCCAGGGAGGCTGAGGGCAAGGGGAGGTGCCCCTTAGGCAGTGCCAGACTGGCACTGCCACCCAGGCAATGTCCACTGGGTAGTGCCAGTGGAGGCGGAGCCAATGGAGCAGGGCCAATGGGGTAAGGGGGCCCGCTGCCACTTTACAGCAATTGTTTGGGGGGGGTGGGGGTGAGGCCGCTGCCACACTGCAGCGATCAGTGGGGGAAAGGCAGCGGGTCCGCGAACAGTCTGGGCGGCAGCGGGGGCTATATCTCAGGTCATGGGCCCTGGCAATTGCGGGGGTGGAGGCGAGATGCTTCGGGCAGCCTGCACGAGCAGGGCCTGACAGTTCTCTTTTCTCTCAAACCCCTGCGACTGCTAATTCGCATGTGCAGCATCAGAGGCCTGCATTTGCACACTATCTCCCTCTGCAGGGTTTTGGGTGCATTAAGCCCCTGCCCACAGGCTTCTGCAGCAAGCAACAGGCTTGCTGATATTTTTGCAGGCAGGGTGTGTATGGGGGGCCTGAAAACATACCCAGAAAACGGATCTGAAACACTCCCAGTTTCAAGTCTGCCCAACATTTAGAATAAAAATGGTAAAATAGCAGCCTAAGTATTTGACAGTAAAGGGTACAGGGAATATGAGATGAGAATAGGAGCACCAGCTGAAGAGCTAGTAGATGTGGTGTACTAAATGTGCACTAAGCTCTATGATTCATTAAGAGACTGGAACATCAATGCTAATTCACTCAGACATTAAAACAGCCACTATTAGATGAAGTCTTACTCTGACATCTCAAGGATGTAACAGCAATAAACAGCATGTCTCTCTTCCAAACTGGAGGGAAATGGATTTTCATTGATAACTTCAGATTCATTGGTATCAGAGGCAATTGGCAACTTTATGCAAAAAAAATTGATAAGAGGAGTCTCAAGATGCTGTCAATATTCTTCAATGTTAAAGAGCCTTGCCTTATATTAAAGTACTAATAGGACCACTGCAATTGAACAGAACAATCCTAGGTTGGGAAAGGAGGAGAAAAAGAGACTTCATGTATTACTGTTGGTCACTAGACACTGACCCTTACTTTAAAGTGCTTGTGGGAGGACAGCTCAGCTCAGCTGTGCTCCATGGTCAGTATTGTCAACAATCATTGTGAGGTGAATGAATAATGGCCATTGAGCTTCTGGAGGAGATAACCAGACTGCATTAGAAGACTTCAGTTCTTTTCAAGTCACTGAAGCCTGCATTGACTGGGGGTGCCAATTTTCTGAAATGCCAACCGAGAATTTCCTCAAACTGCTTACAAACTGCAGACAGGAGGGAGGCAAATCTGCTGGGCTCATCATATCAAAGAAATGGCAGCACGGTGGCACAGTGGTTAGCACTGCTGCCTCAGCTCCAGGACCTGGGTTTGATTCCCAGCTTGGGTCACTGTCTATGTGGAGTTTGCACATTTTCCGTGTCTGTTTAGGTTTCCTCCGGGTGCTCCAGTTTCCTCCCACAGTCCGAAAGATGCGCAGGTTAGGTGATTGGCCATGCTCAATTGCCCCTTAGTGTCCCGGGATGCGTAGGTTAGAGTGATTAGCGGGGTAAATATGCCGGGTTATGGGAATAGGGTCTAAGTAGGATTCCTGTCGGTGTGGACATAATGGGTTGAATGGCCTCCTTCTGCACTGTAGGGTTTCTATGATTCTATGAAACAACCAAATAAAATACTGTTCAGATCAAAACTGACGATAAAAGACATAACTCAAATATTGTCCCAAATGTCAAACTCCCATTATGAGGGAACACATTTGCAGATGTTAACTGGGTCCTTGATCTGGAACAGTTTAGACCTCCAGCTGCAGGCAGTAAAACCTGTGGCTATCTAGTGCAAAGGTTAACTAGATGTAGCAATAGACTAGCAGTGGTTGGAGTGTCGGATTCACATTCTCTCACTCTACCTCCATCTCCCTGGCCATCCCTTCAGGAAGCTGCCGCTGTAACTGAACTGTCTGAGCAAATTCGCTGGTGAAAGCTGGAGTAGGTCCAAAGAACCAGCTGAAACTAATTAGATCAGAAGGAATGGAAACATTTAGCAGAAATGTCATTATTCCCGAACCAAGGGGGCGGGATGAACAAAAGGAAATGGTTAACTCATTGTACATCATAAACACAAATTCTAGCAAAATAGCCAGTGGCAACATCCATCTTTTCATTTGGCAGAAATCTACGTTGTCTCATTTTTAATTGGGATTCCATCAGGTTGCTGGCAATTATTGATAGTTACCAGTGTTAAGTCAGCAGGATGATGCAATTAGTCCACTTATGCTGTTGACTAGGAATGTCTCACTGGAAAGGAAACTTTACAGTGAGCAAGCCAGAGAGTAAGTGGGCAGGCGAGAGAACACACAGGTGAGTGAAAGGATCGGGGGGGGGAGCGAGAGGACAAAACTATTTGTTATGTGTATGTTTATGCAGGGTGCCACATTAACTGTTGCATCACAGTGAGGTACGAAGTAACACTGCATCAGTCAGCAGTAAGTGCTGCATCTGTGAAACACATTCTAAGGAACAGTCTGCATTGTGTGTGTAAAATTGTGATTATTTCAAACTTGTGGGCACCAGAAGACATATCGTGTGGGATTTTACAGCCTTGGTCATCCCGAAACCGTAAAATCCTACCCGCGTCAACGAACCTTTCCACGGTCCGCCCCCTCGCCCGCTTCGATTCCCATGGCGTGCGAGATAGTAAAATTCCGACCAACATGTCTGCAGCGGTGGGATTCAAACCCACATCATCAAAATGAGTGGAGACAAAGAAAGAAGATGGCGAAGACGTTATCAGAGGCAGAACAGTAGGTTGAATGGGAGAAGTGACCAAAACACTCATACCCATGAAAGATCTCGAGCGGTTTGAGGACACAACAAAATAAAAAGCATACACCTGCGTGGAATGGCTGGTGCAACAACCCCCAGAGAACAGAAATTCTTACAATCATTTAAATCAAGAGAAATGTGGGAAACAAGTCCATTAACGTAAATAGGAACATCAGAACCTAGCAGCAGGCATAGGCCATATGGCCTGTAAACCTGCCCCACTATTCAGACAGATCATGGTGGATTATCGACTTCAACACCATCTATTGATTTCTAGCTTGAACATGCTCAATAAATGAGCCCTTTGGGCTAGTGAATTCAAGATTTACGTCCTCTGAATGAAGAAATTTCTCCTCTTCTCAATCTAAAATGGCCTGCCTCTTTTTCTGAGACTGTGTCCCCAGTTCTAGACTGACCAGCCAGGTGAAACAGCCTAACCACATCTACCTTGTCACGCCCTCTAAAAATCTTAGAAGTTTCAATGAGATAACCTCTCATTCTTCAAAACTCTAGAGAATACTGGCCAAATTCCTTCAATCTCTCTTCCAAAGACAAACCCACCATCCCAAGGATTAGACTGTTCCTTTATTGTTCATTAGGTAGTAGATAGAAATATAGGTGGAATTGTAACCAAGTTATAACCAGTGGCTGCCCAATGATGTCCCACAACATATCCCATTAATGGCAGACAACAAACACAACTTTTCTACCACATGCTTCATTAGCCATTCATTGATTCTGCTGCAGCGAAGAAAACCACCTCTTGATTTGATCGTAAATATTATACTGAGGGTGGGTTAGCTCAGTCAGCTGGACAGCTATTTTGTGATGTAGAACCCCCAAAAGTGCGGGTTCAATATCTGTACTGACTGTTATTCATGAAGGTCTGCCTTCTCAACCTTGCCCCAGATGTGGTGATCCTCAGGTTACAATCATCACCAGTCAGCCTATGGTCATGTGGGACAATGGTAACTTTACCTTTTACCTTAGTTCACCATACAAGCAGTATTATATCAACCAGATATATTTATATTCAAGAAACAGCATAATGCAACAGGTTTAAATTGTTTCAATAGCAACTATTAAATTGCTTAACTACAGATCTACCAGCAGACAAATTATGGGAAGACAACAAACATTAACAGAAGGATGAAGGAGCAATTTTGTTTTGAATGTACCCACCATGCAGATCAGCATACACAGCAAATACTAACATAACAGCAAAGTGACAAGTTAAAATTAGGCCCAGCCATGTCAACAGTATACCATCAATAACTTCAGATTAAATAGATAAATAATGCATGGTTCATGGCGGGCACCTAGACTCAGATGGGTGCCAGTACCCACATCAGATCCTTTGATATGCAGTAAGTTGCCATAACAACTTTCAAGTCAAAATGAGCATATTGTGAGAACACGACGAAATTATTTGGGTCCAATAAATATTTGGGATGCCTTTCCAATAGCCAACATCTGGGGTGAAGACGAGAACATAAAATGGTTTATTAGCCATACCAACATCACAAGAAAAAACCTAGTAAATTATCTGAAATCTCCAGCCAGAACATGTTATCATTGTAACCCTTTACTCAAAAGAAAAATCTTCAAGTATTGATTTGATTTTGTGAAACACATTCTAAAGGAAATACAGAAGTGTCACTGTTGGGTATTGTGCCACCATATAGTTTCTTACCTTACTAACATGAAACTCCAGTCTGCGAATAAACCTTTCAATTGACTTGATTTGCTATCGGGAGGAGTAAAAAAAAAGAGTAAAGGAAATTAAATACACTTGGCAAGTCCTCTTTATTGGAGTCACATTAAACAAATTCGACTTGCTTTCATGCTGAAATCAATCTAATGATTTATTCATATTTTCCAGTACACTCTGTGGTCAGAACCAGAGATACAGCCAAAACATTAAATGCAAGAAATTATTCACAGGGAGGTGCAGATTTGCAGCAATTCTAGAAATCAATTCCAGGTCTCTGCTGGATGGGATGGCTGAGAATATTCTCATAGCAAGTCTGCTTGAAAAAAAGTGGGGGAAAGGAGATAAACAGGAAAGGTCAGTTAAGGCCAGCACTTACTACGCATTTAGCACAGCCCAGTGAGAAATCTGCATTTGGCACAGGAAAAGGGGTAAAGCTGTTTATCAACAGTAAAAATTAGATGGCTTCATTCACCGAATTCTCAGTAGTTTATACTTAATTATCAAGACTCTCCCAGTTAACTTGAGATTTCAGATGTTGAGAATTTCTATCCAGTCACACAGTAGGTGGCCTTAGCCAGGGTAGCAAATGAATTGTGTGCAACCGGATGACTGGGTCAAAGGGGTGGAGAGTGAAAATAGCAGAATCCCAAAATCACGGAACTGCCTGTGTTGGTCATTCATACAATTTTTTGAACAATGTAAGCAGACTTCACAAGTTTCTACCTTGGCCTTTATCAAATCATCAAGGTTATTTAGAATAATCCAAAATATCCAGTTCTCCATGTCAACTCATGTTTGAGTGTGAAGCAATACTGAAAATTCTTACCTTGTCAAGGTCATACAGAAATCCCTGAAACCAGAAAGGAACAAGAGTTACAATGGGCACCTTATATAACTTAATATAACATCCAATAGTGGAAACAGGCAAAATTCAATATGCAAGTAAAACAGAAATCATTGCTTCAAAGGAAGAGTCTCAATTTTTATTTTTCTAGTAACTTGAACATGAAAATTTTAGGAAAATCTCAACTTCACAATTTGTTTGTAAATTGTTCACCTGATCTTTAAAAATCAAAACGGAATTGGTGTCAAGTAATCATGTCCTGCAAGTATTTATATTTTGCAAAATATGGAAATTTAATTGATGCGACATATGCAACTGGAACTGAAAGCCAAGAAACCAATCCACCTGTACTGCTAATCTCCTCGCATCCTATTGCACCCTAGCTTCAAATTAACAGAGAACTTACAGAATAGCTGAAGAATTTGCATTGAAATGATCATTCAAGTCTTTCATGAACCTACTGTGACACAAGATTAAAAATGCCAAGATCTACGAACTGCATCAAGATTCACATTCTTCCATATAATTATTGAAATTGGACAATACAATGAACGTAGTCAGAATTTCTGTACTGGGATGCCACTAGAGATCCAACTTAGTCTTTAACTGAAGATTACCAGGTTCTACAGACTCTCATATTAAAACTACTAACCTTTGCACAACTTCAGATGTTACTTAAGCAATGTTCCTTACCAGTCTGGAATTCCTTTTCATATCTTTGAGCTGAGCCGTTAAGTTGTCGAGCTCCAGCTGATGAACTTGCAAGTATGCACTGTAAGAATGGGACAAGCAACACTTCCTTAGAGTCATCAGAACAAATGCAGCAGACATAATTTCAGTAATACAGTAACAGATATCAGTGAGTGCATGTTTGAAAATGGGGTGCCTCATGTTGTAAATGAACAAAAGTCATCTCAACTCACAAGTCAGTCAGAAATTTAGCAGTACCACTTGTTGATTTAGCCTTGGTCCATCCAGATGTCTAATCTCCCAACACTTGGTGTCCATTGTAAATTTAATTTTGTTTTCAAATACCCCATTAATCCAGAAAATGTCACTTGCATGGAATGCTAAAGGGTTAGTGTGTTTAGACTGGAATTCCAAATTACTTTATTTACTTTCCATTTTCTCCCCCAAAGCATAGTGGTCTTTGTTTTTTTTTGTCATGAACCATTACTTTACAGTTAGTAGAAAATAAAACTCAATAATTAGTTTTGCACCACCACATGTATAAATGTCTGCCATCTAATGCATCTGTATATCTTATGAAATGTGCTCAGTCTGTACTCTGGTAATTTTTTCAGAGAATCCAGTTCAAAAATGATCTGGTACTTAAAGGTATTCCCAATATGCCTATCCCTTATCAGCTGAACAATGACTGATGGGCTAGTCTGCATAAGTTGCTGTATTGGTCCTGATCCTAGTGATAGGATGTCAAGTCAGGGAAAATAATTGGAATCAAGAAGAAGCAAGGAACTTGAGTTAGTTGAGCTCCTGCCTGTATTTCTATAAATTGAGTTCTTGCAAGTGATGCAATATAAAAGATGCACATAGTTCAGATAGTTGTTACGATTACAATATATTTTCAAGGACCTTGGTACTGGGTTACATTGCAAATCTAATGAATACCTAAAGTACAGATTTATATCTGGCAGCTCGGATCAGACTGCAATTTAGTCTACAGTCCCCAAGTATCCCTATGCATTACACATCACAGAAAGGGGCTAAAATGTTCAATCAGAAACATCCTGCTAATTTCCATCCTGTCACAAGAACCTCAGTGATTACAGATTAACCTCTCATTGCTCAACAGTGACAAATCTCAGGGTAAGCCATTACAGTACAAATTCTTTACCTTCTCAATTTCAATGAAAAATGAACTTAATTCCAACTAACAAACTGGATGTTGAATAAAACAGAGCATCATATAAAGTCATGCTGAGGAATATCACAAATTACAGACTGATCAACATTCATTTGGAAAGTAGACTCCCTAGCCTATATCAGAATTCACCCATGTTGTATTATATAATTGGCACAAGTCTGTAATAAATACAAAATCATATCCAGAAGAACTCAAGTTAACTTTTAGAGTTTTTGTTAGAATTATACTTTCAATAGATCAAATGCCTAAAGACAACCACAATGATGATCCAACTGAAAAGGCCAGTTTTTGGTGAAGCAAGCATATGACAATTCATTTAAAATGATCTCATTAAGAATACAGAACTATGGAATCCTTAGTGCACCCAAACTTAACTTTAAAAATGGCACTAAAATAAAGTATAAATAAAAAAACCTCCTAGCAGATTTTTCTTCAGCCAATTAGAAAGTTTCATTTCGCTAGAATACACTCCAGCTGTTTTTAGACAGAGCAGGAATGGAACGAAACAGGTTTGAAAAGTTCAATCTGTGCTATCTAGCATGCAAAATTCTTCTGATCTAATGTTGAAGGACACATTAGTTTCCCCTCCAGCAATCATATCCAATATCCTATAAAATAGCTGTCATTTTATTTGAACACCACAAATTTGTATTTGAACGAGCAGGATCACTTTGGTAAGTACTCACTGAATAAATCCCAAAGTTTAACTGATTTTCAGGAGTCAACCTTTTGCATTTCTGTAACTACTGATTATATGAAAGTGAATGACTTCAAAAGTACAAGGGCTGTTTATAGACAGACAGTCTCTTTTATGTAAGGAGGGAGCAGAGTAAAAATATTTGCAAGTACAGCTTTTATGAAACAGCCATAATTCATACCCTGGATGATGTGTTCCAGCAAGCTAAGCAACAGGTGAATGTTCAAAAAGGCATTGCTTTCGAGGCACAAGCATTTGCAAAGTCTGATAAGTAGTTAATTAAAGTACTCAAATTTAAACAAATTGAAGTCCAGTTTTTTTTTACACTGACCTTCACTTGGACTCCAACTGAACAACATTGGTAGTTCACATTATTTACAAACTGTCAGCAAGGGCGGTGATGGGATTTATTGACTCGGTAACTTGGCTAATAATTGGAAATCAAGATTACTGCTGTTCTTTCCTACAGAGGGGAAACCATGAGAAATAGTGGGAAAAAACCTAGGCGTGTTTTCCAAGATATAGTCCTAATTTCTTGAGCTGTTACCAGTCACATCTGGTGAAATCAACACAAACCAATCTTTACAGAGAAGACCATCCTTTCTTAAGATCACATATGCTACAAAAAACTACTTACTGTGTCAAAAGGTATCTTTAAATCATAGAATCCCTACAGTACAGGACGAGGCCATTTGGCTCATCGAGCCTGTACTGACAACAATCCCACCCAGGCCCTATCCCCATAACCCACATGTTTACCCTGCTAATCCCCTAACTAGCATCAATTTAGCATGGCCAATCCACCTAACCCGCACATCTTTGGACTGTGGGAGGAAACTGGAGCACCAGAAAGAAAAGAGGAGAACGTGTAGACTCCACACGGACAGTGAACCGAAGCTGGAATCGAACCCAGGTCCTTGGCGCTGTGAGGCAGCAATGCTAACTACTGTGCCACCATGCCACCCCAAATCTTTTCTGATTAGAAAAGTACCCATTTACAAATTGAAGCAGTTTCATTAGTATAAATGTATCATAAGTGAATGTTTAAACTCTTGTGACACACCCATTCGTTCAGAATCACTTGCTCGCAAAGAATAAGAACTCCTTACTTTAGACCCTTTTTCAAAGCTTCATAAACCTCATCCAGCCGTTCAGGCTGAGGGTTCTTGGGTGGGAGCGATTTATGAGAAATGTTGAACATTTTGCCAGCTCGAGGGGAAGCTTTCCGTTGTGTTGATGGGGTGCTGAACACCTTTAGCTTCCTGGAAGACAAAAATTCACAATATCAGTTAATGAAAACTAGCAACCTTCAACAGCACAACTATGACTCACTATCACCAGCAGGAAAATTAATACATCAGTCACCAAAATGGTGACCATGTGGTTGAAACTGTCCCAAGAAAAGCAAGGAAACTCAGTTTTCTTTCCAATAGCCGAGAAATAAAACTTAGTTAGGATTAATTGGGATCTAAAACTCCTGTATACAGAAACAAAAACAGAAAATGCTGGAAATACCAAACAGGTCAGGCAGCAACTATAAGGAGAAAAGTCATCCTGGAACCCTTCATCAGATATGGACATGTTAAGAGGGTAGCTGACAGTTCACAACAAAATAGGTTCATCAATGAAGTTAGAACCATAGAATAAAAGGATAGTGACAGCATGGATATGAAATTGGCTGAAAGACAGGAAACAGTGCAGTAACAAATGGTTGTTTTTTAGACTGGAGGAAAATGTATAGCAGGGCTCCCCAGCAGGTGCGACTGGACCATTTTTTCCAGGTTATAAATTAATGACCTGGAATTGAGCATACAGGGCACAATTTCAACAATTTCAAAACAGAGGACCCAACACTTTGGAAGTGTTGTGAACTGAGGAGGATAGTGGCAAACTTCACGAGGACACAAGCTGGTCGAACGAGTGGACAGATGGCAGACAGAAGTTCATGCAGAGAAGTGTGAATTGATTCATTCTGGTAGGAATAATGAAGAGAAGCATTATAAACTAAAGGATAGAATTCTAAAGGCAGTGCAGGATTTGATTTATTATCGTCACATGCATTAGTATACATGTCCCAAAACCTTAAAATCCTGCCAGAGGTCAGCAGACTTTTGCTTGGTCCACCTCTCACCCACTCTGATTCCCGTGGCGGGCAGGGCAGTAAAATTCCAGCCACTGGGTCTGTTCTCCTTGAAGAAGGGATGACCAAGAGGAGATTTAATAGAGATGTCCAAAATTGTGAGGGGTCTGAACAGAGTAGATAGGGAGAATTTGTTCTGTTGGAAGGATCGAGAATCAGAGGACGCCGATTTAAGCTGAAGAGCAAAAGAAGGGATGGTGTTATGAGGAAAGCATTATATTTTAAATAAGTGGTTAGAATGTGGAATGCAGTGCCTGAGAATGTGGTGGATGCAAATTTAATTGAAGCCTTCAAAAGTTAACTGGATAATTATCTGAAGAGAAGAAAACAAAGATGTGCGGGTTAGGTGGATTGGCTATGCTCAATTGCCCCTTGGTGCCAGGGGTACTAGCTTGGGTAAATGCATGGAGTTATGGGGATAGGGCCTGGGTGGGATTGTGGTCAGTACAGACCCGATGGGCCGAATGGCCTCCTTCCGTACTGTAGGATTCTATGATTCCATGAACTGCAGAGCTACAGGAAAATGCAGGGGGAGTGCAACAATGAGAGATGCTTTTGCAGATTGCCAGCATGGACACTATGGGCTGAATGGCTTTCTGTGCTGCAACCCTTTTATGACTATGAATATATTTATTGTCACAATTAGGCTTACATTAACACGGCAATGAAGTTACTGTGAACATCCCCTAGTCGCCACACTCCGGCGCTGTTGGTGGGGTACCCAAGGTGACTGGTACTGCTTAAAGTTTAGACAATACAAGACTCACAAGGCAAGTATCCTTGTACAAAGACGCAACTTTATTTAAACCAGCAGCCAACAGGAGTTCATCAAAGGGTTAAGTAGTTCTGACACAGAGCAGCAACACCTCTCCGGTGAATCAAACATATACAATCAAAAACAGATCAATTATAGTTTTTTCTCATCAATCATTCCCGCCTTTCAGTAACTTTAAAATCAATCATCTTCAATATACACAAATCAACAATAATACCTGTCAAATACTTTAGCCAATCGCATTCCACTCCTCGGCATAACGGTATTTTTTTAATCCGTGAAATCCGGAAGCTAACTCTTGTCTTGGCTGACCCCACTCCCTGCTTGCTTAGTAGTGCAAGATGCTCAGCCCAGAGTTCAAATAAAAGTTCTCACAGGTTCCCTTAAAGGTCACTGTCTAACCAGACTAACTCGTGACACCCTGTCTGGGCACCAGTCCATCTCCGGACAGTGAATAAACCTTATTCATGAAATATGATTAAGTGTTCTAAATGTTCTTTTCAACCAAAACTTTAACTGATAAAACTTGCGTATTTCCAAGGTTCAATTATTCTCTCAAAATATGGCTTCATCCTAATACCTTTTTAGCGTGATGCCTAGCAGTAAATTGCTTTCAGCCAAAGCGAACAATATTTCTTAAAATCAATAATAATAGATTCAAAATATCTGTGTGTGTTTTACAATCATAATCACTCATTGGAATCAATTACTGCATCTCGTGTGCAGATTGCTTCTTGTTAGTGTGGTGATATAAACAGGGCCTAGTTTTAAGGCTGATAAAATTGGATATCCTAAATTAAAGAATTGGGCATTTTGAAATCAAACACAGTCAAACCTCAGGCAGGCCAATTGTACAATACACAAATGTGTCTGGGCCTGACCCATCAAAGGTCGTTACACTCTACTTGAGACTTAGCAGGTGATCATGGCACCTCATTGAAATGCATCGGTCTATTATTAGAAGCCCAGATCGAGCCAGACTTTCTGTCACCAAGAGTTCCTGTAGAAACCTTACCTGATAACAAGTTCAACAACATGGAGATGGACACCTGGGGGGCGGACCCTGGTGTCCTGTCAGGCAGACATCAAGAAACCCACTGGGTATTGGAACCCCCTCCTGGGACCTCATTGGCCAGAAGCCAGAGAAGTTTCTGGAAAAGCAAGCAGGCTGGGGATAAAGGGACACATTCAGAGGCACAGAGGAGCGAAGACTCGACAGGGGAGACAGCTGTGACCATTCAGAAGACTGACCAGAGAAGGAAGGAAGGAAGGAAGAAGCGGCCATCGAGACTCACCTTCGTGATGACAGACCAGAGGGACTCAGAGAATCGGGCCTGCAGTTTAACCAAACCATCTTTACGGGTAGTATACTTGAATCTGGAGTATCCTCTTGTTTTATGTGGGTAATTTAAGGGTTAATAGTGTTATTATTAATAAACTTGTTGAACCTTTACTTGTGTTTGTCCTTTGTCCACCTTGCAAATAAGGGCACCGGGGTAAAAACTTGGAGTAAGTAAACTGGTTGAAAGTATCTGAGAATTAACAGGTACAACATTAGCTCATATTTTAAAGTCATTTAACTGAACGTTGCTAGCCTTAATATCTAATGGTTTAAAAATGTTACCACCCCATTAGGGGTTCCACTTACACACGCCTATTCGGGTACACAGAGGGAGAATTTAGCATGGTCAATACACCTAACCAGCATATCTTTCGGACCGTGGGAGGAAACCGGAGCACCCTGACGAAACCCATGCAGACACGGGGAGAATTCCACACAGACAGTGATCCAAGCCGGGAATCGAACCCAGGTCCCTGACACAGAGGCAACAGTGCTAACCATTGTGTCACTGCGCTGGCCAGAATTGTACATACTATACGTTACAGTATCCCTGCTGATTTTTAAAAATCGCCCAAACTGACTAAAATGTCAGCCAGCAGAATAGCTGAAGGGTACATGTTTGAAATATCATTTTTATATTTCCATTTGCTGCTTACTTGCTACCTATTTTCAGCATTTGCACTTTTTATTTCAGATTCAAAGTTTTTCCTCGTGTTTCCCAGTTGTGTTTTAACAAAGAACAAAGAAAAGTACAGCACAGGAACAGGCCCCTTGGCTCTGTGCTGATCATGATGCCCTAACTAAACTAAAAAAAAACCTTCTACCCTTACTCGGTCCGTTTCTCTCTATTTCACCCTATTCACATATCCATCCAGATGCCTCTTAAATGTTACTAATGCGCCTGCTTCCACCACCTCCTCTGGCAGTGCGATCCAGGCACCCACCATTCTGCGTGATAATCTTCCCTGCACATCTCCCTTAAACTTTCATCTTGAACCTGTGCCCCCTTGTAATTGACACTTCCACCCTTGGAAAAAGCCTCCGACTATCCACCCTCTCTATGCCTCTCATAACTTTATAGACCTCTATCAGGTCTAGCCTCCATCTTTCCAGCGAAAACAATCCTAGTTTATAGTCTCCTAGTCTCCTCATAGCCAACATAGCCCTCGAGACCAGGCAACATCCTGGTGAAAGCAAAATATTGCAGATGCTGGAATCTGAAACAAAAACAGAAAATGCTGGAAAATCTTAGCAGGTCTGACAGCATCTGTGGGGAGAGAATAGAGCCAACGTTTTTAGTCTAGATGATCCTTCCTCAGAGCTGGTGAACCAACATTGCTCCAAAGCTTCCACGTCCTTTTGGTAGTGTGTTGACCAGAACTGCATGCAATACTCCAAATGCAGCCTAACCAGGGTTTTACACAACTGCAACATGATTTCCCAACTCTTATACTCAATGCTTCGGCTGATGAAGGCAAGCATGCCATATGCCTTCGGCACAGTAGCAAGCACTACATCAAAACAAAGAATGAGTTGTGCAAAATGGATTGAAGTTTGATAATGAAGGGAAATCTCTCAATTGCATTTTCCATTCCTCCCTGCCTCAAAAAGTCCTCCATGGTGGCACAGAGGTTAGCACTGCTGCCTCACAACGCCAGGGACCCGGGTTCGATTCCCAGCTTGGGTCACTGTGCAGAGTCTGCACGGGTTTCCACCGGGTGCTCCAGTTTCCTCCGTCAGTCTGAAAGGTTAGTTGCATTATTCATCCCAAGTTAGAACCATAGAAAATTACAACTCAGAAACAGGCCTTTTGGCCCTTCTTGTCTGTGCTGAACCATTTTTTGCCTAGTCCCACTGACCTGCACTTGGACCATATGCCTCCACACCCCTCTCATAGAATCATAGAAACCCTACAGTGCAGAAGGAGGCCATTCGGCCCATCGAGTCTGCACCGACCACAATCCCACCCAGGCCCTACCCCCACATATTTACCTGCTAATCCCTCTAACATACACATCCCAGAACTCTAAGGGGCAATTTTTAACCTGGCCAATCAACCTAACCCGCAATCTTTGGACTGTGGGAGGAAACCGGAGCACCCGGAGGAAACCCACGCAGACACGAGGAGAATGTGCAAACTCCACAGACAGTGACCCGAGCTGGGAATCGAACCCGGCACCCTGGAGCTGTGAAGCAGCAGCGCTAACCACTGTGCTACCGTGCTGCTCATCCATGAACCCGTCCAAGTTTTTCTTAAATGTTAAAAGTGACCCCGCATTAACCACTTTATCCGGCAGCTCATTCCACACTCCCACCACTCTCTGCGTGAAGAAGCCCCCCCTAATATTCCCTTTATACTTTTCTCCTTTCACCCTTAACCCATGCCCTCTGGTTTTTTTCTCCCCTAGCCTCAGCGGAAAAAGCCTGCTTGCATTCACTCTATCTATACCCATCAAAATCTTATACACCTCTATCAAATCTCCCCTCAATCTTCTACGCTCCAGGGAATAAAGTCCCAACCTATTCAATCTCTCTCTGTGACTCAGCTTCTCAAGTCCCGGCAACATCCTTGTGAACCTTCTCTGCACTCTTTCAACCTTATTTACATCCTTCCTGTAACGAGGTGACCAAAACTGTACACAATACTCTAAATTCGGCCTCACCAATGCCTTATGTAACGTTACCATAACACTCCAACTTTTATACTCGATACTCCGATTTATAAAGGCCAATGTACCAAAGGCACTCTTTACGACCCTATCCACCTGTGACGTCACTTTTAGGGAATTCTGTACCTGTATCCCCAGATCCCTCTGTTCAACTGCACTCTTCAGAGTCCTACCATTTACCCTGTACATTCTACTTTGGTTTGTCCTTCCAATGTGCAATATCTCACACTTGTCTGCGTTAAATTCCATTTGCCATTTTACAGCCCATTTTTCTAGTCGGTCCAAATCCCTCTGCAAGCTTTGAAAACCTTCCTCACTGTCCACTACACCTCCAATCTTTGTATCATCAGCAAACTTGCTGATCCAATTTACCACATTATCATCCAGATCATTGATATAGATGACAAACAACAATGGACCCAACACCGATCCCTGCGGCACACCACTAGTCACAGGCCTCCACTCAGAGAAGCAATCCTCCACAACCACTCTCTGGCTTCATCGCAAACATTCTTCCATTGAGCCAGTGTCTAATCCAATTTACTACCTCCCCATGTATACCCAGCGAATGAACCTTCCTAACTAACCTCCCATGAGGGACCTTGTCAAAGTTCTCCCTCAGTTTACCCAAACAGGCACCGGAGTGTGGCAACTAGGGGGAATTTCACAGTAACTTAATTGCAGTGATAATACAAACCTACTTGTGACACTAATAAATAAACTTTAAACTTCTTAATCACCTTGGCCACCTGCAATTTGATTTCTTATTGTCACATGTATTAGCATAGTGAAAAGTATTGTTTCTTGCGCTATACAGACGAAGCATACTGTTCATAGAGAAGGAAGGGAGAGAGTACAGAAT
This sequence comes from Mustelus asterias, assembly GCF_964213995.1. Lineage (NCBI taxonomy): Eukaryota > Metazoa > Chordata > Chondrichthyes > Carcharhiniformes > Triakidae > Mustelus > Mustelus asterias. The sequence goes on along the minus strand of NC_135804.1, from coordinate 48,355,092 downwards.
GTAGTGTTACAATCATAGCTAGGGTGTAAAGAAAGATCAACTTAACGCAAGGTAGGTCCATTCAAAAGTCTGTTGGCAGCAGGGAAGAAGCTATTCTTATGCCGGTTGATACGTGACCTTAGACTTTTGTATCTTTTTCCCGACGGAAGAAGGTGGAAGAAAGAATGTCCAGGGTGTGAGGGGTTCTTAATTATGCTGGCTGCTTTAGAACATAGAACACAGAACAGTACGGCACAGTACAGGCCCTTCGGCCCACAATGTTGTGCCGAACCTTTTCCAAAACCAAGATCAAGCTATCCCACTCCCTATCATTCTAGTGTGCTCCATGTGCCTATCCAATAACCGCTTCAAAGTTCCTAAAGTGTCCGACTCCACTATCACAGCAGGCAGTCCATTCCACACCCCAACCACACTCTGAGTAAAGAACCGACCTCGGACATACTTTACATAAAACAAACATGTTGAACTGATTTGTAGTTTAAGATGGTTTAATTTAAAATAAGGGGTCTTTTCGTTTTCCAAGGGTGGACAGTGGTCTTCAATTGTCCAGTGTTGATTGTCTGTCTGTTCACTGCTCACAGTGTGAAACTAAACTGAAGCTGTAAACACCAGAGCAGACATTTTAAAAGAACTGTAAACAAAGCTTCTGTGCACACAGAAACTGGTGTGTGATTTCTGCATATCTCCAAGGCATAAAACACAAAGACAGTGCAGAAAATATGCTATTAAAATTGAGAACTGCAACTAACTGAGCAGGCTGGGGCTATCTACTCCACATGAGAAGACCTGAACGATGAAGGGATTCAATGTAGCGGATGGGGAGAAGTTGCTTCCACTTGTACAGGGGTCCAGAACAAGGAGGTACAAGAGCATCACTAAGGAGATATAAAGAAATTTTGCTGCGGCAGCGGGAAGTGTAGACAGAGTCAATGGATGGGAGTATGGTGTGCATGGTGGATTGGGCTACATTCATGACCTTTTGTAGTTTCTTGCAGTCTTGAGCAGAGCAGGAGCCATACCAAGCTGTGATATAACCAGAAAGAATGCTCTCTATGGTGCATCTGTAAAAGTTGGTGAGAGTCGTAGCCGACATGCCAAATTTCCTCAGTCTGAGAAAGTAGAGGCGTTGGTGGGCTTTCTTAACTATATGTTGGCATTGTGGGGGGGGGGGGGGGGGGGGGGAAGAGGGAGAGAGAGAGAGAGAAAAGAGTGGTGGGTGGTGGACCAGGTCAGATTGTTGATGACCCTTTCTACTTCGTCCCCATTGATGTAGACAGGGGCATGTTCTCCTCTACACTTCCTGAAGTTGATGACAATCTCCTTCATTTTGTTGACATTGAGGGAGATATTATTGTTGCCGTACCAGTTCACCAAATTCTCTATCTCATTCCTGTACTTTGTCTCATTATTGTTCGAGATCCGACCCATTACGGTGGTGTCATCAGCAAACTTGAAATTCGAACCGGAGGGGAATTTGGCCACACAGTCATAGGTGTATAAGGAGTATAGTAGGGGGCTGACAACACAGCCTTGAGGGGTACTGGTGTTGAGGATGATCGTGGAGGTGGTGTTGTTGCCTATCCTTACTGATAGGATATGAGTTAGGGAGTTCACGATCCAGTTGCAGAGGGAGGAGCCAAGGCCCAGGCCACGGGGTTTAGAGGTGAGTTTCATAGGAATAATGGTGTTGAAGGCTGAACTGTAGTCAATAAATAGGAGTCTGACATACGTGTCTTTGTTATCTAGGTGTTCCAGGGTTGAGTGCAGGGCCAGGGAGATGGCGTCTGCTGTGGACTGCTTGCGGCGGTAGGCAAACTGTAGTGGATCGAGGCAGTCCGGGAGGCTGGAATTGATTCGTGCTGTGACTAGCCTTTTGAAGCACTTCATAATGATGGATGTCAGAGCCACCGGCCGATAGTCATTAAGGCACGCTGCTTGGCTTTTCTTTGGTACCGGGATGATGGTCGTTTTCTTGAAACAGGTAGGGACCTCAGAATGTTGTAAAGAGAGGTTGAAGATATCTGCAAATACCCCGCCAGCTGACCTGCGCAGGATCTGAGTGCTCATCCGGGTATCCCATCCAGACCAGTCGCTTTCCGTGGGTTGACCTTTGAGAAAGCTGCTCAAGAAAACTTTACCATTTTTAGGGAACTGTGGACCTGCACGCCCAGATCCCTCTGTATGTTAATGTTCTTAAGGGTTCTGCCATTTACTGTATAATTTGATCTTCCAAAATGTATCACCTCGCATTTGTCTGGATTAAACTCCATCTGCCATTTCTGTGCCTAAGTCACCAATCTATATATATTCTGTTGTATCCTCTGACAATCCTTGGCACTGTCAGCAACACCACCAATCTTCGTGTCATCCGCAAACTTACTAAATCAGATCCCTCACCTTTTCCCATATATTTATATCTCCATTCTGAAAAACATCCTTCCATCGCTCCTCTCTGTCTTCAATAACCAAGTAAGAAGTCTCACAACACCAGGTTAAAGTCCAACCTGTTGGACTTTAACCTGGTGTTGTTAGACTTCTTACTGTGTTTACCCCAGTCCAACGCTGGCATCTCCACTTCTATAACCAAGTCAGTTTTGCCCAAAGTGTGTACAATATGTGATTAGTGTTCAGTCTAAATCCCTGCTATATGCAGCACATGAACAACAGTTGCCGCACAAAGCCGACAAAAGATCCGGACTAGTTTTCTTTTTCAGTGTTTCAGTATTAAAACTTCAGTTTCAATTCATTCAACTATCACCACTACAAATTAAACACAGCAAGTATAAAAAGCTGCAAGCAGGGCAGCACTTCCATCTTTAAAATACAGAGCAGATTTCAGTGAGCATTTTTAAAACAAACTCAAAAAATGAAATTACGAGATCAGAAAAATAACTGCTGTGTGTTGTACCTAAGAAACCAGCTTGCATTGCTGAGAATCCCCTGAACAAGTGTAACTGGAGAATACTTGCATTAGAGGTGGGGTCAGTTTCGATAATGAAGACTTGGGTAGAAGATTTGATGGATGGGTAAAAGACCAAGGAAACATAACTCACTTAAACCACTCAATTGGTTTACATCCAGATTCTAGGTATATCTGGATACAAGTTTTCAGGAGCATGAATTGGAAAGGAAGAGGAGACTGAAGGTGATGAAATACTGTCACTAAATCGGACACTTGCAGCATTGTTTTACTTTAGAGTAGTAGCTCAGAGTGGAATCTGCAAGTGGTGAGTCATTGGATATGACTGGCCTGCAGCCAAGGCAGAGAGCAAAAGGGCAGTGCATGTGGCAACTAGCTGGAGGGAGCGGTTGCACACGAGTTCTACTGCAAGGGTTCCTGAGGATTTTGACGGGGCAGCATACTGGAATCGGCTGATTGGTATGCACACAGCAATGCTGGATGCATTGGTAAGCCTGCACGAAAACTTTCGACCATTGTCAATATCAGCAGATCCTTTGGTGTGAGTACCAAGACTTTCACCACGTACAGTCTACTCCTTATCAACTTCACCAACTTTTAAGTAGCAGTATAAACTCCACAAACTTCTACTAACCCAGCAATAGCCAGTAGAAATCAGTAATTGATCTGAAAGTTACCCGGATCTTACCTTTAAATATCACTGGTGTGAGATCCTACCTGTTGCTGAGTGCATGCTCAGCTGTGTGTGGTTAAGGGAGTGCATCAGCTGAAACACCAAGATCAAAAATGGCACTGGAAGAGTTATATACTGATTGATATCACAATTTTCCTACTCTCCATGCTTCCACCGCACACTCCTAACATCAGCAGTGACATCTTCATCAAAATGACATCCTCACCAAAATGCAGTCCTGTCCACCAGAAGCTTGCGGTGGCCATCTTGCACCCAAAACACCAGGCACCATGGAGCCAAATATTCTGACCTCAACCTTTCCAGAAACACAACTGTACTTTGGACAACTTGAAATGTGTGCTTTTTACGGTGTTTATTACACATTCATAGAATCCCTACAGTAGAGAAAGAGGCCATTCGACCCATTGAGTCTGCACCGACAACGATCCCACCCAGGCCCTATCCCCATAACCCCACATATTTACCTGGCTAATCCCTCTAATCTACACACTCCGGGACACTAATAGGCAATTTAGTATGGCCAATGCACCCAACACGCACAACTTTAAGGCAAGAAGAAAATGCTGGGGAAAAAATCCTCTTATGGAAATACATACAGATCAAGATCTTGGGATAAGGTTGGTATCAGCAATTTATTACTTTTACAGGGCCAGAAGGGTCACATTCAGAGCACAGTATAAATCATGTAGTGGGGAAATTAAAGAAATGGTTACCTGGCACACAAAATGGTTACCTGGGAAGAGACATTAAACAGGCACTGGCTTTTAGCACAGACAGTCACTTAAAGTTAAAACATGCAGGAACCGAAATGCTGCAGGAAGCTAGTCAGAGCTTGAGGCACTTTAAGATAAGGGCAGACCCAGAACAATAAAGACTGATAATAAGATCAGCCCTAGATGGGAACATAAATACATAAATGCAACAAAACCAATCAATCACTGAATGTATAGATCGAAACCAATCATTGTTAGAGGAAACGTATTCATTCTATTAACAATGCTATGTTAACTGCCCATGTCTGTACCTTTCTGATTATAACGATGTATTAACTATCGATCACCATGATCTATCTACTCAACTTATAACGATGTGTGAAATGGCTAATATCCGTACTACCTATTTTCTAAAAGGTATAAAAATGATCAACTGCTATTGTGCAATTGAGAAGGTAGCTGCCAAGTACTGCAGAGTACCACTGCTTTCTCCCCAAAGCTTCATGTCCGAAATAAAACTGTATTGTTGAACCTCCAGTCTGACTCCGGTGGTAAATTTCCCACAACAATCAGATCTTGGAGGCTGCTGGAAAAATGCTAATTCACAAGGCAGGTTTCACATCTGTAAAGATACCTGTTCCTGCACAGTGTTCTCCACTTAGCATGTCAAAATTAGTCTCCAGAAAAATGGCTGCATATTTTATCCATTACCTTAAACATTCATCTCACTTCTCAAGGGCAGTTAGGGACGGGCAATAAATGCTGATCCAGCCAGTGACATCCGCATCCCATGAACAAGTAAAAAACTACCTGTTTTCATTCATTCATGATTAATTACATCCTCAAATCTTTTTGGGCCTTTCTTTACAGTGAATTGATGGCCATCAGTAAATAATCCACGTTTCATGGATCTAATCAGACAACCAGATTTCTCCTGAAGTTTTCTGCCAATAAACAAATACCACAGCTGAGTAGACAACAGCCTTTGCATTATTCAGGTAAATCAGCGACCAGAATTGGTGAGTCTGACAAGTTCATACTTATTAACTGATGGTCAAAAGAATTTAACTCGCATTTATGATGCTAATTAACATTTGGGTGAAGAAGCTTTACAATCCTGTCAAACCTTTGCAACCCTGAATAGTTACTGAAACTGTGCTTTTGGTTTTCTGCCACCAACAGATCAAAGAGAGAACTGGAGAAACCAGAAATCCCACCTGGACGAAATAAAGATGCAGCAAAATGTTTCTACTCCTGCTCAAGGGGATGACTCATTATTTATAATTTAATGGACATCAAAGGTCCATTGAGATCTGATTCAAGCAGCCACAAGCTTGATGATAGCATTCTTGTCCTTATCTAAAAGTTGCAGGATTAAGTCTCACTCGCCAGAGACTTGAATACACTATCCAGACAGTACTGAAGGAGTGCTGCACTGTCAGAGGTAGTGATTTTCAGATGACAAGATAAATGAAGTCCCTGTCTGCCCTCTCAGGTGGGCATAAAATATCAGATGTTGTACTTCAAAAATGAGCCAGGAGCTCTTCCAGTGTCATAAGAACATAAGAAATAGGAGCAGGAGTAGGCCATCTAGCCCCTCGAGCCTGCCCCGCCATTCAATAAGATCATGGCTGATCTGACGTGGATCAGTACCACTTACCCGCCTGATCCCCATAACCCTTAATTCCCTTACCGATCAGGAATCCATCCATCCGCGCTTTAAACATATTCAGCGAGGTAGCCTCCACCACCTCAGTGGGCAGAGAATTCCAGAGATTCACCACCCTCTGGGAGAAGAAGTTCCTCCTCAACTCTGTCTTAAACCGACCCCCCTTTATTTTGAGGCTGTGTCCTCTAGTTTTATCTTCCTTACTAAGTGGAAAGAATCTCTCCGCCTCCACCCTATCCAGCCCCCGCATTATCTTATAAGTCTCCATAAGATCCCCCCTCATCCTTCTAAACTCCAACGAGTACAAACCCAATCTCCTCAGCCTCTCCTCATAATCCAAACCCCTCATCTCCGGTATCAACCTGGTGAACCTTCTCTGCACTCCCTCCAATGCCAATATATCCTTCCTCATATAAGGGGACCAATACTGCACACAGTATTCCAGCTGCGGCCTCACCAATGCCCTGTACAGGTGCATCAAGACATCCCTGCTTTTATATTCTATCCCCTTCGCAATATAGGCCAACATCCCATTTGCCTTCTTGATCACCTGTTGTACCTGCAGACTGGGCTTTTGCGTCTCATGCACAAGGACCCCCAGGTCCCTTTGCACGGTAGCATGTTTTAATTTGTTTCCATTGAGATAGTAATCCCATTTGTTATTATTTCCTCCAAAGTGTATAACCTCGCATTTATCAACGTTATACTCCATTTGCCATATCCTCGCCCACTCACTCAGCCTGTTCAAATCTCTCTGCAGATCTTCTCCGTCCTCCACACGATTCACTTTTCCACTTATCTTTGTGTCGTCTGCAAACTTCGTTACCCTACACTCCGTCCCCTCCTCCAGATCATCTATATAAATGGTAAATAGTTGCGGCCCGAGTACCGATCCCTGCGGCACGCCACTAGTTACCTTCCTCCAACCGGAAAAACACCCATTTATTCCGACTCTTTGCTTCCTGTCGGATAGCCAGTCCTCAATCCACTTTAACACACTACCCCCAACTCCGTGTGCCCTAATCTTCTTCAGTAGCCTTTTATGGGGCACCTTATCAAACGCCTTTTGGAAATCCAAAAACACCGCATCCACCGGTTCTCCTCCATCAACCGCCCTAGTCACATCTTCATAAAAATCCAACATGTTCGTCAAGCACGACTTTCCCCTCATGAATCCATGCTGCGTCTGATTGATCGAACCATTTCTATCCAGATGCCCTGCTATCTCCTCTTTAATAATGGATTCCAGCATTTTCCCTACTACAGACGTTAAGCTGACCGGCCTATAGTTACCCGCCTAATGTCCTCGCAAATAGATCAGGCCCTTATCTCAGTATTGTTTGTAGGGCCTTACCGTGGACAAATTGTTTGCCAGTGATTACACTTTAAAAAGTATTGTATTTTATTGGCTGCTAAATATGGTGGGAGGTTACAAAAAATGCTATATAAATACAAATGTTTTTGATTCAAGGGATATGGGAGTCATTGGCTAGGCCAGCATTTGCTGCCCATCCCCAATTGCCCTTTTTCTTGAATGGTTGCAGTCCATGTGGTGGTATAGTTAGGTTGGGAGGATCTGAATCTCTCAAAATTTCAACCCAGGAAGCAGTTGTTTCTTAAGGGATCCGTCAGTTCTGTGGGTAAGAGGTTGTATGTTAGAGAACAGCAGCAGCAACATTTAACCACTGATCCTCTTGCCATCCCAGGTGAGGTTATCTAACATGGAGCAGACAGGTCTGTACCATTAGTGTATGGGGCAGTGTGTACACTGTGTGTGAACCAAATCTTCAGAGCACAGCCCTACAATATTGACCAATTCTTTGCATATGCTAAAAAAAAACTTTGCAATTCTGGCTCAGTGGGGAAAATAATCCATTAAATCACCAAGGCCCAGTTTGATTTTGTAAACGTCACTAACCTGAATGCTTTGTCCTGTGGTGAATTGACTCCAGCAAAAGACTGACTCCTAGTAATTCCAGTAAACAAAATGCGGCGCACAGGCCGCATGGAGAGCGACATTGTGAATGGTATCCTGGCTGGGAGCCCTGTCAAAATAGAGAAAAGACATCAGTATACGACTGTCCTATACACACACCAATGTATGCTTCTAATGAGCCGAGAATGGGTCATTATAATTATAAATGCTTCACTGCATCAAAAGTATTTGAAAAGGGCAGTAATTTCATACTGTAATTTTCCTCATCTGGAGATTTACAAGCATCTTGCAGTCTACAAATTTTCCTCAACAACGCAACAGTTAAACTCTAAGTGACTTCAGGTGCTGTTTACTTGCAGCAATTAGAGCTCGAATTATTTCTGCCTTACCAATAGAACAATGTGTGACATGGCAGAATGCTCTCATCATAAAGTAATGTAACCATCATCCTACGTACCACAAGAAATCGCACACCAGGTCAGCTTGTAAAGTCAATTAGTATTACTAAAGTATGGCACTGATGAAGAATTAAAAGTTGAAGTTTCCAGGCTGAGTGAGAGTATCCTTCCCGATTCGCTGTGTTCTCACTTTGTCTATTACCAGCAGCAATATACCAGCTTATGTTCTAATGGTTAACATTACTTTAGTGTAGTCAGAATGTAGTCACATTATTTTAAACTAATGACACAAGTATTTTCGCAAATATACTTGGGACGTAATACTACACCTTCTCAAAAACAAAATCCATGATTAGGTTGGATGACAAAGTCTTGTTAACTATTACAGGTATTATAGAGCTATAACATTTCAGACATGTCTCGAAATGAAATACTGTCAAACAGCTTTCAACTGTTCACTATATCCAGTTGGAGGCCACCCAAATAAGCATGCAATAAGAAAGATCAATAGACCAGTCACAAACTGGGATCCTTAACCAGCAAATTATTTCATAAATTGATACAGTGCATCAAACAACAGAGAAATTAATTCTGAGGGGAGCTAATTAAAAACCCTATATACAGGTTACTGGAGACAACTTAGTGTGAATTTTACTAGAATCTTCATACCTGCTCAGGAGACCAGTACCAACAAGAGCCATTCCATAGTGAATTTTCCAATTTTTTTTATTTACAAAGCTTCATTGCTTCTAGGAAGTTTCTCATCTAAAAAGACTAGAGATTTTTTAAACAAGTCTGTCTATTGTCAAATCACATTGTGCTACAGCTGTATATAAATTAAAGTTAAACCATTTCTGGACTACTGCATACCATTTGGGCATCACACCTTAGTAAGGATACATTGCTCACGGAAGGAGTGCAGTGCAGATTCACCAAAACGTTATCAGAGCTCGAATGGTTTACATAAACCAGACCTCACTCCCAGAATATAAAACGTCAAGAAGGAATTTGATTGAGATTTTTAAGATTTTGAAAGGAACTCATTAGATTGAAATTATTGGGAATCACAATCAAGGGAACATAACCTTCAAAATCAGAGCCAGGCCATCCAGTCAGGACAAAAAGGTGAAGGAACACATTCATGCAAAAAGTGTGGAACACTGCCACAAAAAGCAATAGATGCTTGCTTAATTAATAATTTTAATCTGAGATGGATAGATTTTTGTCAGTGAAGGGCATTAAAGAAATATGAAGCTAGACAGTTAGATGGAGCCAAGATACAGGTCAGCCATGATCTCATTGAATAGCAGAACAAAATCAAAGGGGCTAAATGGCTAACTCCTATTCCTACCTTCCAACATCCTGTGTCAGACCACCACTGGGGAATTACATCCAGTAATATCTGACAGATAAGATTTTAGTATTTGGTGTTATGTGGTTGGAACATTCATTTCTCACACACCAGCTGTATACTTATCTTGAAAACAAATACTGATGGGCAGTGGATTTGCATTGACAAATATCCCAACGAGGAGTCAATGTCATCAGGAAAGAGGCAAGAGAAACATAGTGAGAAAAGAAATTCACTGTTCTAAGCAACTGTTTTGTGGCTTGCACTGTTTAGGACAGGAGACAGTCACAGCAACCCCTACACACAGCTGGAAAGCAAAACATGAACTATTATACACAAAGCCTTAAAACTATTCAGAGTATTCAACAAGGAATCATCAAAGGCGACTCATAACTCACTTAAAGAATAAATTACATATTGCATAGTCCACCATAATAATGCATAGTCACTGAAGAGTTCACTGGGTTGAAAGATTCTGCACAACCACTTCACACTTGGAAGCTGAAGTTGCAGTATTATTTTTAATCAGACTGTTAAAGCTTGTGTTAACTCTCAGGCTGCATTTGGACAGACAGCAAACCATTAGGTTACTGTCCAGGAGACTTTAAACCCTGGCTCTCATCTGTATAGCTTCCATCATCTCTCACCCAGCTCCATGTGGGAAGTGCCAGCAGGCAGCAGTAGCATTTCAGGGTCAGGAGGCCATTGTGAGAACCCTGAAGAAATGGTCCCTAGTACTCAGCTAAGTGGACAGAGGCTATTGGGAAGGCATCATAGTCAGGGAAGAGAATAGGAAGCCGATAGTAAGGTAAATGCAAAGATTCCTTATGGGTCACAAAAAAAAATTCTGGATCTCTGCTAGACTGGCCTGACTGGGAAGCTACAACAGCTTTTGTGCATGCATCTTTTGTCAGAAAGTTGGACTCCACTGGTGTCTGAGGGAGTGCTGTATCAGAGGTATTGTCATAAAGATGAGATATTAGTTGAAGGCCACATCTGTCTGTTTGAGAGGATCTTGTTAACTAATCAAAGCTGTGCAGAGAGACCTCTCAGTCCCTGGAAAATATTCCCCATCACTCAGTGGGGTGAGTGTCTCTGGCACTCTCTTCCTCAAGGCAGTGGAAGCAGAATCTTTGAATATTTTTAAGGCAGGACTAAATAGATTCTTGATTAACAAGGAGTTATCAGGGTAGGGAGGAATCTGGGGTTGAAATTACAATCAGATCATCCATGATCTTATTGAATGGCAGAGCAGGCTTGAGGGGCCGAGTGGCTTATCTCTCTGCTCCTAATTTGTAGGTTTGATTTCTCTACATAAAGAGGCTACAGTTCAAAAATCACTCACTGGAAACACAGGACTTGGAGATATCCCAAGAACGCGAAGACATTACAGAAATAGAAACTGTTCTCTCTTTTCATAAAATCTAGCAGTGAAGTTTGACATTTCTTAATGAATGAAGTTGTGTAAAATAAAACAGTTTTACACACAATCATTAAGATTATTTACACTCATTTCTTGATATCTAAGTGGAACCTAAAATCCAAAAACTGGGAATGAACTCGAACTTCTGAGCACTCAAATGCTGGAGAGGTCTATTTAGCCTATTTCACATTGCTGTAATGCTTCCTGCATCATGTCAGGAGACTCCCTATTCCCTACATGTCAAGATGTGGTCTCCCAGCAGAGACCAAAAAAGACGACATCAAAAACCCATGGTCAATTAGGGAAAACATTTTTGCTATATACTTAGCTTTGTGTCTCCCCCGCACTCCCTCCTGCTCTATACACTCAAACTTGAATTCCCTCCCCATTATTCTTCAATATGCTTAAAGAGGAGCCAATTCAGTTCACCCGGTTGAGTGATATTGGTCAAATGAGAAGTTTAGAATTTGACACCAAGTACAGCAATACTAGATGAACCAAGTTGAAATCAGAGCTGAAGATGACAAGACTTGGCTGAGGAGAGATTTCCAAAAGTGACACGTTTGAATCATCACGGCTTATGCAGTTTTCTCATTGCCTGTGTAAATGGGTAAATGCAGCACGTCAAAGGAGGTAGCAGACACAAAGTTTCAATTTTGAAAAAACACTAAATGTCTGCACCATAGCGATCAGAATGTGCATTTATCCACAGAAATGTTTATTGAGTTGAAAATTTGAAAAAAGATCTGTGGTTTTAAAGACGTTGAACCGGAGTTAACCTGTTAGTTTATAATTACAGCTGAAGAATGACTCGTATTCTTCAGCTTCACTTGCTCTCCAATGATTCTCAAGATTGAATGTCAGAAACATTAGAGAGCTAATGACTCACCACAGCACAGAAACATCTGCATTTTGTACCTTCTCCCCAGCAGAGCTCAGAAAAAACATTATTCATTTTAACCTCATGCTGCACTGAAGTCTCACTATTAACAGCAGAGTTGAGTTCTAGAAGACAGCTATTTACTAAACACAAAAAAAACATTTCAAAAGCCCACACCTTGTTTATGCCATCACACCTTTTTGTTCTGAAGATTAAGTGCTGTGAGGCCACAGTTTTACCGCTGGCCTTCAAGTATGGGCAGGCATCAAGCACAGACACAGCCTTCTGCATTCAAAGTGTGTGTGTGCATGCATGAATGAATGAATTTACAATTGCTATCAGTTAACACACAGACAAGTGTATTTGTCCCTTTCCTATCTCTTCTTAGGACCCCCACAAATCAATTCTGTTGCAAACATATGCAACAGTCAGTAACTGGCAAGTTCTGGAACATCAGTGCCAACTTGTATGTGGAGGTGTCAATGTTACAATGCATCAAACATGGCATTTATTTTGGTGCTTACAGAGTTGTGGAAATGTGAGAAGGCAAAGCCATCAGCCTGCCCCAATAGAGCTTTGCAAGAAACCCAGCAGCACTGAATTATCAGAGAAAATGTTTATGAAGAACAGGGGAAAACTACTCAAGGCAGAAACCAAAAGAAATAATTTCACATCACTAAAAACATGCCCCAAGTAAATCAGACAGCAAAACTAATGCACATTATGCAAGGTTTAATTGCATAAAAACGACAGGAAATCTTGATGTATTAATCCACTAGGGGGAAAAACTGCCCATAATAATCTTCCTGTAGTCTTTGGGGTAATGAAAATTTACTGAGAGAGAATCCATCCTGCCAGAGAGAGACCGGGTTCCATCTTAGTCCTGCAAACATCCCACTGCAGTCCTCAGGGTTAACGAACAGCTTTCACCAAATTATTTCCATTCGAGGAAACATCTTGGGAGGAGATCACAGGTCACATATGTAGGAACATTCTAAAGAATGCTGGTACTGTCAGAAGCAGAATCACTGGAGTTCAAAGTTTATGTTGTGACCCAGTACTATTTATACATGTACAAGACCGGCGTGTAAACCCAATTTATCTGACTTGGCAGGAGCAAAGGTTTGGTTTCAGTTTTTCTGCGTTAGAAAGGAATAATTAGATTGTAAAGTTAGCCAAGACACTTTCATCTGATCACTAACCTTGTTGATAGCCTGATACCATTCATGGTCAAGCACATGTACAAACTTCCTGCTGCTGGAAGGTTAACATTCTCTTTGAATGAGATGAAACCGCAAAAGGAAACTCAATGAAAAGTAACAGGTCATTTTTAAAATTCATTTACAGGATGCGGGAGTCAAAGACAAAGCCAACATTTACTGCGCTTGAACTGATTGGCTTGCTCGGAATCAACCACATTGTTGTGGATCTGGAGTCACATATAGGCCAGACTAGTCAAGGATGGCAGATTTCCTTCCTGAAAGGGTGAACCAGACAGATTTTTCCAACGATCAACATGCTAGTCACCATTACTGGGGCTAGCTTTCAATTCTAGATTTTAATTAATTGAATTTAAATTCCTCCAGCTGCCTTGATGGGATTTGAACCCATGACCCCAGAGCATTGCCTAGGCCTCTGGAATACTAGTCCAGGGAGATTACCATTCACTGTCTCCCCCAAATTGCTTCTCCCTCCTTTACTTCTTCCAAGCTCAAATATCTTACACTTGTCTACTTTGTGTATTACCTAGCATAGATCTATTCATCTGAAAATTTCACCTAGGTCCTTCTATAATTTCATGCCACCGATGATTGCACTGAATCAACAATTTTATTTATATAGCAGCTTTAATGTAATACAGCATTACGTCTTAGGCAACCGAAGACACACTCACTGGCTGTGAAGTAATGGAAATCAGGAATGCTTAAGAGGCCAAATTTGGAGGAATGCAGATAGTTTGACTGTGGTGGGGCTGGGGGGTTATAGAGATAGGGAGATTGTTTCCAAATCCCTCCATGGCCTCAATGATAATTTACAATCAAGACATTGTTTTCTGGCAGCCAATGTCTTGTTAGCAAATAGAGAGATGATAGGGGAATGGGACTGACTGTGAGCCAAGACATGGGCATCAGAGTTTTTGGATGACCTCAAGCTGATGGAGAGAAAATTGTGGGAGACCAGCTTGGAGTAGTCAAGATTAGAGGTAATGAAGGCATGAATGAGAGTTTCAGCAACAGATGAACTGAAACAGGGCATTTAGGGATGGGCAGGCAATAAACGCTGACCCAGCCTGCAATGGCCACATCCCATGAACGAATAAAAAAAGGTTATAGGAAGTGGAAATTGGAGTTGGTAGCAAGGGAATTAAGTTTGGAGTGGGGACTAATGTAGCTTTAGTCTTCCTAATATTTTCGTGGAGGAAACTTCTGCTCATCCAATATGGAATGTTGGATAAGCAATCTGATAATTTAGCAACAATGGAGGAGAGAGATTGCTATGTATGCAAATTATGAACACCCTTTCCCCTCCCTCCCAGAACCATGATAGGATTGCCCCCCTATCCCGATCACCCACATTTAACTGAACATCCTATCCCATGCCGCCACCACCACCTGTGTGACGCCTCCAAACAAATCTCCCCCTACCCTTTCAGCATTCGAAAGAAACTGTTCTCTTCCTGTCACTCTGATCCACTCCCAAATTCTCCCCATACCTCTTGTTCCTCTGGTACCAAATTCAGGAGATACAACAGCTGCCCTTTCATCTACTCCCTTCCCATCATCTGGAGTCCAAACACTCCTTTCAGCCATAAAAGCAATTTATTTGTACTTCTTCCATGAATACTCATTTCGTTATAATTATGCTGGCAGTGTTGGCTAATATGCACAAAATTAAGTTATAACTGATAAAGAAACTATATTCAGAAGAAGGGGACTGCAGAGATGTACTGGTGATGGTTGATCCCGTTGCCCTGGCATTGTGCTGCATTGCTTATTGTAGTTCAATGGTAGTTTGGGACTATTCCTATCACAGGAGGCCATTGAAACAGGCTATTAATCTCTGTAGTTCTGGAGGTAGGGTGCATTGGTGGCAACATGTGCACTTAATTCCTTTGCACAATGATTTTGGCTGCATCTAACAAACAGGCTCCAGTGTTCACACTGGTGAGACCAAACACAGATTGGGTTATCACTTTCTTAATTTCCCTGTTCAGTCCAAAAGCATGAACCTGAGCTTTTGGTTATCTATCATTTTAATGCACTGCTCCTCTCCACTCTGACCTCTCTTTTCTGAGGTCTCCCAAACTGTTTGAATGTAATGTTCTAGGTTCTATGTAATTAACTTCATTGGATGCTTGAAGAACAGCATCTCATACCTCAGACAGGCACTTACAACCTTTACTTTTAAGTTCCACGGCCTCAGATCATAAGCATTGCTCCCATTTTCTTTGACCGCTGATAATTGTTGTTGCCATTCACAAATCGTTTGCTTATTTACTTGTCCTTTTAGCACTTCCTTTTGCTTTGCACCATCATCCATCCCTTTTGTTAACCTATCTTTCTTGTCCTCCATCCTATCACAGGCCTACCCTTCCTTTCTTTTTCCTTCAGTTCTGCACAGTCTTAAAAAATGTTTTGAAAACTGTATTCACTGGATGTGGCAAGCAAGGCCAGCATTTACTGCCTATCCTTACTGCCCTCAAGAAGGCAGCAGTGAGCCATCTTCTTGAACCTTTGCAAACCATGTGAGGTACTCCCAAGGTACTGTTGGGTAGCGAGTTCCAGAATTTTGACCCAGTGATGAAGTAGTAGTGAGAGATTTCCAAGTCAGGGCAGTTAAATCTCTAATTTCTTCCTGTTCTGATGAAAGGTTGTCGACATTAACTGTTTTCCTTGCTCCACAGATACTGAATGACTTGCCGTGCTTCTTCCACATTTTTTTATTTTAGATTGGGACTAATATGGACCACAGCACCAATCGTAAACTGCTCTCCCATTCAGTATTTTCCCAAAGCCAGACATCAGTCCCACAAAAAGTATTTGCTGTTTACTCTTGAGCTAATTCTTTATTTGAAATAGGTTTTATTTTTGATATCCATTCCCTAAACTTGTGCAGCAATCTTTCATAGACTTAATCATTGCCAATTTGGGACTTCACTTAAAACTAGTAGTAATAATCTCCCCTTCTGAAATTGTCAACTACCATTTCAAGGTTATTTATGTACAGGCAAATCTTCTAGCTCTTGCTCTTGGTTAAGTAAATGAACATCTAATAATTTGAAAGAATGCACGCAATCTCACTGCACAAGGTAAAAACAAGCAACTTTCATCGCAGGCTTGAATAAACTGATCCTCTGGAGTTATAAAATGTGTGTTCTGGTTTGCTCATTGTGAAAGCAACCCATCATTTTAACCTTGTTCAATACTATAAGTACGTTAAAGTGCATCGCAACAAAAGTGAGATACAATAATGCTCGATTTAAATAACAAAACTGGACATTCAGCAGTCAGCTGTCCATGCAAGATAAATTTCACCAAAGCTATAACTAACTGAACTCACTGCAGGAAGACAAACCATCTCTGAGGAGACAAAAAACACATCATTCCAAATGCTGAAAAGCCCATCATATGCCAGTGACTAGATATACCCTGAGCCAACCAAGCCTAATCAAAATTCCCTGAGCATGATAATCAATAAAACATCAACAGAATAGGAGATCCCTTTGTAAACTGGCTAATAGTGAACTTCTTTCATGCCGGAATACATGTGTTCATACAGTTTTTTTATACCAATCTTCATACTGCAACACAATATGCAGTGTAAATATTTTATTCAAGAGCCCTGTTTGTTGCAGCAAATTGAACCCAACAGAAAAAATCTTCACTGCACACCATAGGCAAGCAACTGGCATTAGAGACCAGGTCTGTGTAAAATGAAGTTCTATCAGCTGATATGTACAGGATCTGATACAAAGCCAAGATTAGATATACAGAGCAACAAAGAACAAATTAACTTGCAATGTTGCAACTTTTTCCAAGATCAATCATCATATTGGGTATGATGGGAAGATATTCTCCAAATGTCAAATCCCTCAAGCAGTGCTTTCTTTGGCAGGAGGGGGTACAAGACGCGAGAAAGAGAAGGTTGGAGGGCAAGTCAGCTACGGCCTGGTTTTCTGCATTCCTATTGGATCAGTTATGAATGGTAACGCCAAATCTGAGGAACAAGCCACCTGTCCATCTCTTCAGCTGGAGAATAGTACATCTGTCTTTAAATCAAAGACATGTATTTTAAAAATTTAAAGGAAGACATACAATTCTTAATCACCAGATAGAAGGCACAACGCATAGTGTAATAAATTGTCAGCAGCACTGTAGTCCCAGTTACTGGAGCATTCAATTTTGTTGGCCACAGTAAAACAGTGCCTTTGTAAAATACTGCAGCTGTGCCAGTGTGCACAAGACTGAAGAAAACACTCTGATCCCATGCAGGCTGCACAATATTTAAATTGGCCCAAAACAATAAAGAAAGTGATTAATTGACCCTTCTGTAAAGTAACTTTGATAATTTGAAAATAAAAGCCTGGTTTAGTAGTTGCAGCAGTCATCATTGTTCAAGAGAATCAAGTGCACATAATGCCATTAACCCCATCCCCTTCCCCGCAAGAACTACAAATATTAGACACCATAGCTGTGTGTGATAGGAATAGTCCCAAAGCCGTACTACCATTGAACTACAATAAGCAATGCTTGGATTGACAACAGGGCCAACCACTTGTACATCTCTGCAGTCCCCATCCACTGAGTATGGTTTCTTTATCGGTTACAATTTAATTAATTTTGTGCACATCAGCCAGCACTGGCAACTTACTTATAGCTAAACGAGTGTAAGTTCTAAGAAATTATAGTTCTCATAACCCAATGGTTAGATACATCACTTGCTGAGGTAATGTACCAGATAGGTTAGAAATGGTCTCAGCTTTAATTCCTAGTTGTTATGGTAGCCAATCTCAGCCAGTGTTGTGAGTTCCACCTGCAGCTTTTGGGCCCATTGTAGAATTTAGAGGCAAGAGGCACCTGATTCTGAAGATGAACATCAGCTGAAATCAGTTAATGCCAACTTTCCACAGAGGGCATCACTGACACAGAACAGATTTTAAACCCACGCACCATTTATTTAAAGGGCGACATTATAAATGCAGAGAGAGAAAAACAGTCGGCTTGCACACACACAATCATGCTTAGAACCTGAAATGCAAGTTCTCTCTCCACTCCCTTTCAGCTCAAAGCCAATGCAACATGTAGGCTATTCTTCACTCTGCAGCAAAGTCATTCCCCTGAACCAATTTGTCAGAGACTCAGGGACAATTCTCCTCTCTCTTAAGCCACCTTCCAACAAAATTCATGGAACTCCATCTGTTTCTATTGACTCACGCTGCAGTGGAAGGTGCCAAGATCAGAAACACCACAGCATGGGGATGGGAAAGGGTGACAAACTGGAGTTCCAGATTGTCATGGCATTGCATAGTGACCTAACATGCTGTGCTTTGAACTTTCAATTAAAAAGCAGACAGAAAATGTGTTTTATCCAGTTAGGAACTTGATACAGAGCCTTTTATACAAAGAGAAAAATAACTGACGGCAGGAGGCAAGTTAAATCACTGCCAAATAACTAGTTTTAGAAACTTGTGAGACTGTCTAGCATGCCAAGTTTCAAAGGAGAAATTGGACAGCAGGGATAGAACTGCAAACGTTGCGTAATATAGAGGCGAGGGGGGTCCCAGGACTAGGTGAGAGCACCATATTTAAAGGCAAACATTTTTGAGCTGGAGAACACAGAGGTTGGAATGCTGTAGAAAAAGAGCAAGACAATAATCCAGAGTAGCAATGCAGGCAATGATAACTGCAGTGTGATAGGAAGGGACAAAGCATATAAATATGATTTGGTTTATTATTGCCACATGTATTGGGACACAGTGAAAAGTATTGTTTCTTGTGTGCTATACATACAAAACATATGATTCATGGAGTACATAGGGAAGAAGGAAAGGAGAATATACAAGTGCACGAACAAATAAGGACAGTAGGGAAAAATGGTAAAAAGACAGAAATAAAAGCTTATTTATCTGAATGCATGCAGTATTTGTAACAGGATGGAAAATTGATAGCACAAATGGGAATAAATGTGTATGATGATAGCCATTACAGAGACATGGTTGCAAAGTGACCACAGTTGAGATTTGAATGTTCAAGCAAATTTAACATTTTGAAAAGACAGGAGTGAAGGGAAAGGGGGTGAGCTGACTCTGCTGATAAAGGATGAGATCAATAGTGAGAAATGAGCTTGGTTTAGAGGATCAAAATGTAGAATTAGTTTAGGTTAAGATAAGAAATAGCAAAGAAAGTCATTGGTGGGAATAATTTATAGGCTCTCTAACAGTAGCTACATTGTAGGCTCCCCGACAATAGCTACACTGTAGGACAGAGCATAAATCAAGAAATAATAGAGGCTTGTAAGAAACATACTACAATAATCGTGGGAGATTTTAATCTTCATAAGGATTGGATTAATCAAATTAGCAAGAGTAGCCTGGAAGATGAGTTCATGGTGTGTATCCGGGACAGTTTCTTAGAAGAATACCTTCTGGAACCAACCAGGGAACAGAATGTTTTTGACCTGGTAACATGCATCAAGACAGGATTAATTACTGGCCTCATAATAAAGCATCCTCTCAGCAAGAGTGATCATAACATTACAGAATTTCACATTCCATCTGAGGATGAGGAAAATGGATCTGAAACTAGTATTTTAAATGTAAATAAAGGCAATTACAATGAAATGAAAACAGAGTTGGCTAATTTGAAATGGGAAAATATGTTAAAAGGTAGAGAAGCAGTGGCAGTCACTGCATAGATTTTTCATATTTCACAAGGATACATTCCACAGAGAGAGAAAAGACAAGAAGGCTGCACCAACTATGGAAGTTGATGATGATATCAAATCGAAAGAAATGTACAATGCTAAAAGATTAACGGTAGGCCAGAAGATTGGGAAAATTTAGAATCCAGCAATGATGAAATTCAAGCATGAGAAAAAACTAGTAAGAAATATAAAAACAGACAATAAAAGCTTTTGCAAGTATACAAAAAGGAAGAGAATAGCCAAAGTAAACATTATTCCCTTAGGTCGAGTGTCTTTGGAATTAACAGGAAATAAGAAAATGGCAGATACTTTAAACAAGTATTTGTATCTGTCTTCACAGTAGAAGACACTAAAAGCATCCCAAAATAGTAGAAAATCAAGAGGTAAAATGGGAGGGAGGAATTTAAAATAATTAAGAAAAATGTAATGGGGGGAAACTAGTGAGACTGAAGACTGGAAAGTCTCCTGGATCTGATGGCCTTCATCGTGGGGTCTTAAAATAAGTGGCTGCAAAGATATTGAGAGTGAATGCTATAAATTGCCAAAATTATCTGAATTCTGGAAAGGTCAAGCAGATTGGAAAACTACAAATGTAACACTGCAATTTAAGGCAGGAGACAGAAAGCAAAATTTGTATTGTATGATGTAAAGCAGGAAACTATAGGCCATTTAGTCACATCTGTCATTGGGGAAATGTTAGAATCCATTATTGAGGTAGCAGCAGCATATTTAGAAAACCATGATTCTATCAGCCAGATAACACATTCTTTTGTGAAAGGGAAATAGCATTTGACAAATTTATTACAGTTCTTGGAGTATGCGACAAGCATGGTAGATAAAGGGGAAACCAGAAGATGCAATGTATTTGGATTCCCAAAAGGCATTCGATAAGGTGCCACATAGAAGGTTACTACACAAGATAAGAGCACGTGGTGCTGGGGGAAGTTATATTAGCATGGACAGATTGGCTATCTAACAGGAAACAGAACCAAGATAAACAGATCATTTTAGGGTTGGCAAAATGTAACTATTAGAGTGCTGCAGTGATCAGTGCTGGAGCTTTAACTATTTATGGTCTGTATTAATGACTTGGATGAAAGGTCAAGAGTGTATTGTAGCCAAATTTGTTGACATTACAAAGATACGTAGGAAATTAAGTTGTGAGGAGGATACAAAGGGACTTTAATATAGGTAGATGGAGTGGGGGGGGGGGGAACCCAACAGATGCAAGAATAACATGGGAAAATAGGAGGTTGTCCACTATGGCAGGAACAGAAAAACAGAATGTTATTTAAATAGGACTGTAGAATACTACAGTACACAAGAACCTGGGTGTCCCTGCACATGAATCACAAAAAGTTCATATGCAAGTACACCAAGTAATTAGGAAAGTAAATAAATGTTGAGCTTTGTTGCAAAGGATATAAAGTATCACAGCATGCAAGTTTTGGTTCAACTGTATGTGACATTAGTGAGACTGTGCCTTGAGTATGGTGTAACATTTTGGTCTCCTTACTTAAGGGGAATATGCTTGCAGTTTAGAGACGGTTCGTGAGGCTGATTACTGGGATAAAGGTGTTGTCGCATCTGGAAAGCCTATACCCATTATGGCAGTTGGAGAGAGGAAAGAAGTACAGTTTACCGGTCTCTCTTGTGTCAGTAACAATGGTAACTTACTGCAATTTGGAGTTCAGAAGAATGAGAGGTGATCTTATTAAAACATTAAATCTCCTTAGGTGGCTTGACAAGGTGGATGTAGGATGTTTCCTCTAATGGGGGAATCTGGAATTGGGGGCATAGTTTAAAAATAAGGGGTCAACCACTTAAGATTAGGATGAGGAGGACTTTCTTCACTTAAGGGCATTAGTCTTTGGAATTCTCTTCCCCATATATTCAAGGCTGGGTTAGATAGATATTAGATTGACAAGGGAGTTAAGGGCACAATTAGATCGGTGATAGTCTTATGAATGGCAGAGTGAGCTGAATGACTTATTCATGCTCCTATTACTTACTATTTTATAGTCTTATGATCATAGAATTGAAATAAAACCATGGGCTAATCTCAAACTGAGCATATTTTAAAGGTAGCTTTGCATTTGTATAACATCTTTGAGTAAGATCAAATTTCCTGATAGGGGCCTTCTTTGAATCAAACTGCTGTAGCCAGTTTCATCTAGCTGTGTAACTTAAAGGTTTCCAAAAATTGTACAAATATTTACATTTTCCAAAACTCATTTCTTTTCACTAATGCCAGATGCAGCAATGGGTCGTCATGCTATTACTAATATTATTGCAACTCTGCTTTTTCTTTAAATAAAATACATTTATTCATGTTATAATTCAGTAACGCCCATTGGCCTCATCCCCAATCTCCAACGGCCAGTTACAGGAATTTTTCATTTTGTCCTGCAAATCATCTGGTGGCATCCATCGGTCCAGAATGGCTAGGGTTATTTCCTATTGGCGCTCTTCTGGGCAGATGTACTGATTTTGTGGATGTTTAGGTGGGTGGTATGCTAATATATGATGAGTATTCCACCTCCATGAGGAGGTCACCATTGTGGCTGCATGTGTTGTTAATCTAATGCACAAAAAAGTAGCAAAAATGCTGGTTTATAAGAAGGGTATGGCTACGGAGAAAGCAGCAATTCTTGCCATCTGTTTAATGCCCTCTTACCAAGTGCTGCGCACTCTGCTTCAGAATCACTGCAATGTGGAATAGAAAATAGTTTCCTGGTCTTGCTGCTAAGCGGATGGCTACAGATCTTTTCTCAATTTCTATGTAGATTATTTTTCCTCTTTTTTTGCTGGACTGCAAATTTCTATTGAAGGAAGGGTTGGTATCGCTATGATGTGTGCAGGCTTGATAGTTTGGATGTAATTTTAATAAACATAATTGTTTGTAAATTCATTAGCTGCACCAATCTTTTGAAAAAAAACAACTGCTCTGCACAGCATTCGTCACCTCCATGTTCCAGACTTCAGCCCATCTCCTACTGGAACTTACTGAAACAGGTGTTAACTGACTCAGTATTCGCATTCCTGCTGATAGTGGGTTTAAGTCTCAATTTTGAGCACATAATCTAGGCTGACAAGTGCAGCACTGGGGGAATGCTGCACCTGAATTGAGGTCCTTTGAATTAGATGTTAAAACCCCCGTCTGCCCCCTCAGATGGATGTAAAAGATTCCATCCCAATGGGCGGCGTAGTGGTTAACACTCGGGTGACGGTCGGTGTAGAGTTTGCACGTTCTCCCAGTGTCTGCGTGAGTTTCCTCCGAGTCCTCCAGCTTTCTCCCACAGCCCAAAGATATGCAGGTCAAGTGTTTTGACTATGGTAAGAAAAATGCCCCTAATGTCCCAAGGTGTATACGTTAGATGAATTAGCCATTGTAAATGTGTGTGGTTGCAGGGAAAGAGTGGAGGAGAGTGCCTGGGTAAGATACTTTGTCAGAGTTGGTGCCGACTCAGTAGGCCGAATGACCTCCTTCTGAACTGTAGGGATTCTATGAATAGCAGGGGTGTTGTGTCTGATGACCTGGCCGTCCACCTCTCAACTAGCATCACTAAAAGATAGGTTAGCTGATCATTGTGACATTGCTATTTGTTGGAGCTTGCTGTGAAGCAATTGGTTCCTCAACTACAACGATGATAGCACTTCAGAAAGTACTTTGTCAATTATAAAGCACTTTGGGATGCTCCAAAGGTCATGAGGCTATATAAATGCAAGTATTTTTCTTTTTGGTTCAAACTCAAGAATGGTAGCATGTGAGCCAATCAGTATTCAGGCCATCATACTACACTGCACACCTGCGATCCTGACCCGTTTCATCACAATTGAGAGATAGCACAGTAGCTGAAGAACGCGAATATATCAGACACAGAGCAGGTTATGGCCCTGTGCAAAGTTCCCACACATGGGAACATTTTCATGCGTCAACAGCTACATTCGTTGGGATTGAGGAGCTGATTTAGGAACGTAAATGCAAGGAATCTGCATACAGCTCTCCTGTGACAGAAATACAAAGTGCTACCATCAGCTTTCTTGGTTGGAAATGATAACCTGATACAGGGGAAGCTCAGGAAAAAGGGAATCAGAACTTGGAAGATTTTCTTTTTCCATTTCTTTAGATACTGAAAGCCACCACACAATATCAAAACCAAATACCTTCTTCAGAAGGCAGCTTCTGACCACGGAGGAACAGAAAAAAAGGTTAACCTCCCACACAACATATAAGGCTACATCATTTTTAGACATTAGAACAGTGAGTAAAATATCAAATCTCAATTTTTCACAGATCAACCTTTTTCCTTCAGGCACCAATCATTTCCAGCTTCAGCCAAATCCTGAGCAATTGCTTTGTTTTGTTTCCACTGGGAATTTGATAATTCTATTCAAAAGGGTCATTGGAGGGAGGGATGCAGGAAAGGGAAAGGGTTGGGCAGCTCAAAGAATAGGTGGAAGGCATCCATTTTTTCCCCAGAAGCAGGGTTATGCAAGTCTGGTATTTATAACCTGCGATTCATGGGTTATTCCAAATAAATTAATACAAGCTCACAACAGGGAGATGTGCTGAGATAACCGCTCTTTGAATGAGTCAACATGTTGACTCATTCAATGTTAAACTCAGCGCTCAGACAAGCAGTGAGCATCTTTCAGCACAAACCAGTCTTTCTGAATGGCTTATGTTGACCCTTGCCCTGCAGCCAAGGGTTTACAATTGACATAGCACTACAGCAGTACAGACTATAGACCTCAGGGAGTATATGCTATCCAATCACTCACTCTCTCAAAGGGCATGACATCCAATAATAACAGCCTCGAGGGTTAGAAAGATTAAAAGGCAGAGGAATGAAAAGGAACATAGAATTCAGAAAACTTGGTGTGAAGAAAGAACCAATATTAGCTCCCACAATGAGAGATCCATGCTTAATTTTAGCTGTTGTTCAGCAACATGTTTTGTGATTTTACTCAGAACAAGGTAGCCAATTCATTTGGTCTAAAAGAGCCGGAATTGGAGCAGTGTTGAATGATGCCTGGGGCAAGATGAGGTTCAAGATGCTGAATCGGTTTACATGTTGAGAGGCATGCAACTAATGTGTCAAGCAAACTGAATTAAATGTACCAAGCCTGAAGACACATCAAAGAAAAAGCAAAAGCTGCAACTGCCCTGCAGGATTTTCACCACACATCCAGGAAAAAGGGTGCAGAGTATCTGCTTGCATCATATGGAACAGAGCCTTTTGATTCTTTGGGAACACATTTCACAACACCAAATTTCAGATGTCAACCATGGCTCAGCTGGTATCCCTTTCACCTCCGGGTCATAAGGTTTCAGGTTCAAGTCCCACTCTGGAGACTGGAGCACACCATCAAGATTGGCACTTCAGTCAAGTATTGCAGCAATACTCCATGGTCAGAAGTGCCATCTTCTGGAATAGACATTTAACTGGGCACTCCTTCCCCTCTTAAGTGGATGTAAAAAAGACACCCATGGCACTATTAGAACACAAATTGAGCAGGGGGGTTCAATATTTATTCCTCAACCAATATCCCAACAGATAATCTGATCTTTACCACATTCATTGCTGCTTGTGGGATTTTGCTATCCCTAAATGTACTGCCATGTTTTCTATAGTACAATAGTAACCACACTTTGAAAATACCTCAATATCTGTAAAGTGCTTTTTAATGTTTTTGGGTCATGAAAGATGCTGCATAAATACTTTTGTTTTACTTAGTTTCCTGGAAGACTCGCAGAACAGCTTCTTCCCATTTAAAAACAATAACATAAAGCTAACCTAGACCATTCAAATGTCAGTATTTGAAGCGATTTAACAAAAAAATGAAATTCAAACAGGGATAAATAATGCCGAGTTTTGATTCAGCCAGTAACCATTCCCACAGAAACAATATCTTCCATTTAGCCAATACTACTACAACACTTCACTCAGTTGAGCTGTCAGTCAAAGAATTGACAAAGATAGCAAATCACATGGTCCTAGATCATTTAACTTGTGTTTCAGTACAATTCCAATCCGGATTCTTCCACATCTCCCATGGCTCTATTAACAACATAATATATCTTGCTCAATTAAGAGACTCTCCACCAGGGTAAAATACTGATTTTACTCAGCATTCTGCATGACATTAATGCTAAATGCAATGAACAGCGAGAGCCAGTATAGCAGTAACCTATATAACATGGCCATATATAATGCACCACAAGATGACTTCAGTGTTATAAACAGTTTTATTCCTGGAATTTTGCACACATTATTAATGAGACTGAATTGATGATTAGTCTCCATATCAAAGCAAGATTCTTGACTAAACTATACTATCACATTGGAAATCTGCTGAGATGCATCAAATCGCCGCACTTACACTCGGACACACATGCACCCAAATGCACATGAACAGGCAAATGGCACAACAGTAATGATAGTTTTTCTTTTAGGTTGGAGGGGAAATTCAGCTTACAGGAACCAATGGTGGTCAAAAGTTCATAAAAATTCATGTTAACACAAAAGACTCAAATAATCCACACTGGAACTAACAGCAGTACCACTACTGGGCAAGGATCAAGGTGCAGCAGCATAGGCACCATCAAGGCACAGCTGTACAAGGCCAGCTTTCAGCCACACATCCAAAGAAACACTGCTTCAGTCTCCCAACATAAAAAGATAAATTTATGGGCTGTCAAAGGCCTAAAACATGGCAGTCAGCAAGTATAATGGTTAGAATTCTTCTTCCATGAAGGAAGGAGGGTAACTGCACGCAACATATCTAGCCAACTGAACAGAGACCAGCACGACAATGAAGTCACAAACAACTGCACATGTAAGCATCTCCAGATACAAATTAGGGTAGCTTCAACAACATGACTGTCATCGGATACAATTCAGCCACTTGGAAGTTGATTTCTATTATACACCAAAATCCTGAAGCAATTATAAACTATTTAAACTTCAGCATTCAAGAGACAGTCACAGGAAAAACGCACTAATCTCTTAAAAACATCGCCTACCACTCCCTCAACAAACAAAAAGGCAGTTGCTTGGTAGCTGTGGCTACTGATGACCTAATCTAGTCAGTAAAGCAGTGAGTATACATCTATATATACATACACATTAAGCCTGCATCTTTATACCCTGGATTACACACAAGAATCAAGAAAGATTTATACTAGAAGTAGAAAGGGAGCCTGGAAAAGCTACCATGGTCTTTTTGTTTATATGTACAGTTAAGATTACATTTTAAGTTTTTTTACATACATATGTATATATATCAACTGGTTCAGCGCCAGGATGACTAAATAAGTCAATTTTTCTGTGTGCCAAAGTTATGTTTCAAGTTTGCACTTACAGAATGGAAGTGCACTCGTAATGGAATGCCCAATCTCTTGCCCAGCATGCTAATCAAACCCACCAGTTCTCTATTATTTCCTGTAGTTACCCCTTTTAGGGTTAGTCATGAGTAAACAGAGATGATACAATAACAGGAGCCTGGACATTTTCAGTCGGGTCTGATGCACATAAACCCATGCTCAGGTGTAACTTAGAAACATAGAAAAACTACAGCACAAAACAGGCCCTTCGGCCCCACAAGTTGTGCCGAACATCTCCCTACCTTCTAGGCCTACCTATAACCCTCCATCATATTAAGTCCCATGTACTCATCCAGGAGTCTCTAAAAAGACCCTATTGAGTTTGCCTCCACCACCACTGACGGCAGCCGATTCCACTCGCCCACCACCGTGTGAAAAACTTCCCCCTAACATTTCCCCTGTACCTATCCCCCAGCACCTTAAACCCGTGTCCTCTCGTAGCAGCCATTTCCACCCTGGGAAAAAGCCTCAGAGTCCACCCGATCTATGCCTCTCAACATCTTATATACCTCTATTAGGTCTCCTCTCATCCTATGTCTCTCCAAGGAGAAAAGACCGAGCTCCCTCAGCCTATCCTCATAAGGCATGCCACTCAATCCAGGCAACATCCTTGTAAATCTCCTCTGCATCCTTTCAATCTTTTCCACATCCTTCCTGTAATGAGGCGACCAGAACTGAGCACAGTACTCCAAGTGGGGTCTGACGAGGGTCTTATATAGCTGCATCATTATCCCCGGACTCCTAAACTCAATCCCTCGATTGATAAAGGCCAGCACACCATACGCCTTCTTAACCACCTCCTCCACCTGCGGGGCCGATTTCAGAGTCCTATGGACCCGGACCCCAAGGTCCTTCTGATCCTCTACAGCACTAAGAGTCTTTCCCTTTATATTGTACTCCTTCATCCCATTTGACCTGCCAAAATGGACCACTACGCATTTATCTGGGTTGAAGTCCACCTGCCACTTGTCCGCCCAGTCTTGCATCCTATCTATGTCCCTCTGTAACTTCTGACATCCCTCCAGACTATCCACAACCCCACCAACCTTCGTGTCGTCGGCAAACTTACCAACCCATCTCTCCACTTCCTCATCCAGGTCATTTATGAAAATGACAAACAGCAAGGGTCCCAGAACAGATCCCTGGGGCACACCACTGGTGACCGACCTCCATTTAGAAAAAGACCCATCTATACCCACTCTCTGCCTCCTTTGGGCAAGCCAGTTCTGGATCCACAGGGCAGCAGCCCCTTGGATCCCATACCCTCTTACTTTTTCTAGAAACCTTGCATGGGGGACCTTATCGAACGCCTTGCTAAAATCCATATAAACCACATCTACCGCTTCTCACCTAATTAACTGCCAAAGTTGGTTTTCAGACAACTCAAAGATTGGTGTCCTCAGCACAGAACTAGATATTGAAATGATGTTTGAAAAAATCTTAAGGAGACTCAATGCAAAAGTACTGCATGACATAACTGAGTCTTAACCTGGCAATCCCTACAAAGTTAAGTGTGAATCTTTACCAGGTGTTATACAGGAGCCAGCAGTGATACGTTTTGGGGATTCTGGTATCTGCAATCATGGTATGAGTGTTTGCAAAGCCACTGATTATTACCATTGAATCCCTACAGTGCAGTAAGAAGCCATTCAGCCCATCAAGTCTGCACCGACTCTCTGAAAGAGCATCCCACCCAAGCCCTCCCCTCCACTCTATCCCTGCAACCCCGCACATGTACTATGGTTTAATCCACCTCCCCTATACATCTTTGGACAGTAAGAGGCAATTTAGTATGGCCAATCCATCTAACCTGCACAACCTAGAATTGTGGGAGGAAACCGGAGCATCCAGAGGAAACCCATGCAGACACAGGGAAAATGTGCAAATTCCACACAGACAGTGACTCAAGCCGGGAATTGAACCTGGGTCCCTGGTGCTGTGAGGCAGCAGTGCTAACCACTGTGCCACCGTGCTGCTATTGGATACAAATATCTTCAGGATATTGAGAAACATAGCCTCCCACTTATCAGTGGTAGCTTCTTGAAATCAGATAGTAGAGGCTCAAGTCACACTCCAGGGATCTGGGCGTATAAACTAGATGACACTTGTGTGCTGTACTGTGAGAGGTGCTGACTTCTGGATAAGATATTAAACCAATGCCTCTGCTGTATTCATAGAATCCTACAGCGCAGAAAGAGGCCATTCGGCCCATCGAGTCTGCACCAACCCCACCCAGGCCCTATCCCCATATCCACCCACTAATCCCTCTAACCTATGCATCCCGGGACACTAAGGGGCAATTTAGAATGGCCAATCAACCTAGCCCGCACATCTTTGGACTGTGGGAGGAAATCGGAGCACCCGGAGGAAACCCACACAGGGAGAATGCGCAAACTCCACATAGACAGTGACCCGAGCTGGGATTCGAACCCAGGTCCCTGGAGCTGTGAAGCAGCAGTGCTAACCACTGTGCTACCGTGCCGCCCAATCTTAGGGGATGTAAAATATCCACACTACTATTTGAAGAGGAGTGGGAAATTCACCCAGCATTTCTCCAGTTTATTCCTCAACCAAGTTTACTGTCAATCTATCACATTGTTATTTGTGGGACCTGGCTGGAATTGGTTCCCATGTTTCTCTGTATTACATCAGTGACTACACTCAAAAACATGTCATTGGCTGCAAATAATGTTTGAGACATCCCAAGGCGATGAAAGGTGCTTTCTTAAGTCACACTCACTTGCAATCATATGATACATGTTACCTGTATTACAAGAATCATTTTGTGATAACTTACGACAGAAATAGAACAACAAGTTCGAATGTACATGTCTGAAAGAACACATCTAAGCATTCCTAAAGGGTACTACCGGTAAGCCCTGATCCCCAGTATTGTCTCTGCTGGTATCAGGCATGAGATCTTCCTATAGCATCCATGTCTTTATTACCTCTAAACTTCACTATTCTGATCTGCTCCCGGCTGGCCTCCTGCATCTGCCCTTCGTCATCTTGAAATCATGCAAGGCTCAGCATGTCCTAGCTCACCCCAAGTCTTGTTCACTTATCAGCTATGCACTTGTTGACCTACGTTGGTATTCATTAAGCAGCACCACAATTTTATAATTCTTATCCTTGCTTTCAAATAGCTCTATGGTTTTGCCTCTCCCCATCTTTGCAAACTGCTCCTGCCCTGTAAGCCTCAGAAGTACATGCCTTCCTCTAATCCTGGTGTCTTGCACATCCCTTATTTTAATTGCTCCACCATTGGCAGCCATGCCTTCCAATGGGAAGTGTAGGCCATATGGCCCTATGAGCCTGATCTGCCATTCAGTAAGATCATGGTTGATCTAATCATTGTCTCAACTCCATTTTCCTGCCTATTCCCCATAAACCTCGACCCCCCCATTGTTCAAAAATGGGTCTGTCTCAGCTTCGAATGGATTCAATGACTTGGCCTTCACTGCACTCTGGGGTAGAGAATTGCAAAAAACTTTGGCCTCCTCACCTCTATCTTAAAGGGTTGACTCCTTATTCTGAAACTATACTCCCGATTACTAAATCCCTCCAGAAAAGGAAACATCCTCTCAGCATCTATAATGTCAAATCCCCTCAGAATCTTTTTCAGCAAGATTACCTCTCATTCTTCCAAACTCCATTGATTTTAGGTTCAATCTGCTAGACCTTTCCTCACAAGACAGCCTCTTCGTCCTGGAATCATCTGAGTGAACACTCTCCAAATTGTCTCCAATGCAAGTATATCCCTCCTTTAAGGAGACCAAACCTACGTACAGTATTCCAGGTGTGATCTCAACTATGTCCTGTACAGTTATAGTGAGATTTTCCTACTTTTACAGTCTGTCCCACTTGCAAGAAGGAGGAACATTCCATTTGGCTTCCTTATTACTTGCTGTATGTGCATGTTAATTCTGTATTTCATGTACGAGGAGATCCAGATCCCTTTGTCCTGCAGCATTTTCTAGTTTCTATTTAAATATTTTGCTTTTCCATTCATCCTACCAACTTGGACAACTTCACATTTTCCCACATTATACTTCATCTGCCAAATCTTTGACCACTTACTTAAACTATGTCCCTTTGCAGTCTCCTTGAGGGCGATTCTCTCACCCTGCCGCGCAGCGAGGTGGGAGAATCTCACATCCAGGCATGCACAGGATTCGCACATGCGTTCCCGCCACAAGCGCATGTCCGAGCGCCAGATTTCTGGTGCCGTCAGATCTGCGCTGGAAACTGGCGGGAAGACAGATAAGTGATTTTAAGCTGTTTTTAATATAAGTTAAATGTAATTAGTGGGCCCAGGACTGAACTCTCTGGGCCTGCTGGCCTCTCCCATCTCAGTAAGAAGTCCAACAACACCAGGTTAAAGTCCAACAGGTTTATTTGGGTAGCAAAAGCCACTAGCTTTCGGAACAGCCTGTTCCAAAAGCTAGTGGCTTTTGCTACCAAATAAACCTGTTGGACTTTAACCTGGTGTTGTTAGACTTCTTACTGTGTTTACCCCAGTCCAACGCCGGCATCTCCACATCATCTCTCCCATCTCGCCAGAGTGTTTCACTAGCGGGGTTGACAGTAGGTCTCCACTTTTGGGAAACTGTCGGGATGACCCCACTGGGGTGAAGGGGGGGGACAATCGGGGTCCCCTGGGCATGGACACCCTGGCAGTGCCAGCCTGTGCTCTGGCACTTCAAGGGGCAAAGTGCCCATGCCCAGGGGGCATCTTGGCACTGCCCACCTGCCACTCTGCATTGGGATCGATGGGGGCAGGAGGGAGGCCAGCGATCGGGGTGGGCTAATGGTCATCTGCCTCCCGAGTGGTCAGCACTGTGCGGGGGGGGGGGGGGGGGGGGGGGGGGAGCGTGAGGAATGTCGGGAGTGGCCAGCAATCGAACTGGCCAGCAAACCAGAGGCTGACAGTTCGGGGACATCTCGCATACACAGAGGCCTCCTGGGTGGGAACAGGCCCCATCCCCTGAAATCTAACGATATTCGTGCTGATGGCCTCTGCTTTGCAAAGAGTGTGGGAGATTCTAGTCTGAAAAAAACCAATGTGAATTACTCCAGTTTTCCTGTGAATTCGACACTTAGAATTTTTGTTGGGAGAATTGCCCCCCTTATGTCCACTTCACAAATTGCTTTCCCATATATCTGAAAATTTGATAACAATACATTTGGTTTCTTCCTTATATAGATTGCAAGTATTTGAGACCCCAGCCTGATCCCTGTGGCACTCCACTAGTTTCAGTTTGCTAACCTGAAAATGAAGCACTCTGTTTCCTGTTAGTCAACTAATCCCTTATCAATACTATTGTATCATCTGCAACACATCTTTTATCTGGCACCTTATTGAGTGCCCTTTGGAAATCAAAATACACAACATCTACTGGCTCCTCCTCACCCAATCTGTTCATTAAGAACTCTTAATAGATTCATCAAAAATGATTTCCTTTCACAAAACCATCTTGACTCTGCTCGATTGTATTATTTACTAAACGTCCAGCTACAATCTACTTAATGATAGATTCTTGCATTTTTCCAATGATGGATATTAAAGGTAACTAGCCTATATTTTCCTGCTTTCTGACTCTCTCTCTCCATTTTACAAATTGGGACGTTACATTTGCAGTTTTCTCATCCACTGAGACATTTCCAGAATCTAGGGAATTCTGGAAGATTATGACAATGCATCCACTATCCGGAAGCATTTATTTTAAGACCTCATTATCATTGAGGCCATTGTTAGCCTTTAGTCCTGTCAGTTTATTTAGGACCTTTCCTCCAAGTTCCTCTCTCCCTTTGCTGCCTGATTTCCTCTTATTATTCAGAAACCAGCCTCCCATCCATTGACTCTGTCTACACTTCCCGCTACCTCGGCAAAGCAGCCAGCATAATTAAGGACCCCACATACCCCGGACATTCTCTCTTCCACCTTCCGTCAGGAAAAAGATACAAAAGTCTGAGGTCACGTACCAACTGACTCAAGAACAGCTTCTTCCCTGCTGCTGTCAGACTTTTCAATGGACTTATCTTGCATTAAGTTGATCTTTCTCTACACCCTAGCTATGACTGTAACACTACATTCTGAACTCTCTGCTTTCCTTCTCTATGAACGGTATGTTTTGTCTGTATAGCACTCAAGAAACAATACTTTACACTGTATGTTAATACATGTGACAATAAATCAAATCAAATGCTTTTACAGTCTTCTACCATGAGTTCCAGAACACCACCCCACCCCATTCCCCCACTCCCTGCCTCTCTACCTCTCTTGCTTCCTTAAAAAACTTCTTAAAACCTGCATCTTTGACCAAGCTTTTGATCATCTGCTTTAAGATCTCATGTGGCTTTATGTCAAATTTTGATTCTCAACACTCCTGTGAAGTACCTTGGAATGTCTTATTATTTTAAATTGCAATAATCATTGAAGCTATTCCCCAAAAAATAAATTTTACTCATTAAATTTCTTTAAAAACTATAACACAAAACACTTCAAATTGAAAGTTACAAAAAAGTGCAATAAAATTGAACTTTTCGTCAGACAGAATGTCCCACTCTGAGGTGCCTCATCATAATTTCAATATTCTTAATATTTGCAATGTCCATTCCATGTCAGGCATACAGCTCGATGGGTTCTGCACAATTTCTAGTCCAGTGTACTGTGTCTGAAAGGCCTCAAGACAGTGGCCTTTCCCCATTGCACTATAATCATAGAAGATGCTGCCGCATAACTGCCATCTATCTCAGTTCTGTTCTCATCCTGCATAAGCAATGGTCACTGTATACATACATTGTTGACAAATCTTACGATGGCGATGCTTGAAAGTCATTTTTTTACAATACTTTTCCAATTCAATCAAATCAAGTCCAATTCAGAGTCTCAACAAGCTGAGACATTTCCGATCCAGGCTGACAAGACAGGGCATGCAATCCTCTACCCTGTCTTGGGCCTGATCTACATGAGCCAAGCTGATTGGAGTAGGCGGAGAATTCCTCCTCCAAGGCTTGATCTTATTTGCATCTTAGCCAAAAGGCCGAGATACCGCTTTTAAAAATTGCTTCATATGAAACATATGAAGCTTACATGCAACCCAATGACTTCAACCAAGTGCAGCATCCGCATAACTACACTTGATCTTAGCCAAAAGGCCGAGAAGCGTTAAACAAGTCAACTTCAGCCAAGGACGTCTAATCCTCATGCATCCCTCATCCACAATGAGGAAAGTCACCAAGAATACAGATGAGCTTCTCCTGACAACTGACTTGTAAGATGCTGTTTCCACAATACAGTAAGAAGTTTAACAACACCAGGTTAAAGTCCAACAGGTTTATTTGGTAGCAAAAGCCACACAAGCTTTCGGAGCTGCAAGCCCCTTCTTCAGGTGAGTGGGAATTCTGTTCACAAACAGAGCATATAAAGACACAGACTCAATTTACATGAATAATGGTTGGAATGCGAATACTTACAACTAATCAAGTCTTTAAGAAACAAAACAATGTGAGTGGAGAGAGCATCAAGACAGGCTAAAAAGATGTGTATCGTCTCCAGACAAGACAGCCAGTGAAACTCTGTGGGGGTTACAGATAGTGTGACATGAACCCAATATCCCGGTTGAGGCCGTCCTCGTGTGTGCGGAACTTGGCTATCAGTTTCTGTTCAGCGACTCTGCGCCGTCGTGTGTCGCGAAGGCCGCCTTGGAGAACGCTTACCCGAATATCAGAGGCCGAATGCCCGTGACCGCTGAAGTGCTCCCCAACAGGAAGAGAACAGTCTTGCCTGGTGATTGTCGAGCGGTGTTCATTCATCCGTTGTCGCAGCGTCGTACACGGTACATACTCTTGCAACTCGGCCAACGTTGTCTACCTGATACGCTGCAAGAAAGGATGTCCCGAGGCATGGTACATTGGGGAAACTATGCAGACGCTGCGACAACGGATGAATGAACACCGCTCGACAATCACCAGGCAAGACTGTTCTCTTCCTGTTGGGGAGCACTTCAGCGGTCACGGGCATTCGGCCTCTGATATTCGGGTAAGCGTTCTCCAAGGCGGCCTTCGTGACACACGACGGCGCAGAGTCGCTGAGCAGAAACTGATAGCCAAGTTCCGCACACACGAGGACGGCCTCAACCGGGATATTGGGTTCATGTCACACTATCTGTAACCCCCACAGAGTTTCACTGGCTGTCTTGTCTGGAGACAATACACATCTTTTTAGCCTGTCTTGATGCTCTCTCCACTCACATTGTTTTGTTTCTTAAAGACTTGATTAGTTGTAAGTATTCACATTCCAACCATTATTCATGTAAATGGAGTCTGTGTCTTTATATGCTCTGTTTGTGAACAGAATTCCCACTCACCTGAAGAAGGGGCTTGCAGCTCCGAAAGCTTGTGTGGCTTTTGCTACCAAATAAACCTGTTGGACTTTAACCTGGTGTTGTTAAACTTCTTACTGTGTTTACCCCAGTCCAACGCCGGCATCTCCACATCA
The DNA here is from genome assembly GCF_964213995.1 of Mustelus asterias. Taxonomy (NCBI): domain Eukaryota; kingdom Metazoa; phylum Chordata; class Chondrichthyes; order Carcharhiniformes; family Triakidae; genus Mustelus; species Mustelus asterias. The sequence continues at coordinate 48,319,292 of NC_135804.1, read as the reverse complement.
TGGTTTCCACAATATACACAGTAAGAGTTTTAACAACACCAGGCTAAAGTCGAACAGGTTTATTTGGTAGCAAATACCATTAGCTTTCAGAGCGCTGCTCCTTCACCCCAGTCCAACGCCGGCATCTCCATATCATGACCACAATATACAGACAGAGGGACAAAAAAAAGGTTTCTGCAGGCTTCTTCCTGAGACACTTGGAAGAACCTACTCTATGTTTAGCAGTACCTATTCAAATGCGGCCACTAGGGAGGAGGACAAAGGGATCTCTGTTTCATTGAAGGAAACAATGTGGCCTCAAAATGACAAAGAATTAGTCAACAGCTCATTATTCTTCACACAAAGGAATGCATAAACATGCAGTGCGCAGAAGGAATAAAATAGTAAAACAGTAAGCTTTAGTCAAATGTGCAGTGATGGTTGAAGAAGAATGCAGATACTTTGCATAACTGGCAAAGGGAGAGAAAAGACAGACAATGTTGAAGGCAGCTGATCCACACATCCTAGCAGGGGAGAGTCAATGATAGGCAAGTTGATCTCCCACACTAGAGTAGAGGCAATGATCAGGATAGCCAATCAAGTTCAACCGAGGCGTCATCTGATGCAATTTTTCAAAGCCATCTTGGCCTTTTGGCTATGATGAAGCATCAGATCAAGCCCAGGATGGGGTGTAGTGCTTCATCATGTCATATTGGATCTTATTTATCCCTCTCGTGGAGACCATGAATTGGATACTCTGTCAGAGAGTTGGGGCAAGCTTGATGGGTCAAATGGCCTCTTCTGCACTGTAGGGATTCTATGAATTTGTCGTCACTATACTAAATTAACAATATCAAATTGATTTTGACTGTCTCAATACTTGCAACTGCCACAAAGAAGCAACCCTGGGTTTGAAAAGAAATATGCTACATTTAAACACATTTCAAAGTAAAGTAATTCTGTCTGTTAATGAAGTATCAGTGATATATGGGATTAAAATGGAATCAAATAGCATCAGTTATTAAATTATAGATTTTCACACTCCTGAACAGTTTGAACATCCAAACACCCTTCAAGGTGGAGAAAATTGAAAGCTTGTTTTAGTTCAATGAAAAGTGTCATTACATGGGCAGGGGGCAGAGAATCTTGTGCCAAGGCATGTGCATTAACTTTATTTTGGCCACATGGATACTTTGCGTTAAATGTTGCTGGCCCTCTGAGGAGCTGCCTGCTCTCTTCAGCAAGGCAGTGACAAACTCCATCATGGCTTTCATCTGCCTTTGCTGCTCTCGCTTTGCAGGCAGCTCACAAGACCTGGTTACACTCAGCACCACGGATTGGGTGCTGAGATCACATCCAGCCCAATTAGGGCATTACCATTTCAAAATAGCATCATGTGAGTGACGCAGCAACGAGACAGGTCCAGGACTCCTAAATTACCCCAGCATCAAGTTCCCGACCCCATTTTGTAAATCTTCCCTTCAGCTCATCATGAGGAGATGGAAGTAGAAGGAATGGGAGGGAGAAAACAAACAGCACTTCATATCAATGTGCATATTTAGTTAGAGCAAGATTGGTTTCACTGGGATGTTCCCCATAACTGAAAAGCCTTCCAACACTATAGGTCACCTATGAAGAATGCCACTTGTGAGATTACTGAATATAAAAAGTGCCTCTTGGCATCACCATTGGATATGTTGATGCATTCCTTTAACAGAATCTCGGTTTTCTCACTGATCAAGTTATACTCTCATTTTGTAAAACTACTGCTTCTGGTTTACAATGTGGAAGCAAGATCCTCTTGATGTCCATGACTAGCGTACAGATTATTTTGCTTTATTTACTCCTCTTGCACACTAATGCTCCTCCATTGCAGTACTGGGGAGAGTCAGATGTTTGTGGAATTATTAGTATGGACGTATTAGCACAAGTCATCAAATCAGCACAGACCAGGACTGAAGCAGAAACCTTCTGACCTGGTTCAACTCTGTACCAAGCTGTACGTACTTTTCTTCTCATTATGATTAGGCTCATTTTCATTCTTCCTACTCTGTACAAACAATTCTCAGAAAATTAGGAAACTAGATAATTCCAATAAACCTTCTGTTTACAGATGGACCAAATCAAGGGACCAAGCAACTGGCTCTCATCACCAGTCTGTCCATTTCTCAATGTTTCTTGTCTAATTGAAGTGAATTTCATTAGTTATTTGTTGGCCACTGGACTGCTTACACAAGTTTGCTCTTCCCACTGTTTGCACAAAGAATGAGCATTCATATAAACACACAGCTCAGTGAGTCAATCCAGGCAGTAGCTGAATCATACGGACAAGACAAATTTTCAGTTCAATTCCAGGACTGCACTCAGCTAGCAGCAGGGATATTACAACTTTTGCCAAAAGGAAAAAGGACCAAGCCTGACCAAGTGAGTGAAAGATCAGTGAGGAATATCAGTCTTGGCTTCAGTTGGAATAGCCCAGGCTGACATTCACATGCTAAGTTCACACAGAAATAAGGACCACTTTTTACTTAGTGACTGACATCGTCAGAGCAGTTCCCCAGCCAGGAAGGGAGGAAAGAACACATACCATTTAAAACTTAAGCCACTGATTTAGGTCCTCAAATCACCCACAATAACCTCACTCCCATTAATTTGACAAGAAACCGCTGTCTAATAGAAGTGAACCCTGCTGTAACTAAACAGACAGCATGCTTTCGCTTTTGGGCTACAATTCTGGGGAGCGTGTTTTCTCAAAGATTCCACTTCTCAACCAAGTGATTTATCAATCTAATCTTTCAACAAAAAAATAATGATACTTCACTGAAAGCATTTAAAATCTAGTTAAAATTCCAGGCTATTCACAAAATCACAGTATAATAACTTTGAAAGCCTTTATTTAACTTCACAAAAGGAAATGGTATTTACTAAGCTAATGACACAGGTGGCAATGTTTAAGTACAGAGAAGAAAAGCATTAAAAACAATCCCGGGGCAGAGGAAGGGGCACAACACAGCCAGAAGGACAACGGCAGAGTCAGATACAGTTGAAAGCTGTAGGAATGACCTAGAGCTCAACCTAAGCAGTCAAACAAGACTTTTACCTTTCATTAACATATCACAAAGACTACGAACCACATTTACTCAGCTCCTGTCTATTTAGTCAACTTTAGTCAGCCAATGATGTACAATTTCAATGAATGGAACATTTACCTTCAACTCCACAAAGACTGACAATTAAACAACAGCTTTGTCTAAATCAACGTCATACAGCTCCAGTTTGTGTGTTCTCGTTCACTCAGATAAAACAGGAATGAAGCTCAAGCCTTGAAGCTTTTGGGATCCCTCCCACACTGACATCATGCATTTCCTGCTGCTCCCAATAATATCCTGAAACGTAGTTTTGTGTAAAACAACTACACGCACTTAGCAATACTACACACCCCCAGATCTGAGAGCAGACTTCAAGGTGATTTAAATGAACCGGCTACATACCTCTGTGATTATTAATGTAGGAGAAAAAACACAAGGGTCATTAAGCTTGAAAGCCAAAGGAATTACTCAAAAAAATAAAGAATATATTTGGAAGTAACTATGGTTTTATTTTGAGGGGGTGGAAAAAGAGGGGAGAATGAAATTGATGAAGGGCAATAAATTAAGTCCACTTCTTATATTCTCAGGCTCTTCAAAAGGGGATTATTACCCATTATTCATCTGTATTATTAGAATGGCCAAAGGATATATCAGGGTTCATTAGGTTAAAGCATTAACTACAGACCTCTTAAATTCACTTGTCATTATTCATTACCCTAGCAATTGTACATCACTGGAGGAAATCGGTGATCCAGAGAGAAAGCTTGCCACTATTAAATACCATCCTCCAGGACTTCACTTCATCACTCAACAACATAGCCATCCCACATAGATCACTTTCTATCCCAGAATCTGAAACCCCAGACCTATTCGCTTGGATACAAGTGCCCTTTCACAGTATCACCTTAAACAATTATTGATTGGACAATTAGTCATGTTATAATAGCACGGTAGCACAGTGGTTAGCACTGCTGCTTCACAGCTCCAGGGTCCCGGGTTCGATTCCCGGCTCGGGTCACTGTCTGTGTGGAGTTTGCACATTCTCCTCGTGTTTGCGTGGGTTTCCTCCGGGTGCTCCGGTTTCCTCCCACAGTCCAAAGATGTGCAGGTTAGGTTGATTGGCCAGGTTAAAATTGCCCCTGAGATGCGTAGGTTAGAGGGATTAGCGGGTAAATATGTGGGGGGTAGGGCCTGGGTGGGATTGTGGTCGGTGCAGACTCGATGGGCCGAATGGCCTCCTTCTGCACTGTAGGGTTTCTATGATTTCTATGATAATGCTCTGACATAAATCTGAGTCTATTGCACCAGGGAGGAGTTACTGAGTCACCAAGTTCCCATCGAGTTAGAAAATACCTCAGACTAATATGCAACAATAAAATAAAACACATGAATGTTAAATACGCACTCTGCAGACACACACACAAACTTTTCATTTTGGTTCAGTGACTGGAGAATGAACAGGGCCCACTGGCAGGTTCAAATACAGAGGCCAGCTTAGAGGCTAGGATCTCTGCAATAGTCTGGGAACAAATATAATTACCTAACTTGATTACCTCATTGTGATTTGAGGTATTGTCACCAGTTGTTTTGTATGATGCAATGACAAGAATTAGTTCTCAGAATTTGCTTTTGCCTTTTAGAGACACATTTAATTTCTGCTTGACATCCATCATTGAACACTGGGAATCAGGATAAGCCTGTGACTCACTGCTGTAGAACACTATGTGCTGGAGATCCAAAATACTGCATTCTCAGGTTAACATCCATTTCTTTTCATCATTCTGTTATATTAATTATATTGTTAGCGAAGAGTTAGGAATAATCTTGTTATATGTATCCAAGATGCCATATTGCTCACTAATCCACGACAGTCTGTACTGAATAATAAATTAGTCCGCAGCACACGATGTGATCTGAGAAATATATTTGATTAAGCTCAAATACTGGAGCTTCAAAGTGCTATTATCTTGAACTTCTGGGTGCCACCAGACATAAGATATACTCTGGTACCTTCTGGTTGAAAAGAAAGGCTTATTGAACCTTCACTATAGATCCTTTGGCTTTTCTTTCTTCTACGCTCTGCTGAGTAATAAGAATCCTTGCATTTTTTATGGTGCATTAGTCAGCAGCTCCACTAATCCGCAACCTTAAATAAAAAAGGACAAGTGCAATCCTGTGCCATAGGGTATGGGACCACACACAGACTGTAATGCAAATATAAAGCAATGGGGCATCAACTAGATCAGATAACATTAGATGACAAGAAGCCCAAAGACACATTACATCCTAAAATATAGCCATGTTCAATTTTATTACATTTACTTAGAGTCTGTGAAGCTATTGCTATCATTGGACAATGGCAAACATTAAGCTCTGTAAACTGTTTACAGGATATAAACAGTGGCGATCCGAGGGTTTACACTGTTTATATTGTTGCATGTCATAGCACAAAAGGTGAAGGTTAGAGTCACTCTTGGAACAAAAATAATCTAGACTTAAAGCTTTCATTGCATTATACCAAAAACTGTCTTATAGCAAAACCCGCGCCATAGACCTGACCACAATGCCAAAGACAGGACAGCTTCACATGGAGTACAACTTCCAAATTCAACTGGAAAGATAGGATAAAACGGGAGAGAAATCCCTAGCCACCTTCATAAAAGTAAAGCCAATTTCCTTACTTAAAATCCTTTTAAGTATTGAAATAAAAGAAAAATGTGATTCCTTGGTTGAGACAGAAATGAGATGAACAGCAGATTATACTGAGTGGCTCAGAGACCAAAATCCCCACAATGCCAGTGCAGAATTCACTAAATCAGATATGAAAGTACAATAACTTCACTGGAAGGAAAGGAAGGGGTGGTCCAGTGAACTTTAAAAGGATGGACTGATACCAGAAAGTTTGCTTCTTTCCACTTGTGCACTCACAATAGTTTAAAAAATTGACAAAAGAGAGAGGAAGGGCCATTTGCACTAATCCTGTTTTCCCCAACAGATAATTCGAGGCCAACACTCAGGGATCATCTTTGTTGTGCTGCCTTACTCAGCCTTACTGGATTGAAGGGGGTATTGCCCTACATAATTACATTCCCAAGAGAAGAAATAAAAAGTTTACAATAACATGTTCAACCTATATTCTTGACTACATCACCCAGGAGATAACACAGGAGGAAAATTCTTCCAACTATTAATGAAGACCTTGAATTGGTCAAACTTTGGGTTGACTTAACAGCACTGGTTTGGGACCAGGGCATACAAGGATCGAATACAGCAATGAAAGGAAAAAAATATTATTCTGAAAGACGGAGCTGTATTTAAGCCATCTCACCAAGAACCTATACTGGGAATCTAATTCATGAGTATCACGAGACCCTGTGAAAGCCTGTACCGTTATAATGCAGCCATCTGACATTTCAAAGAGCCAGATATAGGATTCCAATCCCAATCCAGATGGAAATGAAGTTGAACAGAATTTAACTTGAATACATCCAAAGAAAGCCGCCACATTTATTGAGGTGCTGCAGGAACAGAGAAGACTACGTGGAAAAACAAAATCATCTGACAACAACCACCAAGTCACACGTATTTGTGATATATATATTTCTGACACACAGCTTGCCAAGCTGTTGTGACCAAATCATCAGCTCATCCTTGATATTTACCTAATTCAGAATCCACTTCCATTCCCAGGGCAAAACAGATCATTTATCACTGCATAATATTTACACCATTACCTCACGTAGGCCCAACAACTTCAGCTTTGTAGCATCTATGCAATGAAATATTAATGGATTTCAACCCCCCCCCACCCCCACACACACACAGAAGTACAATCACACATTTGCTGATGCTGCGATGCAAGACTCTGGAGGATAGGCAGACTTCACTCATATCTACTTTCAAGCTAAGGGTTGAAGTATTTATCTTCACACACTGCAGACAACTTGACTGAGGTCTGGAAATCTTCATTTCATAAGGAAAATGGGATGAGGAAAGGTGGGAAATGAGGCAGCAAAATGAACATTAGCAGCTTTTACAGACTGTTTTAGCTCAGATTCCAGGAGACTAGTGTCCAAGGGCTGACGCACAGCACCTAACATACCCTGGTACAATTCCTTTATTTAAACATTATGAGAAACTGGAAGTAACGGTGGCACAGTGGTTAGCACTGCTGCCTCACAGCGCCGGGGACTTGGGTTTGATTCCCGGCTTGGGTCAGTGTCTGTGTGGAATTTGCATGTTATCTCCGTGTCTGCATGGGTTTCCTCCGGGTGCTCTGGTTTCCTCCCACAGTCTGAAAGACGTACTGGTTAGGTGCATTGAACTGGAGTGTGGCAATAAGGGGAATTTCACAGTAACTTCATTAAGTTTTAATGTAAGCCTTACTTGTGACTAATAAATAAACTTTAAAACTTTTCATCTTGAAAAGGAAACTGGATTCAGTAGATTAAATAGTGGATGCTCCAAACACAAACAATTTAAAGGTTGCTTTTATATTATCAGTGGAGTATTGGAACTGCTGATTTCAACCTGCACAATTTGAGTCGTCAGTTCCAATCACATTTTAAACTACCAGATCTTCCACAATCAACACCCCAGAACACAAGTGCTTCAGGAAGCAATGATCCAAACACTCCACTGACCCCAATATAAAACTGATTTACACTGGCCTGGAACCTGGTACTATACTACCAGTTTAGCAACGAACAAGTGCCAAAGCTCATTTAAGCTTTTAAACCATGTCTTTGGTCTACAATACAAACACAAAAGCCCTGGCGCAAAGTCCAATTCAATGCTGCTTGCAGTTCCAGCAATGCATTGGTCCTCAGCATGGGTATGCTACAGTTGTACAATAACAAAGCAACTCGAGAGAGTACAGAGAAAGCCCACTGGCCCTCTGATATACAAAGTGTCTATTAAAAGCGGACTTGAACAATATAGAATTCCAGCTGTTCCGTCACTAACATTTCAATAGAGGAGCCAAATGTTATTAGGCATTCGCTACATCCAGCGAACTCGACCACACCCTCGCTCAGAGGTTTACTGAGCATGTGCCTAGCTGTGCTTATAGCATCCCTAAACAGGAGAGTGGACTGAGCATGGGAAGAGCCAGCAGTTTATTATCAGAGCAGAAACAGAGGCAGCCCCTTGCTACAGTTCCTCTCCAGAACTCATCACTGTCAGGGTAAGGAAGGAAACTTCAGATCCCTGAAAGATAGCACACCATTTCTCACAACTTATTTGCTTAACTTTATCAGTGTTTGGAATTAGGGATATTTTATGTAACGCAGAAACTATCCTAATGCGTACTTCTCATTTGAAGTAACCCTGAATGGCGCACCAGCCGTAACCATTTAGGGGGCTGCAGAGTTCAGAGGTCAACCCACTACCTGAAGTGAAAGCAGAAATTCCAAATATATTTCTACAACAAAATTCCAATCAGGCTGACCAACACCGAGGGACTTGGGAGGAAAAGGAAGTATAAACTTTTGTCTACTAATTTGATCTTCTGAGCCCACGACAGGAGATGGATGAGCGATCGGCTATCAGGCCAGCATCTGTTCTGTTCACAGTCAGAACCTCGCTTCCTTTTATAGTGCAAATGTACCTCCCATCTCCTGTTACAGGGACAGCACGCAGCCAGGAAGAAACACAAATCGACAGACCATCCCGTCTTGGGTGAGAGCACTACGGTATGGTAAGGAACTTGGAAAATGGGTCCATTAGGAGTCAGTTTCAACCCAACTCAGGAGAGGCTGGCAATACAAGCTGAAATGAGGGAAATGCTGCATTATTGCAAGTGGTCCTGCAAGGGGAGTGGGGTGCCGGTGCACATCCAAAACATTTTTTAAAAGGTGACCAGATAAATTCACAAGCCTTTTTGAGAAAGCATAGGAGGTCCTTGACTTTATTGATATATTAACTGCATTTCTTCAATATAGCACTACAGAATCTTTCATGCTCTTGGAAGGCAGATGAGGCGATAATTTAACATTGTCTCAAAAAGGCAGTGTCACCAACAGTACAGCACTCCCTCAGCACAGCACTGGAGTAGCTGCCTAGATTTCTGTCCTCAAGGAGAACCTGAATCCAAAACCCTCTGACTCAGAAACAAGACTGCTGGCAACGGAGCCATGGCTGACACCAAAATATAAAGTGTTCAAAATCACTATGGGTTTTGATTGTTTAGATAAACTGTGCAATGACAGAATGGTTGATGGCCAGAAGACGGATCTCAGAAAGCTGAAAAAAGTGACAGGAGGAAACTTTGTTTGACCAAGTTAGTTATGAACTGGAACGCGCTGCCTGAAAAAGGTGGTAGAAGCAGATTCAATGGTAATATTCAAGAGGATAAATACTTGAAGGAGAAGAAAATGGAGGAGCTGCAGAGAGAGGAGGGGAGTTGTTAAATTGGACAGATCTACCAAAGCTCCAGCATAGACATGAGCAGCTTCCTTCTGTGCTGTATCTTTCTATGATATTAAAGCGAGGTGCTGTCCATTAATTCCTTCAGTTCAGGTAGCACTGTTCAAAGCAGGGTGTGGGCTTCCACCCCACTTCCACAACACCAGATTACTCATTTTATCGCTGTGACATGTTAGAATGTACAAAAGCTGCTGCAATTGCCTCTTCACCTCCCCCTCCTCTTTTAAGACAGCCTTTAAACCATGTCTTCCATATCTTTTTGACCAAGTCTTCAGTTTTATGTCCCTTCTGGCTTTGTGCCAATTTATTTGCCAAGTGTTCCTGAGACTGTTTATTGCATTAGAGGCACTTTAAAAATTCAAAGTAATGTCACATTTGCCTCTTGCTATATATTTCTACAGCAAAAATCTCTCAAGATTCAACACCCTCAGAATTGAAACCATGCAGTGCTCCATCCCCTTGTGTGGCAAAATCAGTTTTATTTGTAACATAAAAAATTGTTTTCAAATTCTTCGAGATCATAGTGCAACACAATACTTCAGTCCCTGGAGTTTAAGTTATTATACTAACTTCACTGGGCTGAAATGTCATTGCATGGTTAGGATGGCCCAGTTCCTAGAGTTCCTCATGTTAATGGATTGTCTCCAGATTGATACCATTGCAATTTTGAAGACATTACAAACTGAGAAAAGGCCTTTAAAAGGTGATTGGAATTTTACAGAGGCTCTTGTACTAAAATCCCAACATAATCAAATTTAAGAGCTTTATCATGTGGGGTAGCCAGTAGATAATCATTAACTGTGGCAGTTTGCCAACACTACTCCACCTTCCCAGGTAAATTATTTAAGACAAAACTGATAGGCGTGCCATGATTCATCCAGTTTCAGAATTCTATTATTGTTTAGATTTCTAAAGAGATAATAAACCTCGTCACATCTGTAAAATGATCTGGGTTATATTTACAAGAATTACAAATCCATTCATTGTTCGTCATCGTATAACAATTTACATGATCAACAAATGATGATTTGATGTTAATCACAACAGCAGCAAGGAGTGGCTAATGTCTTTCCTGCATGGTTAGTACTTGTGACAAACATAGAAACAGTATAAGTAGACTTAGTACGTTCAGAGTTTACAGAGGTGATTGCTGACGTACACACCCATAGCTGTATACCACTCCACATTCCAGAGCCGGAGTTATTACAGAAAGCTTTGCAGTTATTTATTTTCTAGTGGAGGACATGCTCTCACGTCCTTCTCCTTGCACCACTCAATCAAGCAGGTGGAAGATGCTTCCATAAGCAAGGCCACCTTGGCCTGCTTAACAATCTTCCAGTGAGCAGTCATTCTCCAACTCCCTGACCTCCATGTGCAACACAACATGGAATTGAGTCTTGAGGGAGAGTTAATGGTGAGGGGGCATGGTCAGAGGAAACAAAAAGCAACTTGTGCATTTCACAACGATACATTCAAAACATAGCATCTCGTATGCTTGTCGTCAGATTGTATAAAACTTGAGTAACTTAAAATATAATTTTGGTGCTGGAAAAAAAAGGAGCTTGTAACATCACAACTTTAAATTTAAAATCAGCATTTTTTCTAAAATATTTCTTCCTTCAAAATTTTCTTAGGACACTACTGATCTTACACTTTGTGTCAAGCTGAATTTTCCACTTAACTGTCTGAAGTTCCTGACCAACCACATTACGAGTCTAGAGCAGGACTGAATCTTAACTAAAAGGGGCTGCTTTAACCTATTCAAGACAGATAAGAATGACAGCTGTTCAGATTCTGGAAACAAGTGGTTGAGTCTCGACTGATAATGCACCACATCTCCTGGGTTAGTTGGTTTTTAATTCGTTCATGGACATGCCGCATCGCTGGTGGGGCCAGCATTTATTGTCCATAACTTGTGGCGGCAGTTGAGAGTCAACCACATTGGTGTGTGTCTGTAGTCACATGCAGGCCAAACCAGGTAAGAATGGCAGAGTTCCTTTCCTAAAGCACATGAACCAGTTGGGTGTTTTTCTTTAAAACAATAATTGACAATGGTTATCATTTGATTTTTGATTCCAGAATTGTATTCAAGTTTCACCATCTGCAATGACAGGATTTGAACCTGGGTCTCTGGATTACTAGCCCAGTGACAACACCACTATGCCGCTGCCTCCCCTAGTTAAGATGTGGAGTTGCTGGCGTTGGACTGGGGTAAACACAGTAAGAAGTCTAACAACACCAGGTTAAAGTCCAACAGGTTTATTTGGTAGCAAATGCCACTAGCTTACGGAGCGTGCTGCTCCTTCATCAGGTGGAGTGATAGATATGCTCACAAAAAGGGCATACAGAGAGACAAACTCAATTTACAGAATAATGATTGGAATGCTAATCAAGCTCATCAATGCTAATACAGCTAATCAAGTCTTAAAGGTACAGACAATGTGAGTGGAGAGAGCATTAAGCACAGGTTAAAGAGATGTGTACTGTCCCCAGACAGGACAGCTAGTGAGATTTTGCAAGTCCAGGCAAGTTGTGGGGGTTACAGATCGTGTGACATGAACCCAAGATCCCGGTTGAGGCCGTCCTTATGTGTGCGGAACTGGGCTATCAGTTTCTGCTCTGCGAAACTTGGCTATCAGTTTCTGCTCGTCTTCATCGAACATCTCGCCAAGGCCATCCCCACACCCCCACTTCTTGCCTTCTTGCCTTCAAACAGCCGCACAACCTCAAAGAGACCATTGTCTGCAGCAAATTACTCAGCCTTCAGGAGAACAGTGACCACGACACCATACAACCCTGCTACAGCAACCTCTGCAAGACATGCCGGATGCCATCATCTCACATGGGAACACCATCCACCAGGTACACGGTACATACTCTTGCAACTCGGCCAACGTTGTCTACCTGATACGCTGCAGGAAAGGATGTCCCAAGGCATGGTACATTGGGGAAGCCATGCAGACGCAACGACAACAGATGAATGAACACCGCTCAACAATCACCAGGCAAGACTGTTCTCTTCCTGTTGGGGAGCGCTTCAGCGGTCACGGGCATTCAGCCTCTGATCTTTGGGTAAGCGTTCTCCAAGGCGGCCTTCACGACACACGACACCGCACGGTCGCTGAGCAGAAACTGATAGCCCAGTTCCGCACACATGAGGACGGCCTCAACCGGGATCTTGGGTTCATGTCACACTATCTGTAACCCCCACAACTTGCCTGGACTTGCAAAATCTCACTAGCTGTCCTGTCTGGGGACAGTACACATCTCTTTAACCTGTGCTTAATGCTCTCTCCACTCACATTGTCTGTACCTTTAAGACTTGATTAGCTGTATTAGCATTCCAATCATTATTCTGAAAATGGAGTGTGTGTCTCTGTATGCCCTGTTTGTGAACAGATCTCCCACTCCACCTGACGAAGGAGCAGCACGCTCCGAAAGCTAGTGGCATTTGCTACCAAATAAACCTGTTGGACTTTAACCTGGTGTTGTTAGACTTCTTACTGTGTTTTCCCTTAGTTAATGCAGGGACTTCAGATTTACCTGACACCAGCAACACTTCTAAAACAAAAAATAAAACAACTCAGTCCACTCCTTCCATTGACCTACATTCTACTCTATTTGAATGAATGAGGGACAGTAATTAATGATTAAATCTCCAAATTAACAAATATTGATCCAATACCACAGATGAACTCTGATTGCCTCTCAGTATTAAACTAGAAAACTTCAAAGCACCCAGAAGATTTTAAGTTTAAACCATTCCTCCCACAGCTTCTCCTCCTCCACAGGAGCTGCCGAGGGTACGGTTCAATGGCCATCAACATTCCTCAGATACCTTTCCCAGTTAGTCATTCTACAGGCGTTAGCCTGTAGAATGAGGCTTCTACAGGCTATTTAAGAATGAAGGGCACACAGCCAGACACAGTCCTGCCATAACGCACATGCTTTCCAGTGGGAGCAACTCAGCAGCAGAAACCACTGTTAAATCTTCCACTTAGTTGCACTAAGACCAATTTTAGAATAAGAAAAGCTCACTTGGAGCCTCCAGGTTCCGAACTTAACTTTAGAAGGGGGTGTAAGAGAACAAAAATAAAATGGGGTGAATGGTTTTCCATTTCATGCTCCTCCGCTGGTGTGTTTTTGGTCGGGGGGGTGGGGGGGCGGTGTGGCGGATCAGCATGAAATTAAAGGAACGACATTCCCTCCGGATTCCTGCCCACCCGACCATGCAGCAATTTTAGGGTGGGGCAGACAAGGCTGCCAACAGGAAGTCAGTCCTTGCCCAAATTGAGGCCCTTAAATGGACAATTATTGGCCACATAAGGGTTGTAATCCACTCAGCCTCAATTTTTAGGCTGACGGAAGGGTTGACCTGGTGTGGGGGAAAAGTTGAAAATCAACGGACTTAGATTTGGGGCAGGTGGGGAGGTGGCATCTCCATCAGAAGCCACATCTGAAGGCCAGTGGCCTCCAGACTTGCTTCCCCACCAGCCTGTCCCACAGGGTCCTCCCAAATCTTCCCTGCCCTGGGAACCCTCAAGTATACCTTGGCCTCCAGAGTTCAGATTTAGTCTGTGGCATCCTCATGCATTTCCTCTTCAGTCCACCACAACTCTTGGTGCTGCTGAGACAAGTATCCTGCCAAGTGAGGGCTGGAAGTCCCACCTGCAGCTAATCGATTCTCATTGGAACATAAGTTGGCTGCGGAGCACTCAGCGGGCATGAGTTCCCTGCCAACTTTTCACTTGGCGGGAAAGGATACCCTTCCATCTGAAACATTCAGGCCCAGGGCTTTGTATGGTAGAATATAGCCATCAGCTCCTTTTTGTCACAGAATATGAGATCATTCACTGATCTGGTTTCTTCCTGACTCAGTTCAAATTCCAAATGATAGTTCAGTACACAAAAACCTTACAATAGCCTAGAGAGGGGGCAAAACTTGACCTCCTCTTGGGAAATAAGGGCGGGCAGGTGACAGAAGTGTTAGTGAGGGATCACTTTGGGACCAGTGACCCATAATTCTATTGGTTTTAAAGATAGCTATGGAGAATGATAGGTCTGGCCCAAAAGTAAAAATTCTAAATTGGGGCAAGGCCAATTTTAATGGCATCAGGCAGGACCTTTCAAAAGTTAATTGGGGGAGTCTGTGGGAAGGCAAAGGGACGTCTGGTAAGTGGCACGTTTGCAAAAACATGTTAACCAGAGTTTAGAGTGTACACATTCCTCTTAGAATGAAGGGCAAGGCTGGCAGAAGTAGGGAACCCTGGATGACTCGGGATATTGAGGCCCTGGTCAAGAAGAAGAAAGAGACACATGACATGCATAGGCAGCTGGGATCAAGTGAATCCCTTGAAGAGTATAGGGGATGTAAGAGTAGAGTTGAGAGAGAAATCAGGAGGGCAAAAAGGACACACAAGATTGTTTTGGCAGATAAGGCAAAGGAGAATCCAAAGAGCTTCTACAAATACATAAAGGGTAAAACAGTAACAAACCTTAAGAGAGTTTGGTCTCTTAAGGCTCAATAAGGTAATCTATGTGAGGATCCACAAGAGATGGGTGAGGTCCTAAATTAATATTTTTCATCAGTATTTACTGTTGTGAAAAGCATGGGTGTTAGGGAACTTGGGGACATAAATAGCGATGTCTTGAGGAGTGTACATATTACAGAGGAGGTGGTGCTGGAAGTCTTAAAGCGCATCAAGGTAGATAAATCCCCGGGACCTAATGAAGTGTATCCTAGGACATTGTGGGATGCTAGGGAGGAAATTGCAGGTCCTCCAGCAGAGATATTTGAATCATGGATAGTCACGGCTGAGGTGCCTGAAGATTTGAGAGTGACAAATGTTGTGCCTTTGTTTAAAAAGGGCTGTAGGGAAAAGCCTGGGAACTACAGGCCAGTGAGCCTCACATCTGTGGTGGGTAAACTGTTGGAAGGTATTTTGAGAGACAGGATCTGCAGGCATTTAGAGATACAAGGATTGATTAGGGACAGTCAGCATGGCTTTGAGAGTGGAAAATCATGTCTCTCAAATTTGATTGCATTTTTTGAAGGGGTAACCAAGGTAGGTAGGTGAGGGCAGTGCAGTTGATGTTGTCTACATGGACTTTAGCAAGGCCTTTGACAAGGTACCGCATGGTAGGCTGTTGCATGAGGTTAAATCTCACGGGATCCAGGATGAGGTATCTAAATGGATACAAAATTAGCTTCTTGACAGAAGCCAGAGGGTGGTTGTAGAGAGTTGCTTTTCAAACTGGAGGCCTGTGACCAGCGGTGTGCCTCAGGGATCAGTGCTGGGTCCACTGTTGTCATTTATATTCATGATTTGGATGAGAATATAGGAGGCATGGTTAGTAAGTTTGCAGATGATACCAAGATTGGTGGCATAGTGGACAGTGAAGAAAGTTATCTCCAATTGCAACAGGTTCTTGATCAATTGGGCCAGTGGGCTGACGAATGGCAGATGCAGTTTAATTTAGACAAATGCGAGGTGATGCATTTTGGTAGATTAAACCAGGGCAGGACTTACTCAGTTAATGGCAAGGCGTTGGGGAGAGTTGCAGAACAAAGAGATCTAGGGGTACATGTTTATAGCTCCTTGAAAGTGGAGTCACAGGTCGACAGAGTGGCGAAGAAGCTATTCGGCATGCTTGGTTTCATCGGTCAGAACATTGAATACAGGAGTTGGGACATCTTGTTGAAGTTGTATAAGACATTGATACGGCCACACTTGAAATACTGTGTGCAATTCTAGTCACCCTATTATAGAAAGGATATTATTAAACTAGAAAGAGTGCAGAAAAGATTTACTAGGATGCTACCGGGACTTGATGGATTGAGTTATAAGGTGAGGCTGGATAGATTGGGACTTTTTTCTCTGGAGCGTAGAAGGCTGAGGGGTGACCTTATAGAGATCTATAAAATAATGAGGGGCATAGACGAGGTAGATAGTCAATATCTTTTCCCAAAGGTAGGGGAGTCTAAAACTAGAGAGCATAGGTTTAAGGTGAGAGGGGAGAGATACAAAAGTGTCCAGAGGGACAATTTTTTCCAGAGAGTGGTGAGTGTCTGGAACAAGCTGCCAGAGGTAGTAGTAGAGGTGGGTACAATTTTGTTTTTTAAAAAGCATTTAGATAGTTACATGGGTACAATGGGTATAGGGGGATATGGGCCAAATGTGGGCAATTGGGATTAGTTTAGGCGTTTTTAAAAAAAGGGCAGCATGGACAAGTTGGGCTGAATGGCCTGTTTCCGTGCTGTAAACCTCTAGGACTCTATGACTTTAATAGCTAAAGGAGGGGGAAATACATTTCTGAAGTCACTTCCTCCACATACTATTGTTTAACGTCATTCCTCTTACTTCCTGGCATGGAGCAAGAAAGCTTTGGCAATGTTGCCATTAGTCTAAAAATACACACAAAAGGTGAAGTTTCATGTGCTGAAGTCACAACCCAACTCCCAGGGTAAGTCACCAGGTACCTAGCTCAGCCTTTTAGGAACTTGTCACACACAGTCAGCTACTCCATTTTGAAAATAAGCTCCAACATTTCGGCATGATTCTTTCAATAAGAAAGGAACCTTCGCGCCACTATCCGTCCTCCAGCTCTTCTTCATATTAATCTTGAAATATAATTTGCTGGTTACCCCCACCACTGAAGGTAGGTAATGGTTCATCCCTGTTGGTCTGTAAAACAGTTCATCTCAGAAACCAATGGGCAGTTTTCAACAAACTTGGCACGCAGAGAGGATATGACCCAAGAAAGAACAACTTTAAAAATTCTAGGATCTGGATCCAAGCCGAAGGATCCAGTAAAATTGGGAGATGGGGTGAAATTACTATTTTTAAAAAAACATTGTGGGGTATTTTATTTAGAATGTTGTAGTGGATTGTCTCACCTGTTACGGTGCAATTTGTCACAGCTGTCAAAATGTGCAGAGTTTTCTAAGCAGGTTGTTGGATGTGGATTTGCCTCAAGTACAATGGAAGCTCTTACTAAAAAGATTTTGTTCAGCTTTATTATTACAAAGCATCAGCAGACGAGAAAAAGCCTCAGGCATAATCGTAGTAACAATGAGTTAACACAGCATGGTGGAGGTGTATGCATCTCTTCATTTGCTAGAGATTGGTTTTAAAGAAAAGCTCCGCTGCATGCCTGCCAAAATCAAGAGAGTCATTCTGCAGGGAAAAGACATCAGTAAAGTGGTAAAGGTTCTATTAACCAGCGACGGCTGTGGAGATAAATCAGTCCTAAAAAGTAGGATATTTAAGAGCACGATGCCCATTCTACACAGTAAAACAAGAATAGAAGAATGTTTTTGCACCATAATGTGTAGAACTGCATGATAACACATATAACCTTAATTCCAAGCATGCTGTTACTCTACCACATCAGATCTTACAGTTTTGTTTCAGGTGGGACTACATGATGCTGCGCTCAGAGAGAATGATTAACGTTATAAGAACTAATCGCAGGTTGGTGCTCACCTCTTGGAGCCAGCATGCATAGAGACACGGGAAGTGGGAGTAGGTAAATTGATGTACTCAGAACATAAAAGCTCAAGTCAGAATTAAAAACAAAGCCCAGAATTTTTAGGATGTTGGGAATCCTCATCCACTCCAAGAGCCCCACTGCCATTTTACACTAACAAGCATTGATTGGCAGCAGGCAGGACTTCTGCCTCTCGTTCCGGGGGAGGTCCTGCCTTGGAGAGCTGCCAAGCTCTTAGTCCTTCTAGGAACAACACTGTAGTGGCTGGAAGAGGCACTGCAACAAGCTTCCTGAGCTCAAGTCCAGGGAACTGGGAAAAAAGGTATCAGGGGTCTTGGCGGGGAGGGTAGGGCAGGCCTTGGATGGGGGAGGGGGGGTTGCAGCAGGAGGGTGATAAGGGTCTCACAGGTTAGGCTGGTGGGGGAAGTAGGTCTGGAGACCTCGTAAGAGGAGGGTGCCCCCAGTCAGAAGGGGGCTGTCAGACAACCACCAGCCTAAAAACTGAGGCTGGGTAGGAAATGACCCTTAAGTGGCCACTTAAGGGCCTTAATTGGGACAAGGATGGGCTTCCCATCTGAGATACTGCCTGCCCCAGGGCAAAATTACTCCAGGTTTGGATCAGAGGGCACTTGAAGGGAATCTCATTCAAGCAGCGTCACGCTCCCTCCTGACACCGCTGCCTCAGAATCCATTATATTCTGGCCATCGAATTACTACAATGCAGGAGGCGGCTATTCAGTCCATCACACCTGCACTGACTCTCCGAAGGAGCATATTACCCAGTTGGAAGGGAGCAAGATACAGGCAGCATAGCAATGTACTGCTACACAAAGCACGAGGCACTGAACATTTCAGATTCATCAGATAAATGAGACTAAGCATGGGCAACATACAACCAGCAATCACAGTTTGACATAATGTAAGGACATTTGAAAATAGATCAAAACCTTGTGGAAAAGCAGTTAATTGAAATATGTGTAATTGAATAAACACTTCAGCTGGATGAAAGGATCACCAGGAAAAAGGGACAATTTATATAAACCAGATTTCATTTTGCATCATTAATGGGAATACAATGAAATTACAGCCGATGGATTGCTGAATCCATTGTGCTCTATTATGGACATTTTAAGAATGATGAATTTTATTTATTTTTCACTTCTAGATGTCCATTCATGTTCGTGAAGGCAGCTAACCGCTAACCCATTCTTATCCCTCTGGCAGGTTTTCAGTTAACCATCACAAGGTTCTGATGATGGGATCTGGCTCCTAGCTAGCATCTGCTCCAAGAGGGCTGAAGGGACTAGTTTTGTACGGTATTAATCCACTTTTAATGAGCATTAAGGGTTGGAGAAACTCACAGGACCAAGAGAATTTGTGGCAAAACATCAATTAAACTTTTATCATTTGGTTGTAGAAATGTTACTGTAGCCCAAAAAAGGTTAAAGAATCTCATCCATCAGCCAGACAACTTCATTCCACCTTAACGCACAGATTGGCAGAAGTGAGGTTTAACAGGGAGTGTGAAGGGTGACATTACTGATTGGAAAGTAACAAGTTGCAACTTCTGATACTGCACACGTACTCAAGCACCAAAATACTTTCAGTCCCACCACTTAACATATCCATTAACCAGTTCAAAATAGAGACAAAGTACAGTATTTGGGTTATTCAGAATACAGTCACATGCCATCTTGCAGATAATAGGTGAGAAAAAGCTAGCCAAAAAGCTTCAAATATTTCTGAAAAAAAGGCATCATATTATCCCATATCTTGGCACAAAGTGCAATAATCCACAGGCTCATTGAGAGATAAAAGGTGTGAGAAAAGAAAGGAGACTTGCACCAAAAGTGGTAAAAATATAATACACTAACAAGCATTGATTGGCAGCAGGCAGGACTTCTGCCTCTCGTTCCGGGGGAGGTCCTGCCTTGGAGAGCTGCCAAGCTCTTAGTCCTTCTAGGAACAACACTGTAGTGGCTGGAAGAGGCACTGCAACAAGCTTCCTGAGCTCAAGTCCAGGGAACTGGGAAAAAAGGTATCAGGGGTCTTGGCGGGGAGGGTAGGGCAGGCCTTGGATGGGGGAGGGGGGGTTGCAGCAGGAGGGTGATAAGGGTCTCACAGGTTAGGCTGGTGGGGGAAGTAGGTCTGGAGACCTCGTAAGAGGAGGGTGCCCCCAGTCAGAAGGGGGCTGTCAGACAACCACCAGCCTAAAAACTGAGGCTGGGTAGGAAATGACCCTTAAGTGGCCACTTAAGGGCCTTAATTGGGGCAAGGATGGGCTTCCCATCTGAGATACTGCCTGCCCCAGGGCAAAATTACTCCAGGTTTGGATCAGAGGGCACTTGAAGGGAATCTCATTCAAGCAGCGTCACGCTCCCTCCTGACACCGCTGCCTCAGAATCCATTATATTCTGGCCATCGAATTACTACAATGCAGGAGGCGGCTATTCAGTCCATCACACCTGCACTGACTCTCCGAAGGAGCATATTACCCAGTTGGAAGGGAGCAAGATACAGGCAGCATAGCAATGTACTGCTACACAAAGCACGAGGCACTGAACATTTCAGATTCATCAGATAAATGAGACTAAGCATGGGCAACATACAACCAGCAATCACAGTTTGACATAATGTAAGGACATTTGAAAATAGATCAAAACCTTGTGGAAAAGCAGTTAATTGAAATATGTGTAATTGAATAAACACTTCAGCTGGATGAAAGGATCACCAGGAAAAAGGGACAATTTATATAAACCAGATTTCATTTTGCATCATTAATGGGAATACAATGAAATTACAGCCGATGGATTGCTGAATCCATTGTGCTCTATTATGGACATTTTAAGAATGATGAATTTTATTTATTTTTCACTTCTAGATGTCCATTCATGTTCGTGAAGGCAGCTAACCGCTAACCCATTCTTATCCCTCTGGCAGGTTTTCAGTTAACCATCACAAGGTTCTGATGATGGGATCTGGCTCCTAGCTAGCATCTGCTCCAAGAGGGCTGAAGGGACTAGTTTTGTACGGTATTAATCCACTTTTAATGAGCATTAAGGGTTGGAGAAACTCACAGGACCAAGAGAATTTGTGGCAAAACATCAATTAAACTTTTATCATTTGGTTGTAGAAATGTTACTGTAGCCCAAAAAAGGTTAAAGAATCTCATCCATCAGCCAGACAACTTCATTCCACCTTAACGCACAGATTGGCAGAAGTGAGGTTTAACAGGGAGTGTGAAGGGTGACATTACTGATTGGAAAGTAACAAGTTGCAACTTCTGATACTGCACACGTACTCAAGCACCAAAATACTTTCAGTCCCACCACTTAACATATCCATTAACCAGTTCAAAATAGAGACAAAGTACAGTATTTGGGTTATTCAGAATACAGTCACATGCCATCTTGCAGATAATAGGTGAGAAAAAGCTAGCCAAAAAGCTTCAAATATTTCTGAAAAAAAGGCATCATATTATCCCATATCTTGGCACAAAGTGCAATAATCCACAGGCTCATTGAGAGATAAAAGGTGTGAGAAAAGAAAGGAGACTTGCACCAAAAGTGGTAAAAATATAATCACACAATTCAAGTTCAAAAACAGAGGTACAATGTCTTCAAACCAGCAACCTTGGGGGCCAAGACTGTGTCTAATTCAGATCTCTCTGGATTTCAGGTCGGGCGGTTCAGGTCAAGTGTCGCTCGGAGCGCAGAGTGCACAAGCAGCAAGGGGGTAACCAACCAGGCGCCACACTGCACCAATGCAGCACATTGTCCAGGTAAGTTTTTTTTTTAATTTTACTCAATTAAAATTGATGCATGGTACATTCTAAAAATGTTTGATTTTCTGACAACTCCAGTTTTTGGACAGCTAGATTTGAGACACTGTACCTACAACTTGTCAATAAAAATGAGTCATGTAATATATAGCTGATCAATTGCTTTTTCAATTAATTGGTACGATTTTCATATTATTTAATTACAAGTTTACATTCTGTAAAATATGAAGTTATCTTAAAAATTTTAAACAAATTAGTTTGCTTAAGCAATAAATCTTGCCTTCAATATTTTTGTTACAATTTACACTTAATCTCATTAAATTGCTTGCTCGAGTTTCTTACCAGAACTATAGGAATGTGTCATTGGGATATACTCTTCCTTCCACCTCTTGCCACCCTGTCTGCTCAGTGTCCAGGGAAGGGCTGTCCTTGGCAAGCCAAGGGATGGCTACTTCCAGCTGGGAAGTCTGAGTTAGTCAGGTCAAGTTGCTTCTTCAACCTCTCAGCTTGGAACCTCCCAGTCTCCCAGACATCCTCTCAAGTGGTTTACCAAATGCTCTCTGATGATTAGGTGAACTGGGAACACACAACACCCCAAGCCCAGCCCATCACACTGCCAACACTCATCAGCCAAGGGATAGGTTACCAGCAACCTAGCTTTTGTCTTTGACCTTCTGCTCTCTCTTCCCAGCATCCTAGAATTTTCTGCTCACTAGCTGGGATGTATCCCCAAAATAAGAAATAGAAGCGAGAGTCGGTCCTTTGAGCCTGCTCCACCATTCAATAAAATCATGGCCAATTTACTACTTCAACTCCATCTTCCTGCATTATCCTCTTTTCCAGTGATTCTCTTTGTATCCATAAACCTATCAATCTTTGCTTTGAATATAGCCAACGTCAGAGTATCCACAATCCTTTGGGACAGATAATTCCAAAGGTTCACTACCCATTGGGTGAAGGATTCTCTCCTTATCTCAGTTCTGTGCACCCACCACCCCCAACTATTACTACTGGTGAACAAAACAGACAAAGCAATCTGCTCAAATACTGCAGAGGTATTATATTAGAGCTTCATTGCACATTGCTTCAACAAAAAAAGGAAATCTTTCTGAAGAGAAAAAATTGAGAGATAGGAGAATTCCTAACAGCCTCAAGTTGATTAAAGGTGCAACACAGGACTTGATAGATTGGGAAATTGGGAAGCAAAAGGAGATTGTGCATTAAAACAAGTGTTTCCTACAGCTCCTTGATGTTGGCATATTCTGGGAACTTAACTGAATGCTTTCATGCAATAATGATCCTTAAGTAATTACCCAAGTTTTGCTGCTGCAGAAGTAAATCCATTTGCTTAAGGGGCATTTCACTAACTTCATTGCAGTGTTAATGTAAACCTTACTTGTGACTAATAAACTTTTACTTTAATGATCATCAGCCAATGCTTTCTAAATGCCTCCTTCAGTGATCACATATTAAACATTTTAATAACCCCTGCAGCATTATATTTCTATTTTAGTTCATTCCTGGACATTGTAAACAAGGGCGACAAGAAGATTTGGCTTTACTCAGTAAACGTCAAGCATGACACATTTTCCACAAGGTGGTACAAAAAAGGTCATTTTTCCCCATTTGTTAGACAAAAAGAATTCTTCAAAATTATTTCTTGTGATTAAGCAAAATTTCCAGTGGCTGAATCAGAATGAGAATATGACTGAATCATTCAGCTAAATTAAATTAAAGCAACAGGAATAAAAATTGGGACCCGACACTGCCCACAGCCACTCTAAGCCATTTTCCACAGACTCCATTCACATTCACACATTGACATGCGTTTTCCAGTTCTGAACAACATGAATTTTGTTTCTAGTCTACAGAGATCAGGCATAAATCATGCAACTGAAAGAATCAGTTTGCGCTTTCTTCAGATAGTCAACTCCAATGTTGAACATTTAATTGTTAAACTTTTTTGGATTATCCAGGCAATTAGCAGACAGTACTAAATTGCAACAGATCACTGAGCGTCAATACTGAATTTGACAAACATTTCATTTGCACTAGAATTCTTAAGTTACAAAATCTCCTTCACATTTTTGTCATGTGCTGTAATCATCTGGACTGCTTTCATACTTCATCTCACACTTCAGACTGACATCACTGGGGAAATAGCCAGGCAACAACTCAGGATACAGTTCATTATTGTGAGGGGACATTTATTTCTGACTGGGAGGGATATGGCCAATAACTAAAATACTACCATTTTTGTACACAAGAGTAATTAATAGAATGAAGCAAGGCGTCTGGAGCCAACTGATCATTCACACACAAGAACAAATACACTTGCATGTATTTAATTGCTAGTTTAGTAAATTCTTTGTACTGCAAAACTGATTCAAACTATTGCAGCATGTAAACATTAATTCATGCTTAAAAATACACCCATTTGGAATTAAAATTCATAGACACGAATCAATTTATCCTCAGAGCATCATACAGCACTTCACAACCGTTGAATTACTTTTGAAGTGTAGCCATTTGTGTAGATAAACATAAATCAATTAAATGAGTATGCATTTAATAATGAAACCACAGGAGTAAGGACATCGGAAACAGGAGGGATGTGCGGTTTGACTTTTTGAAAATGCTCTGTTATTCAATAAGATCATGGATCAGGGCTTCTATCACAAGCCCTCCTCCTCACACTATCCACATATTCCTTCGCTCCCAAAAAAAATCCTCAAATTCCTTTGCTCCCAAAAAAATCCCCAAATCCCTCCGCTCTCAAAAACCTATTGATCTTTGGTTTGATATACTCAGTGACTGAGATTCCACAACTCTCCAAGTTAGAGAATTGCAAATATCCACAAGCCTATGAGCGGAGAAATTCTCTCTCATTTAATTCCAAATACTCAACACCTTACGCTGAAACTATGACCCCATGTTCAAGATTCCCCTGCCAGGTGAATCATTTTCGCAGCATTAACCCCATCAAGCCTCTTATGGATCTTATATGTTTTGATTCAATCACCTCTCACCGATCTAGGGATATTAAACCTAGTCTACTCCATATTTCCTCATCGGATAATCCCCTCAGTCTAGTTAACCTCTTCCTGCACTCATTCTAAGACAATTGTGTCCTTCCTTAGATATGCAGACCAAAGCTGCACTTAGTACTCAGGGTGTGGCCTCACCAATGTCCTGTAGAATTGTAGAAAGACTTCTGTGATCTCACCCTCTAATACCTTTGTAACACAAGTTGACATACCATTTCCCATCGTAATTACTTTCTGTACCTGCATAATAACCTGGTTACTTATGTACAAAATGAATGAAAATATTTCATAGAATCCCTAGTGCAGAAAGAGGCCATTCGGCCCATCGAGTTTGCACCAACCACAATCCACCCAGGCCCTATCCTCATAACCCCCTCCCTAGCTAGTCCCCCTGACACTAAGGGGCAATTTAGCATGGCCAATCCACCTAACCCGCACATCTTTAGACTGAGGGGGGAAAACCAGAACACCCGGAGGAAACCCTTGCAGACACAGGGAGAACATGCAACCTCCACGACAGTGACCCAAGCTGGGAATCGAAACCAGGACCCTGGCGCTGTGAGGCAGCAGTGCGAACCACTGTGCCACCCTTCAATCTTTCATCATTCAAAAAAAATTCCACTTCATTTTTCCAAAATTGGATAACTTTGCACTTCATAGAAACAGGTGTAGGTCATTCGGCCCTTCAAGCCTGCTCCACCATTCAGTATGATCATGGCTGATTCTCTATCTTAATGCCATATGTTTGCTCTCTCCCCAAACCTTTTGACATTTTAATGTCTAGAAATCGATCTACTTCTTTCTTAAATGCAACTGTACTTGGCCAGCACAACCTTCTGTGGTAGAGAATGCCACAGCTTCACCACCCTGTTGAGTGAAGAGATTTCTCCTAATCTCAGTCCTAAATGGCCGACTCAGTATTCTGAGATTGTGACCCCTTGTTCTAGACACCCCCCCAAGCCAGAGAAAACATCTGCATCCAGTCTGTCAGCCCTGTCAGAATTTTATACATCTTAATGAGTTTTCCCTCTCATTCTTCGGAACTCCTGACAACCCAATCTCTCCTCATACGACAATCCTGCCATCCCAGGAATCAGTCTCATGAACCTTTGCTGCACTTCTTCCATGGCAAGTATACCCTTTCTTAGATAAGACCAAAATTGCACACAATATCCAGGTGTGGTCTCACCAAGGCTCTGTACAGCTGCAGTAAGACATCCTTGCTCCTGTACTGAAATCCTCTTGCAATGAAGATCAACATATCATTTGCCTAATTGCTTGCTGCATTTGCAGCAAAGAGTGGTGTACGAGGACGCCGAACTCCCTTTCCACGTCAACATTTCTCAATCTATCACTATTTAAATAATGCTCTGCTATTCTGTTTTTCCTACCGAAGTGGAAAACTTCACACTTATCCCCATTATACTACATTTGCCATGTATTTGTCCACTCACGCAACGTGTCTAAAATTGTCTTGAAGCCTCTTAATATCCTCCTCACCACACACATTCCCACCAAGTTTCGTGTTGTCAGCAAACTTGTAATTATTATTTTGTTTCCCTCACCCAAATCTTTTGTGAATAGCTAGGGCCCAAGCATTGATCCCTGTCAGAACCCACTAGTTATCACCTGCCACTCCAAAAAATACCTATTTATTCCTACTGTTTCCTGTCCATTAAACAGTTCTCAATCCATGCCAGTATATCACCCCCAATCCTATGTGCTTTAATTTTGCACACTAACATCTTATTTGGGACTTTATCAAAAGCTTTCTAAAAATCCAAATACACGAGATCCACTGGTTCTCCCTTATCTTTCCTACTAGTTATGATGTCCAGTAGGTTTGTTTAACACGATTTCCCTTTCATAAATCTATGTTGACTTTGTCTAATCCCATTAATCTTTTCTCAGTGTCCTGTTATCACCTTCTTTAGAATAGATTCCAGCAATTTCCTGATTACTGATGTTGGGCGAACTGGTCTGCAATTTAGTTTTCTCTTCCCCCCTCCTTTTTTAAAAAATAGTGAGGTTACATTTGCCACCCTCCAATCTACTGGGAATGTTCCAGAATCTACAGAACTTTGCAAAATGACAATCAATGCATCTATTATTTCCATGGCCAACTTCTTTAGTTCCCTGTAGATCATCAGGCCCTGAGGACTTATTGGCTTTCAGTCCCATTAATTTATCCAGCACTATTTTTTAGTGATACTAATTTCCTTCACTTCTGCCTGCTCACTTACTTTCTTGATTCCCAAGCATTTCTGGGAAGTTATTTGTACCTTCCTCAGTGAAGACAGAACTATAGCAATTGTTTAATTACTCTTCCATTTCCTTGTTCTCTATTATAAATTTTCCCGAATCAGACTGTAAGGGACCTACACTTGTCTTCACTAATCTTTTTTGTTTTGCATACTTATAGAAGCTTTTATGGTTCACTTGTACATTCCTTGGAAGTTTACTCTCGTACTGTATTTTTCCCTCCTTTGCTGAATACTGAACTGCTCCCCATTGTCAGGCTTGCTACTTTTTCTAGCAACATTATATGACTTCTCCTTCACCACATGCTCTCTGCCTGCTCACTCAGCCAAACCCATCTAAATCCTCTGTAGCTTATTTGTGTCTTCCTCACTGCTCACTTTCCTACTAAACTTTGTACAAGTAGCAAACTTAGATACACATTTCATTCGGTTTCATCTAAGTCATTGATATAAATTGTAAATAGCTGAGGCCTGAGTACTGAATCTTGTGGTACACCATGGAGTGCAATCTGCAACCTGAAAATATCCCATTTATTCCTCCTCTGATTTTTGTCCATAACCTTCCTCCTTTCTTAAAGAGGGTTAGGTTTGTTACCATCCAAGCCTTGGGAACTGTTCTAGAAAGTCAGGAGTTTTGGAAGATCCAAACCAATGCACTCACTATCTTTCCAGTTATCCTAAGGTGCAAGTCATCAGGTCCGAGAGATTTGTCACACTGTAATCTCATTAATTTCTCAAGTACTATTTCTTTACAGCCCTAGTTCCCAAATATTTCCAGAACGCTTTGTGTGTCTTCTACCACGGAGACAGGTACAAGGTACCACTGATGTCAGTGTATAAACTGACCTTTGAAGCCTTGAAGATCCCTTCAAAATTAGGGGGTAGGGTTAATTTATATGCCGGGCATTAAAGTGAACCAGTATGGTGGTCACTATTATGTATGCCCCTATGGACTAAGGGTGCATAAGAAATCACAAGGTAGGCTTGATAACATAACACTGGAAGCTCTTTATTTAAGTTGCATGCTCAGTCAGGTCTAAGACTAACCAACAGGGTCCCACGCTAGGAGGAGCTAATTACCCAGGGGTCACCTGACCCACACTCAAGTGGACAGTCCACACCCCAAACCCCAACGTACAATATATAGACATATATCACAGTTGCCATCTTTATCATTTGCCATATGGGGTCTGCTCTGTGTAGAATGTCTTAAACTCCCACACACTTCACAATGCAGCTCAAATTGCTTGCTTGATCTCTTGCACCAAGTTAAGATACGTTAAATAAAACCTCCATTGGAAGGATGAAAACTTAAGGCTGACTATTAATGCAAGTATAGCATGTTGTAGCTGAGAAGGTGTTGGTGGTGCAGGGGTTGGAGTTCAATGATACAGCAAGTTATGCAAAAACAAGATTTTAGAGGCTGGAAAAAATCTTATATACTGGGTTGATTTGTGTGTCATAATCCATAGTATTTATTTAATGTCTCTGCCATTTCCCTACTCTCCATTATAATTTCATGTGTTTCTGCTTCTAATGGGCCCAAGTTTACTTTAACTAATCTCTTCCTATTTACATATCTAGCAAAACATTTACAAGTTATTTTTATGTCTCTTGCTGATCTATTTACATTTTCTTTCGTCATCAACTTCTTGGTCCTCTTTTGTTGTATTCTAAAATCCTCCCAATTCTCAACTTTATGACTCTTTCTGGCAAGATTAAGTATATTCCTTTGACCTAATACTATTTTTAACTCTTCCTGTTAGCCAGTTGGATCACTTCTTCTGTGGGTCTTTTTGTGCCTTAAAAAGAATGTATGTTTGTTGCAAATTATGAATTAATTCTTGAAATACTAGCCATTGTTCAGTCTACTGTCCTATCTTTTAATGCGGTCTCCTAATCTGCCTTAGCCAACACACCCCTCCATACCTACATGGTTTGCTTTGTTTAGATTTAAGACCCAAGTTTCAGACTTGGAGCACTTTAAAACTCAAAAGGTAGACTTCATGCCATCTTCTGCATCAAGTCTGGTCTCAGCAGTATCTTCCAATAAAGCTCTCAAAGTACAGTGCTAATTCAACTGACGGTCTGTCCAGTGAGGAGGACCGGTCAATACGACGGTCTGTCCAGTGAGGAGGACCAGTCAATACGACGGTCTGTCCAGTGAGGAGGACCGGTCAATACGACGGTCTGTCCAGTGAGAGACAGAGTTGCAAAACAACTACATCATATCAGGTACTGCTGGGAAATCACAAAGCACTAGACAGTTTAGTGCCCAAAAGAACATTCGGAAAGGTTGATGACAAAATTGGGTAATGGAAAGAAATGGACATTTTACAAATTGATTCAGACATTCCCAGGGGCCATTTTTCTGACGACTGCTTCCTTTAAAAGCAAAGAAAAGCTATAATACTGTCAGATAGTTTTGGCAGGGTGACTCCTGAAAATACTGTCGACTTCCACACTGAAATTTGTGATGCTTTTTAAAAACTGTATTTTTAGCAGCCTCAGAGACTGCTCAAAGGGGTGGGGTAATGTGAGGAGAACATTGAATAGCTTCCCATTCAAGTCTATTTCAGTCCACTTCACAGGAACAGAGGCAATATTTATTTGGAGAACCAGTCATGCTTCCAGTACAAATCACTTGTTCAAATCGAATTCTGCCTGTCCCAGATGCAATTGAAATTTGCAGCCAGGCTCAATAATTTCACAGTATATCAAACTTTTGCCCTTTGAGATCAACTTCAACTCCCGTCTATAACACAATGTGAAAATCAAATACAACTAGATTTTTGTCATATCTTGATGCTGGACTCTGACTCAATGTTGACAAGCCTTTGGCCCCTATAACCTGGAGCATACCTTTGCCAGCACTATTTCAGAGCACTTGGTTATGAGCACAGAGATGGAGCCCGCTTAATAGTGTTACTGTTCAAATGGTTATGCGATGTGCTCTCAAGTTAGTTTCCGTAACTGCTAAAGGCAGCAGAATTAACATTTTACTAACCTTAATCATTTTGTAATAATTCTATTTTTGGAATAATTTCCAACAACACCTTTCATTTCTATAGTGCCATTGATACAGTGAGAAGTCCAAAGGTGCTTTTGGTGATTTTTGTTTTAAATTGTTCAAGGAAAGTAGGTTTCACTGGCTGAGTATTTTTTGCCCATCTGGACTGCAGCACTAAAGCTCACCATTGCCTCCTCAAGAGCAATTAAGGATGGGCAAAAAAAAACTGGCCTCACCAGCAGACCACACATCCCTAAACGAATAAAGGAGGAAACTCAGCAAATCAACCCTGGAACAGGAAGAAAAGCAAATGCCTTGATTTCTTCTATGACTCCTTACTCTTTATCTTCAGTATGAGAGTAAAATATCTACTCAAGAGCCATCGTTAACAGCTGAACCAATTCTGAGCTTGGGCCTGCAGCTTACGCCAAAAATGGGAGACAAGATCTGGACTCGTAATAAAAATAACGCAGAGGTTATCAGTACTTGATCATTAAAGTGAAAATCAGGCAGCGAATTCCAGCGACTGCACAGGCACAATTAAAAGCTGAAATCAGGAGGTTGCTGTCCAAGTTATCCTCCTTCTTTAGAAACTTCTCGACAACAATATCTCAATGAGAAACTCTGCATTGAAGCATGTAGATAAATGTGAAGGTGTGGCACTTGCGATAAGACACCCAGTAAATGCCAGAAAAATCAGAACACATCCATTCCAGTGTGAGAGACAAATCTTGATTACTGCTAAACAAATTCTCTGGACCTAAAAATGCACTTCTAAATGTATGAGGGCTCATTCCTTCAGATTTCAATTGTTGTTGAGATTTTATTAAAATTTCATAATTAATTATAAAATCTTTTAATTCAATTGGTTATCTCCCTTGTAACTCCTTTTTCTTTCCCGCTCTTTATTTACACTTAATTTGTTCACTACATTTATTTATTTATTTTAAGTTAAATTTGTGTAAAAAAATCGGAGGTTTTTTTTAAAACAAGAAGTGGGCCCAGCAGAAGTCTGGGAAGGTTTTTGGAGGGTTTAAAAGTGCTTAACTTGCAGTTTTCAGCCTCATTGTTCCACAGGACCAGGCTGAGGAGAAGGCAGTTGGTTTGTTCACTACATTTATTTATTTATTTTAAGTTAAATTTGTGTAAAAAATCGGAGGTTTTTTTTAAAACAGGAAGTGGGCCCAGCAGAAGTCTGGGAAGGTTTTTGGAGGGTTTAAAAGTAGACCGCACTTTTGAGCGAGCAGCGTCGTTAGCGGGCAGCAGAGTGAGCAGGAGGCAGAGTGAAAGCTGTAGGGCTTTGGCTCACAGGGCTTGGGCGAGCAAATTCATTTTTTGCTGTTTCTACCTGGTACTGGCAAGGTATCTAGAGGGGATGGGTGTGAAGGCAGTGCAATGTTCCTCTTGCACTATGTTTGAGGTGAGGGACGACGTCAGTGTCCCTGCTGATTATACCTGTGAGAAGTGCATCCATCTGCAGCTCCTCCAAAACCGTGTAAGGGAACTGGAGCTGGAGTTGGAGGAACTTAGGATCATTAGGGATGCAGAGATGGCCATAGACAGAAGCTTCAGGGATACAGTTACTCCGCGGAATGAAAATAGATGGGTGACGGTGAGAGGGGCTGGGAAGAAGCAGTCGGTGCAGGGATCCCCTGTGGTCGTTCCCCTTAGCAATAAGTATTCCGCTTTGGATACGGTTGAGGGGGACGACATACCAGTGGTGAGCCGCAGTGAGAGGATCTCCGGCACTGAGTCCGTCCCTGTGGCTCAGGAGGGTAAGGAGGAGAGCGGGAGGGCAATAGTTATTGGGGACTTGTTAGTTAGAGGGATAGATAGGAGGTTCTGTGGCAGCAAAAGAGACTAGAGGATGGTTTGTTGCCTACCGGATGCCAGGGTCCGTGACGTCTCGGACCGTGTTTTCCAGATTCTTAAGGGGGAGGGGAAACAGTCACAAGTCGTGGTACACATTGGTACCAACGACATAGGTAAGAGAAGGGACGGGGATTTAAAACAGGAATTTTGGGAGCTCGGCTGGAAGCTGAGAGCAAAGACAAAACATGTGGTCATCTCTGGTACGCTACCGGTGCCACGTGATAGCGAGTTGAGGAACAGGGAGAGAGTGCACTTAAACATGTGGTTGCAGGGATGGTGCAGGAGGGAGGGTTTCAGATACGTGGATAATTGGAACACGTTCTGGGGAAGGTGGGACCTCTACAAACAGGACGGGGTGCACCTGAACCAGAGGGGCACCAATATCCTGGGAGGGAAATTTGCTACGGCTCTTCAGGGGGATTTAAACTAATTTGTCAGGGGAGTGGGAAAAGGAGTTGTAGTCCAGAAGTCAGTGTTGAGGGTGGTGAGGTATTGGGGAAGATATCAAGGTCAAGGGTGGGTACCGGTAGACAGGAAGATGGGTTGAAGTGTGTCTACTTCAATGCAAGGAGCATCCGGAACAAGGTGGATGAACTTGGGGCGTGGATTGCTACTTGGGACTACGATGTTGTGGCCATTACGGAGACGTGGGTAGAACAAGGACAGGAATGGTTGTTGGACGTTCCGGGGTATAGATGTTTCAGTAAGTGTAGGGAAGCTGGTAAAAGAGGTGGAGGAGTAGCATTGTTAATCAAGGATAGTTTAACGGCTGCGGAAAAGCACTTTGAGGGGGATATGCACACTGAGGTAATATGGGCTGCAGTTAGAAACAGGAAGGAGCGGTCACGTTGCTAGGAGTTTACTATAGGCCCCCAAATAGTAATAGAGATGTGGAGGAAGAAATTGCTAAGCAGATTATGGATACGTGTGGGGGTCACAGGGTAGTTGTCATGGGGGACTTTAACTTTCCAAATATTGATTGGAACCTTTGTAGGTCAAATAGTTTGGATGGGGCACTTTTTGTGCAGTGTGTGCAGGAGGGTTTCCTGACACAATATGTGGATAGGCCGACAAGGGGTGAGGCCACATTGGATTTGGTACTGGGAAATGAACCGGCCCAAGTGTTAGATTTGGTTGTGGGAGAGAACTTTGGAGATAGTGACCACAATTCGGTGTCTTTTGTCATTGCAATGGAGAGGGATAGGGCCGGACGGCAGGGCAAGGCTTACAATTGGGGGAGAGGTAATTATGATGCGATTAGGCAAGAATTAGGGGGCATAAGATGGGAACAGAAACTGTCAGGGAAAGGCACTGATGAAAAGTGGAACTTTTTCAAGGAACAAATACTGGGTGTCCTTGATAGGTATGTTCCTGTCAGGCAGGGAGGAAATGGCCGAGTGAGGGAACCGTGGTTCACAAAAGAGGTGGAATGTCTTGTGAAAAGGAAGAGGGAAGCTTATGTAGGGATGAGGAAACAAGGTTCAGATGGCTCGACTGAGGGTTACAAGTTAGCAAGGAACGAGCTGAAAAAGGGGCTGAGGAGAGCTAGGAGGGGACATGAGAAGTCCTTGGCGTGTCGGATCAAGGAAAACCCCAAGGCTTTTTACTCTTATGTGAGGAATAAAAGAATGACCAGGGTGAGGTTAGGGCCGGTCAAGGACAGTGGTGGGAACTTGTGTATGGAATCAGTAGAGATAGGCGAGGTGATGAATGAATACTTTTCTTCAGTGTTCACCAAGGAGAGGGGCCATGTTTTTCAGGAAGAGAAGGTGTTACAGGCTAATAGGCTGGAGGAAATAGATGTTCGGAGGGAGGATGTATTGGCAGTTTTGAATAAACTGAAGGTCGATAAGTCCCCTGGGCCTGATGAAATGTATCCTAGGATTCTTTGGGAGGCGAGGGATGAGATTGCAGAGCCTTTGGCTTTGATCTTTGGGTCCTCGCTGTCCACGGGGATGGTGCCAGAGGACTGGAGAGTGGCAAATGTTGTTCCTCTGTTTAAGAAAGGGAATAGAAATGACCCTGGTAATTATAGACCGGTTAGTCTGACTTCGGTGGTTGGTAAATTGATGGAAAGGGTCCTTAGGGATGGGATTTACGACCATTTAGAAAGATGCGGATTAATCCGGGATAGTCAGCATGGATTTGTGAAGGGCAAATCGTGCCTCACAAATTTGATAGAATTTTTTGAGGAGGTAACTAGGTGTGTTGATGAAGGTAGAGCGGTTGATGTCATATACATGGATTTTAGTAAGGCGTTTGATAAGGTCCCCCATGGTCGGCTTATGATGAAAGTAAGGAGGTGTGGGATAGAGGGAAAGTTGGCCGATTGGATAGGTAACTGGCTGTCTGATCGAAGACAGAGGGTGGTGGTGGATGGAAAATTTTCGGACTGGAGGCAGGTTGCTAGCGGAGTGCCGCAGGGATCGGTGCTTGGTCCTCTGCTCTTTGTGATTTTTATTAATGACTTAGAGGAGGGGGCTGAAGGGTGGATCAGTAAATTTGCTGATGACACCAAGATTGGTGGAGTAGTGGATGAGGTGGAGGGGTGTTGTAGGCTGCAAAGAGACATAGATAGGATGCAAAGCTGGGCTGAAAAATGGCAAATGGAGTTTAACCCTGATAAATGTGAGGTGATTCATTTTGGTAGGACTAATTTAAATGTGGATTACAGGGTCAAAGGTAGGGTTCTGAAGACTGTGGAGGAACAGAGAGATCTTGGGGTCCATATCCACAGATCTCTAAAGGTTGCCACTCAAGTGGATAGAGCTGTGAAGAAGGCATATAGTGTGTTAGCTTTTATTAACAGGGGGTTGGAGTTTAAGAGCCGTGGGGTTATGCTGCAACTGTACAGGACCTTGGTGAGACCGCATTTGGAATATTGCGTGCAGTTCTGGTCACCTCACTATAAGAAGGATGTGGAAGCGCTGGAAAGAGTGCAGAGGAGATTTACCAGGATGCTGCCTGGTTTGGAGTGTCGGTCTTATGAGGAAAGGTTGAGGGAGCTGGGGCTGTTCTCTCTGGAGCGGAGGAGATTGAGGGGAGACTTAATAGAGGTTTATAAAATGATGAAGGGGATAGATCGAGTGAACGTTCAAAGACTATTTCCTCGGGTGGATGGAGCTATTACGAGGGGGCATAACTATAGGGTTCATGGTGGGAGATATAGGAAGGATATCAGAGGTAGGTTCTTCACGCAGAGAGTGGTTGGGGTGTGGAATGGACTGCCTGCAGTGATAGTGGAGTCAGACACTTTAGGAACATTTAAGCGGTTATTGGATAGGCACATGGAGCACACCAGGATGGTAGGGAGTGGGATAGCTTGATCTTGGTTTCAGATGAAGGTCGGCACAACATAGTGGGCCGAAGGGCCTGTTCTGTGCTGTACTGTTCTATGTTCTATGTTAATTTACATTTATAATTTACACTTGGTGCTTCAGATTGAGAGTGGCTCTGTAATAGGTTCTTCAATTTGCTTGGAGATATGCAGTTGCTGCCCTGTTTACACAGGTCCCAGATACCATTGAGGGTATCACAGTGAAATGGATTTCAAATTATTGCAAGCCCCAATGTAAAAGCCCATAGGGAAGTAGGTGAACAGTTCTAAGTGTAATGAATGTCGAGTTCTGGTCATCTGTCACTGACCACAAATTCCAGGCCAGTGATTTGATTTGATTTATTGTCACATGTATTAACATACAGTGAAAAGTATTGCTTTCTTGCGTGCTATACAACCAAAACATACCGTTCATAGAGAAGGAAAGGAGAGAATGCAGAATGTAGTTTTACAGTCATAGCTAGGGTGTAGAGAAAGATCAACTTAATGCAAGGCAAGTCCATTCAAAAGTCTGACAGCAGGGAAGAAGCATAGAACGAGAATAATAGATAGAATTAGAAGGTATGCTGGGCACAGCTAACAAGAAGTCGCCTTGTTCCGGCACTAATCGGAGAGGAAAAAGTACAGTTCTCATTTCCAATACACACTATCTAATCATAGGATGACATCGGAGAAGGAGACCTGTAAATAGCTCTTCAGTAGACCTATCCAATTTGTCTCTTTCCCCACAACCTTGCAAATTATTCCCTATCAAGTATTTATCTAATTCCTTCTTGAAAGTTACTGTGGAATTTTATTCTTCCACCCTTTCATACAGTACAATCCAAGATCAAAACTAGGTTAAAAACATCTAATTTTTTTGCCAAATACATCACTGTATTTTCACTGGCTCTCCAACAGAAGCATTATATATTACTAAAAGGCTCAGTGGAAAAGCACTGTTTTCAGTCTGCATGACAAGCAAATGTGTTGATGCCAGCGTGTTGCTGAACTGTTCAAGTTCTGTCATTATGTGTGCGGCCTGACATAGTCCAGACCTGTTGGGATATTTGTTGCTAAAGGTAGAAGAAAGCCCAAAGGTCAGGGGAAGGGAGGCAAACATGCAGCATCAATAAACCACATTAAAAAAAGACTGAAGTATGGGCAAAATCAGATGGAATGCCATCTTGAACACAAATCCTGACCAATTACCTTTGGTATGCAGTGACATGACCAAACACCATTTGTTGCATTTCCCCCCACCCCGATACACGAGAGCCCAGGCAAGTCTCACTTGTCATTCTGATGGCCAGGAGTTCAAGATGCACATCTCCACCGGCTAACATGAGTGTCTCCATCAGTCTCAGTAACAAAGATAATGATCAGATCACACTGCAGATTGTAAGACTTTTGTAAACAGAAGTTAAGTTCCAATTTATAATAATTTCAATGAATACCTGCAATTGAAAAGGGTATTTCTTAAGCTAGATGAAAGTTGGATTCTTCACTTCATTTTTCCACGAGTTATAAGATTAAATCATGATTCTAGACCCAAATGGAGCTTTGACCATTTAAACTGGTCCCAAGTTGATGCTTTTAAGATGCTCTGTCTAAATTAAAACTACAGCAAGTAGTCCCTTGTCATGGGAGAGAGAGCATAGAAGACATAGGACTTCTGGGATTTATCATGAGGTGCTTAGGTAATGCAAATTGAAGCTTTGCTGCAAGTGGAAGGATTTTCCCCATGTAATCCTGTTATTAATGCTGCCTTGATGGTTGCAGGCTTTGTCATTTACTGCTGCCAGAGTGTTTCAAGACTGATAAATGAAACCAGCCTTTATTTCCACTACTACAATGTAAAGCGATTCTACCAGAATCACAAATCCTAAACTCAATTACACAATTATTTTTCAAAGTAAAGGTTTTCTATCTCTTATTAATTCCCTATTCAAAAGTCAGTTTGGCATTCAACTCTAGACTGCACACAGCTATTACACAGAACATATCTGTAGATTTCATTTGGAGTGGGAGGGAAGAGACGGAATGTGGCAATTATACATGAAAGCCCTTCCACAAACTGGCATCCTGGATGTCTTCTGTAAACACAACTCAAAAAGGGAAGAGAAGTGTTTCCAGACCCTGCTGCAGCCAGTGCTGAGTGCACTGCACTGTACTGGCTTTCATTTTAAAGTGAAGGCATGTCTGCCCTCCCTGGTGGGTGTAAAAGATCCCATGATCTTTGAAGAAGAGCCAAAGTATTTCCCTGGTATTCTGGCCAGTATTGATTTATTTTTGTCACATGTATCAGTATACAGTGAAAAGTATTGTTTCTTGCGCACTATACAAAGTATAACATACATAGAGTACACAGGAGAGAAGGAAAGGAGAGGGTGCAGAATATAGTGTTACAGTCATAGCTAAGGTGTAGAGAAAGATCAACTTCCAAATCTGTAAGAGATTGAAGTGGACATTAGAGTTAGTTTTAAAAGCATAGAACGAGAGTGAAAGATAGAATTGGAGGGTATGTTGGGGACAGTTCGCAGACTCCGGCATCATCTTGGTCCCTCAGTCAGCATCACAAAAAACAGATCATCTGGTCATAATCACTCTGCTATTTGTGGGAGTTTGCTGTATGCAAATTGGCTGTCACCATTTCCTACATTACAATAGTGACTACATTTCAAAAGAACTTTATTGGCTGTAAAATGCTTCGCGATATCCCGTGGTCGTCAAAACACCATAGAAATCCAAGTCTTTCTTTCAGATTAGAGCAAATAACTGGTCGTACAAGGGTATTTTGAGAATGAGGACTAAAATGAAAGCAAAATAAATGCAGATGCTGGAAATCGGAAATCCAAAATAAAAACAGAAAATGCTGGAAAATCTTAGTCGGTCTGGCAGCATCTGTGGAGAGAGAAACAGAGTTAACATCGAGTCTGAAGAAGTGTCATACAGACTTGAAACATTAACTCGGTTTCTCTCTCCACAGATGCTGCCGGACCTGCTGAGTTTTTCCAGCATTTTCTGTTTTTATTCCAGAAACAGGCACACCTGTGCTGCAGCCAGTTATTGGCAGGTCCCACAATTCTCGAACACGTTTAAAACCAGTCTTGCAGATTTGTCACAAGTTTGCGCTCTATCCACAGGTGAGAATCTCTGTCTTTGATCATCAAACTGTAATAGCTAAAAATACTGTAAATCCCATACTGAATATAAATGAACTGAACTGGAAGTAGAACATATGGCATGTCTCCGCAATCATCCACTTACAACATCATCTTCAAGAGTTAAAATCTCTGGACTGCTGATCAACCTACTTCAATTTCTTAATACCTGTGCTTACTCATGTCTAATTAGAGAAGACAGCAGTTCAGTGTCAAAAATACGTCAGGTCCTGGCTTTAATGGTCTGTCTCCAAAGTGCTGGGGGTGGGGGTGGGAGGGTGGCGAAAATCGGTTTTAGACAGAGTGGGAGCATTGGCAATGGAAGACTGGGAGATGCCAGCATAGAACTTTGCCTTTTAGCTGAAAGAAAAACTCTTTTTTTAAAGACCGTAAAGGTAGGAACAAGACCTCCGAGTTATCTCTCATCACCTACCACCGATTTGGTTTGAACCCGTAATCCCGGCTCCTCACCAAATTAGAATGTGCTCATTCCATTATCTAATAACTCAAAATCGTCCGAATACTGCAGGCCTTCTGACACTCTCTGAATACCCAACACATAGGCAGTGAGAGAGAAAAAAAAACTAAAACTAAACTAGATGCTGTTTTGATGATGGGAAATCAGAATTCCCCACCCCTTGGGAGCAGCCAAGTGCATTTCTCATCACTGCAAGACATATCACATGCCACTGACACAAATGACAATTCATTTTTAAAATGGAAACAAACACTCCCTAAAATAACTCCATGGAAATTAAAAGGGATTTAACGAGATTTAAAGAGTATGCAATAATTAAGTTCTTAATGTACTCGTACTATCAATATACTTCCTCGTACCGTAATACCACACCCAATTCAGAATGCTTCAATGAGCATGAAACCACAACATAGCTAAATTAGTAGCTATCAATAGGGCTATCAAATAAGTACACTGCAATGATTAAATTACAAACACTACCATTGAACAATTAACTATACAAACCCTGATACAAACTTAAGCACAGTGAATTTATCAAAACTAACACTTCAACAACCTTACCAGAACTAAACTATCCCAGAAAGCCAGTTTGAAACCATACTTTGAAAAGATTACACAGCAGATTTCTGCATTTCAATAACTTTTACATTTACAGATATATTAAAATATTTTAATGAGCTCAGCAAACAGATTTGACACCAGTCCTTAGCTGATTGCAGGAAGGCAGCATTGGTGTACTACAACTATGTCAGTGTGACTTGCTGGATCTCTGGTTAGGAATTCTGCCCTGGTGTCACTACCCTGTCTCCCTCCTCACATCTGCGTATGTTTTCTGATTGTAGATGTCTGGTTAGGACACTCTTGAGCTTGATACTAATGATGCTATAATTGAATGTCTTGTCAGCGCCCTTAGTGAATAACTGTCAAGTAGGTAAGGCACAGAGTAGTCCCCATCCAGCAATCAGGCTGTAACAAGGAGCCTTCAGGAGGGCAGTGATAAAAATAAATACACTGAAAGGACAAGGAATATAGTAAATATATTTTTGACAGTACCCAGGAGGGCAATTAGGGCCTCAATTTAAGGTTTTCGAAAGATGGCACCTCTGGCAGTGCAGCACTCCCTCAGTACTGCACTGGAGTGTCGGCTTTGATTTTTAATGTTCACGCCCTGGAGTGGGACTCGAACCTTGTGACTCTGCAGCAAGAAGAGTGCTGCCAACCAAACAGCTGCTCTTCATAATCAGAAGAAAGAGATACAAAATTCACCTGCATTTATTATAAACCTTTCACATCAGCAGGAGGTCCCAAATCATTTTACAGCCAATTACATTTTACATCAATTTACAGCCAATTTTATATTTTACAGCCAATTACATTTTACATCAATTACTATTGAAATGTTGTCATTCTCATAATGTTGTAAATGCAACAGGCAGCTACTACACAGCAAGCTCCCACAGGGAACAATGATATAATCTGTTCATTATACTGTTGGTTGTGAGATAAATATTGGCCAGGACACTGGAGAAAACTCCCCTGCTCTTCAAATAGTGCCACAGGACTTTTTTTTACATCCACCTCAAAGGGCAGATGTCCCTTCACTTAATTATGAAAAGCAGTAGCTCTGACAGTGCAGCATTCCTCAGTACTAGACCAAAGAATCAGCCTGGGCACTTCAAGGAATAGGAACTTAATTGATTTCCAAGCTGAGGTCAGGAATTACAAGTCCTGACTAATCTCGGAAGTTTCTGCATATGAGCAAATCGAGAGTGGGCAATGCACGTGCAGTTTTTTGAGCTGAGGACAAGTATTCAGTGCATCCGTGTGGGAAAAAAATGCCACAAACCCAATCAAGGGACCCAGTGCCATTATGAGAGGAGTCCCAGGATAGTGAGAGGTTCCAGAGAAGTATTCAAAGGAGAGGGAGTGAGAGGGGACCAGGGAAGGAGCCACCTTGGATAGACAACTGGGAGGAAGAAACCACAGTAAGAACCACCAAGGAGAGGAACCACTGGGGAGAGGAGCACAGGAGGAGACTCCAAACAGTAAAAGTGCTGCGGTTGGCAGGTTCAAAATAGTGAGAGCTTGGGAGAAGATTTGGAGAAGTGAAAAGGCCATGGAAAGTTGGCGACCCTATGCTGCGGCCTGCTGGAGTGAAGGTAACCCTTTGGAACAGTGGTGTTCTGCTCAGTTAGGCTGAAGAGCTGGAGTTGAGCTTGAGAGTCGGTGCTGGAGTGGAGAACGGGAACATAGTCTCGGGAGAGGAATTTGAAACCCTGGGAGCTGAGGAGCTTTTGAGGCAGCCTGAGTTGGAGCAGCTTTGAAGGAACTCAAGAGACTTGATCTACAAGTGTAAAGTTTGGATATCCTTGTGAGGGAGACAGAGTTTCACTGAGATTCGTTAACTCAGTTTACTGATGGCACAGTGGCATTGTGGTTACTATTGTTGCCTTACAGCGCAGGGGACCTGGATTTGACTCCCGGCTTGGGTCACTGTCTGTGTGGAGTCATAGAGTGATAGAGGTTTACAGCATGGAAACAGGCCTTTTGGTCCAACTTGTCCATGCTGCCCTTTTTTTTTTAAAACCCCTAAGCGAGTCCCAATTGCCTGAATTTGGCCCATATCCCTCTATACCCATCATACCCATGTAACTATCTAAATGCTTTTTAAAAGACAAAATTGTACCCGCCTCTACTACAACCTCTGGCAGCTTGTTCCAGACACTCACTATCCTCTTGTGAAAAAATTGCCCCTTTTGTATCTCTCCCCTTAAACTTACGCTCTCTAAGTTTTAGACTCCCCTACCTTTGGGAAAAGATAGACTATCTAGCTGATCTGTGCCCCTCATTATTTTATAGACCTCTATAAGATCACCCCTCAGCCTCCTACGCTCCAGAGAAAAAAGTCACAGTCTACCCAGCCTCTCCTTATAACTCAATCCATCAAGTCCCGGTAGCATCCTAGTAAATCTTTTCTGCACTCTTTCTAGCTTAATAATATCCTTTCTATAATAGGGTGACCAGAGTTGCACACAGTATTCCAAGTGTGGCCTTACCAATGTCTGCACATTCTTCCTGTGTCTGCGCGGGTTTCCTCCGAGTGTTCCGGTTTCCTCCCACAGTCTGAAAGACGTGCTGGTTAGGTGCATTGGCCATACTAAATTCTCCCCCCGTGTACCCGAACAGATGCTGGAATGTGGCAACTAGGGGATTTTCCACAGTAACTTCAATGCAGTGTTAATGTAAGTCTACTTATGACACCAATGAACAAACTTTTTTGATGTCTGGATGAACTGCTGAGCAGTCGGTGTGATCTGTCTTGGTTGCA
The DNA here is from genome assembly GCF_964213995.1 of Mustelus asterias. Classification (NCBI taxonomy): domain Eukaryota; kingdom Metazoa; phylum Chordata; class Chondrichthyes; order Carcharhiniformes; family Triakidae; genus Mustelus; species Mustelus asterias. Next base: position 48,277,051 of record NC_135804.1, on the reverse strand, counting down.
TCCGTCATTCATTGTGCAGCGTGGTGTGATCAACTAATTTAAGCATGTTTAAATATACGGACTGCTAAAGGTGGTATTAAAACATCCAAGAACTGCATTTTGTTTGCACATATAGCTGGATCAAAGAGATGCAAGATTTCCTATCTAAGATGCAGGGAACAATTAAAAAAATATCAAGTGACTGTCATCTGCTGTTGACATTACAAGTGTCACACACAGCTGTGCTTTAAACCAAGCAAGTGAATAATAATCATCTGAAAGACAGCAGTGAAATAGCTCATTAAAATGCATTTCTTTTTAAACTCCCCCTTTTACTGTCCACACAGTATTCCAGTTTAGGAAATGGGAGACAATTTTAGGTTAACATAAATACTTTTCTCAGAAACACCTCTTGCCCTTGGTTGCAAATAATCCAGTTAAGGTTCTAATTAACAGTTTTGAAAAACAGTCAAATGTAATCAATGATTTGTTTCAAATGAAATACTAAAGTTTAACGAAATACCAAAGTGATGCATCAGGAATTCACAGTATATCCATTTTAAAGAGTAAATTCTCAAGGGGCTGCAGGAGCAGAGGACCTGGGGTGATACGTGCACAAATCATTGAAGGAGGCAGGGAGATTGAGAAAGTGGCTTTAAAGCAGACTGGATCCTGGACTTTATAAATAGGGACCTACATTACAAAATCAAGGAGGTTTATGACAAATGTGCACAAAACACCAGTTCAGCCTCAACTGCAATATTGCATCCAGTTCTGGGCACCATGTTTTAGGAAGGAAGTCAAGGCATTAGAGAGGGAGTAGAAAAGATTTACAAGAATGGTTTCAGGATGAGGAACCTCTAGTTATATAGATAGGTTGGAGAAGCTATCCCCAAAGTCGGGTCCCCCATCTACAAGGCAGGAGTGTGATGGAAAACTCTCCACTTACCTGGATCAGTGCAGCTCTGAAGAAGCTTGACACTATCCAGCAACTGCTCGATTGGCATTCCATCCACATACATTCACTCCCTCCACCACTGACACACACAAGTGGCAGTGTGTACCATTTACAAGATGCGCTGCAGCAACTCATCAAGGCTCCTGAGGCGTCACCTTCCAAACGCATGACTGCTCCATTTAGAAGGACACAGTCAACAGACACAAGGGAACACCACCACCTGGATGTTCCCCTCCAAGCCACCCACCATCCTGCCTTGAAATAGATCGCCGTTCCTTAACTGTCACTGGGTCAAAATCTTGAACTCCCTCCAGAACAGCACTGTGGATGTACCTACACCATGTACTACAGCAGTTCAAGAAGGTAGCTCACCACCAGCTTCTCAAAGGCAATTAGGGATGGGCAATAAATGCTGGCCTAGCCAGCGACCCCCACATCTCATGAATAAATTAAAGGGGGGAGGCTTAATAGAGATGTTCAAAATCATAAGGGTCTGGACAGAGTAGGGTGGGAAAAACTGTTCCATTTGCAGAAGGATCAAGAACCAGAGAACATCAAGTTATGATTAGCAAAATAAGCAACTGTGCCATGAAGAAAAGCTTTTTGGTGTAAATGCAGCATGTGGTTAAGGCCAGGAATGCACTGACGGAGTGTATGGTGGAGGCAGATTCAATTGAGGTTGTTAAAAGAGAACTGGATAATTATCCAAGAGAAAAACGGCTGGGGAGTGAGACAAGGTGAATTGCTCTTGCTAAGAACCGGCACAGACACAATGTGCAAAGTGGCCCATTCTCTGATTCTATTCTTACCAATTCCTTCACAGCAAATTCCAAATCTCAGCAATTTTCCATACATTCCTATTTTCCAAGAGGAAAAGAATACACTAAATAAAAAAAGGTACCCTCCATCAAGCTAGGCTGTAAAAGTTGAGATTTCCCCAATACTGAATGTTTAAAGCATAGTCAGAAATGATGTGGAGATGCCAGCATTGGACTGGGGTGGGAACAATAAGAAGTCTCACAACACCAGGTTAAAGTACATGCTTTCAGAGCGCTGCTCCTTCCTCAGGTGAATCACTCACCTGATGAAGGAGCAGCGCTCTGAAAGCTCGTGCTACCAAATAAACCTGTTGGACTTGAACCTGGTGTTGAGAGACTTCTTACTATAGTCAGAAACAAATGGGAGAACTCAGAAGAAGCTTTACGCAGACAGCTGAGAGAATGTGGAACTCACTAAGGCGAAAAGTATAGATGTATTTAAGGGGAAGGCTCTGATGGAGAAGGAGAGGGGGGTTGGCTCCAATGGAGCATAAAGGCCACCAGTCATGGATTGATCAAGTTGAATGGCCCGTGCTTCATCTCCAATATAAAACCTGTCAACTCCATTATGCCAAATCTTCATCAATTGCTTAAAATAAAAACCGTTGGTTCTATTTTTAAATACACTTCAAGTTGTATAGCGTCTTTAACTCAAGAATACTCCAAGTGCTTCCCAACTGGAAACAGACAAGGAAATGGATACCAAGCCATGGAAAGATTAAGAGTTATTACAAAAAACAAATCAGTGATATCTCAGCTAACAGAGATTAAATTTAATTTGGTGTGAAACCAGATTGTTTTCTCAAAAACACATCATGTGCTTTATTCCAGAAAGAGGATTGAAGCAAGCCTTGTTCTTAGAGTGTCTGCTCAGCATTTTCCTTCAAACTTTATGTATACTGGGGAGGGGAAGATACTGACCTCAGCTTGCCCTGATGGTTCAGCTTGTTAAGTTTAAAGCTTATTTATTAGTGTTACAAGTAGGCTTACATGACCACTGCAATGAAGTTACTGTGAAAATCCCAGTAAGCCACTAAGCCAGTAAGTTACAGGGTTCAGGTTCATTCTTCATCAATGCTGGGTTAACTGACCTCAGTAAGAGTTTTAACAACACCAGGTTAAAGTCCAACAGGTTTATTTGGTAGCAAATGCTATTAGCTTTTGGAGCGCTGCTCCTTCGTCAAATGGAGTGGAGATCTGCTCTCAAACAGGGCATCGAGACACAAAATCAAGTTACAGAATACTGATTAGAATACGAATCTCTACAGCCAACCAGGTCTTAAAGATACAGACAATGTCGGTGGAGGGAGCATTAAGCACAGGTTAAAGAGATGTGTATTGTCGCCAGACAGGACAGCCAGTAAGATTCTGCAAGTCCAGGAGGCAAGCTGTGGGGGTTACTGATAGTTGTCACCATGCAGACGCTACGACAACAGACGAACGAACACCGCTCGACAATCACCAGGCAAGACTGTTCTCTTCCTGTGGGAGAGCACTTCAGCGGTCACAGGCATTCAGCCTCTGATCTTTGGGTAAGCGTTCTCCAAGGCGGCCTTCACGACACATGACAGCACAGAGTCACTGAGCAGAAACTGATAGCCAAGTTCCGCACACGAGGACAGCCCAAACCAGGATCTTGGGTTTATGTCACACTATCAGTAACCCCCACAGCTTGCCTCCTGGACTTGCAGAATCTTACTGGCTGTCCTGAATGGAGACAATACACATCTCTTTAACCTGTGCTTAATGCTCCCTCCACTCACATTGTCTGTATCTTTAAGACCTGGTTGGCTGTAGAGATTCGCATTCTAATCAGTATTCTGTAACTTGATTTTGTGTCTTTGTATGCTTGAGAGCAGATATCCACTCCATCTGACAAAGGAGCAGCACTCCGAAAGCGAATGGCATTTGCTACCAAATAAATCTGTTGGACTTTAACCTGGTGTTGTTAAAACTCTTACTGTGTTTACCCCAGTCCAACGCCGGCATCTCCACATCTTAACTAACCTCAGCCATGATATTGGTAGCAGTGTGGTGTTTGGCCTTATCAACCCTAGGTTGGATAGGGGCAACTGCACCACAATTTTCTCTCCCTTCTACCAATCACCTTAGATATCATGTAACTTGATTTTTTAAAATTCCGTATTCTTCCCCATTCCCACCCAGCTTCATACATACACAAATGCACCACTTTAACTTCTCACCATTAACCAGCTGTTAATTCTTGTTAGATGGAGATGAAAATCAGCATCCTTTGATCCAGAATTCTCTCACTTCAGGAATTAGAAAGCAGGAAATGCAACTTCAATTCGCACCAGATAAGCTTTTATCTAAAGTTCTGGTATTTCCCAGAGAGGGAAGAGGAGAGGACAGCAGCAATGACTAAGGCAACAATTATGGCAACATTAAAATCATGATAAGATTGAGTGGTAGCTAGTAATTCTTCTTAGGAATCAAAAAAAACTTTATCTTTAGTCTCAATAGTTTGAAAAGAGATGCATTTGACGGACCCCGTAATTTTAAAAACTAGGCTGGGTGGTCTCCACATAACTATCAGTGATGAAGTCATCGTGGCAAGATACAGAATTTATCACAGTTTTAAGGTGACATGTGCGTTCTTCAATTCAGAATGAACCAGAACAGCTTTATAAGATGATAAATTGGAAAAGCAACTATATATTCCAAGCACTGATCAGAAAAAACATTCCACTTCCTGCCAGTGATGTTTTGTACATTCAAAGATACCGTGCGTCCACAACCTTTTGTAGAAAAAAATTTCTATTAATGCCAGTGCGACCACTACATTAAAATTATGGAAATAGCATTGGTCAGAAAAATAAGTTTATTTATTGGCATCACAAGTACACTTACATTAACACTGCAATGAAATCCCCTAGCGAAGTGAAAATCCCCAAAGTGAAGCATGTTGTTTTCTTTTTAAACATAGGTCATCTATTCTCCCTCAAACACAGAGAGAGACTGGAGCTATGTCAAACCACTGAAATTTCTCCACAACGCAGAGTCAAAGCACTCTGTAATACCACTGTGGGATAACGTATTGCCTAGACAAAATATCCGAGACTTGGAATAGAACCTGTTTATCACAACTATCACTGAAACTTAATTATGTGGGTGTGCCAGTGGATATATTTATTTCAGACTTCACACGATAATTATGGATGATCAGGGCCCTCTGGCTTATCTTAGCAGATGTACCCCAACATGCTCCCATTGTAACATCTACTTGATTCAGGGTTACTTTCGGTCAAAGAATCAAACTTCCAAAACACTTCTTCCACTTCACTGAAGCAAATATTTTAGAAAACCAACAAATTGCAAGTAGGAAAACAGGATTTTGTAGATAAGCATTGTCATTTCAGTTTCCCATGAGAAAACTTTCAAGAAACAAATTTCTAGTAGAGTTATATTTAGAGGTCTCCAGGGACTCTGGGCTATAATGACTTTAAAAATTCATTTCACATCACGCACGTCAGATTGAAATCTGGCTGCATATCAGACCATGGCTTATGTACTATGCAAGCCACAGGACTAAATGGGCAGTGATATCCAACCAGGCTACATTAAATAAAAGACCAGCATTGACATTCAAAGGCAACCACTAATACATTCCAACTGCATTGAGTTCTTAGAATCGAGAACAATAAATTGATTTTGCATGTCAGTTTGAGCTCCTAAAGCTAAAATGTTAAAACATGAAGCTGGGAACTGGACAATTCAGCTACAGTAAAATGTTAGGAGTTCCCCTAAGTTACATCCGTTCAAATCCTAAACTTAAAACACCAGGTTGTCATTTGAGGGTTTCAGTAGGTCCTAGATTGCTGGACAAAACTGACACAAGTCGGCATCTGACTTCAGGGCAAGGGGGCGGCCATTTGTTGGATTTAACCCATCAATTGAAACATAGAACAGTACAGCACAGAACAGGCCCTTCGGCCCACGATGTTGTGCCGAGCTTTATCTGAAACCAAGATCAAGCTATCCCACTCCCTATCATCCTGGTGTGCTCCATGTGCCTATCCAATAACCGCTTAAATGTTCCTAAAGTGTCTGACTCCACTATCACTGCAGGCAGTCCATTCCACACCCCAACCACTCTCTGCATAAAGAACCTACCTCTGATATCCTTCCTATATCTCCCACCACGAACCCTATAGTTATGCCCCCTTGTAATAGCTCCATCCACCCGAGGAAATAGTCTTTCAACGTTCACTCTGTCTATCCTCTTCATCATTTTATAAACCTGTTAAGTCTCCCCTCTGCCTCCTCCGCTCCAGAGAGAACAGCCCTAGCTCCCTCAACCTTTCCTCATAAGACCTACCCTCCTAACCAGGCAGCATCCTGGTAAATCTCCTCTGTAATCTTTCCAGCGCTTCCACATCCTTCTTATAGTGAGGTGACCAGAACTGCACACAATATTCCAAATGTGGTCTCACCAAGGTCCTGTACAGTTGCAGCATAACCCCACAGCTCTTAAACTCCAACCCCCTGTTAATAAAAGCTAACACACTATAGGCCTTCTTCACAGCTCTATCCACTTGAGTGGCAACCTTTAGAGATCTGTGGATATGGACCCCAAGATCTCTCTGTTCCTCCACTGTCTTCAGAACCCTACCTTTGACCCTGTAATCCACATTTAAAATTAGTCCTACCAAAATGAATCACCTCACATTTATCAGGGTTAAACTCCATTTGCCATTTTTCAGCCCAGCTTTGCATCCTATCTATGTCTCTTTGTAGCCTACAACAGCCCTCCACCTCATCCACTACTCCACCAATCTTGGTGGCATCAGCAAATTTACTGATCCACCCTTCAGCCCCCTCCTCTAAGTCATTAATAAAAATCACAAAGAGCAGAGGACCAAGCACTGATCCCTGTGGATGGAATCAAATCTTTAAAACCAAAAGATATGAGTGCGAGACCTGTCAGCCATAACAAGCTGACCGGCCCTTTATATAAATGTTTCATACTTTTGATGTACATTTGAATATACAAAAGAAAAGGTGTACAAGATCTTAGCCAAATTACAGCATAACTGAGGAACACCAACTTGAGGGAGGCCTCACTCTAAACACCAACAATATACTCCGAAGCTGAGCTTAATAAGCTTGCATTGAGATGAGGCATGGGGCCTCAGGCCAATAGTCGTTCATTTATGCAATATACGCAAGCAGTTTGATACAATGAGAGTACATATTCCCTGACAATCTTTGGTTGCTGAAAACAACTTGCAGTTTTGTCGCAAGACAGAAAATGTTGGCAAAATCAAGCAGCTCACACAGCATCTGGGGAAAGAAAGAGTTAATGGGTGGGATTCTCTGCTTTGGTCCGTGGAGGGACCAGTTGCGAGCTAAAACGAAAAATTTAACTTTCCAGCCAAAACTTCATTCACTCTCAGCAGCACAGGAAAATTCCAGCCGCAAATGAGGATAGAACATTTTGGCCAATGTTTCAGGTCGATGATCTTTTGCATTTATATCGTGTGTTTGATGGAGTAAAACTTTCCCAAGGTGCTCAACAGGGGTGGTTAGCAAACACTCAAGTCACTTAAAGAGTTACTAAGACAGGGTACCAAAAGCTTAGTTAGTTAGGTAGGTTGGTTTTAAAGAAGCATTTTAAAAGGAAAAAAAAGTTTAGAGGTGCAGAGATGCTTAGGGAGTGAAATCAGGAACTTCAGGTTGGTGTTTCGAGTGAGGCCTCCCTCTCGTTGGTGTTCCTCAGTTATGCTGTAATTTGGCTACGATCTTGTACACCTTTATTTTGTATATTCAAATGTACATCAAAAGTATGAAACATTTATATAAAAGGGCCGGTCAGCTTGTTATGGCTGACAGGTTCCGCACTCCATATCTTTTGGTTTTAAAGATTTGATTCCTTTCTGCTTCTGAAGGCTTGACCACCAACAGTGGTACAAAGAAAATAAAAGCACAACTTTCTTTCTCTCAAAGTTCACAGTCCAGCTTAACCCATAGAAACCTAGCTGACTTGCAATTTAAAACCTTTTTCTACTGACTGCAGTAAAAATACCAGAAAACTTGATGACAGAAAGACCAACTGACCCTCTGAACTGAGAGATCAATGGGATGATGGATCTATCCTATCAATCACAAAGGGTTTAATGTCAACAAATGGTCTGCCACTTTAAGGGACTCAGACAGGTGTCAATGTTACTATTCTGAGATGAGAGCCCAGCAGAAAAATACACTTCCTTCAATATAGTGCCTGCCATGATGGCTGGACATCTCAAAGTGCTTTACAGCTAATGAAGTACATTTGAAATGTTGTCATTGCTGTAATATAGGAAATATGGCAGCTAATTTGCACAAAAACAGTAAAATGATAATGAGCAGATAATCTGTTTTATTGTGAGTGTTGGTTGAGAGATAAATAAATATTAACCAGGACATGATGGGGATCTTTTATGTCCACCTGAGTGGTGATGAGTTTAACATCTCATCCAAAAGACTGCACCTTCGACAGTGTAGCACTCCCTCAGGACTGCACTGGAATGTCAGCTTTGAATTCTGTGCTCCAGTCTTGCGGTGGGGCAAGGCTCTTACCAGAAAAATGTATAGAACCAACATCCTGGTCCATCATTGCTCACCAAAGCCAGAGAGGTTTGATATGGTACATAATTACCCTCTGGGATAACTTACCTGTACTTCAAAATCACCACTGCAAGAATGTAATTAACTTGCATCGACCAGAATGGTTTCAAGCTGCTGATTTATAGATCTTTTAAAAAGTGTAGATTTATGAATTAACCCCTTAGATGCAGGATGTAACATTACAGAAATATTGGGGTGGTTTTTGCTTTCAGGGGCTCTTTACACGTTTTAATAACTCATTTTTTTGTTCAATTTCTGCGCAAATGTATTTACATATCACCAAGAAAGTCTCCCATCAGAACAACGGACAGCACATTGGGTGGGATCTTCCACATGCCACATGGCATGTTTCACGGCGGTGGAAGTTCCCCTCCAAGCCACTCACCATCCTGAGTTGGAAATATATCGCTATTCCTTTGCAGTCGCTGGGTCAAAATCCTGGAATTCCCTCCCTAACGGCATTGTGGGTCAACCCACAGAACATGGACTGCAGCGATTCAAGGTGGCAGCTCACCATCACCTTCTCAAGGGCAACTAGGGATGGGCAATAAATGCTGGCCAGCCAGCGTCGCCCATGTCCCACGAATAAATAAAAAAAAAGCAACCCACCATTGGCCTGATCTTCTGATTCTGCTGCTGTCAAAGGGGTTTCCCATTCTATGCAACCCCCACTGCCAAAAATCCACAGCGAGAATTTGCCGTCGGCGGGACCAGGAGATCCTGCTGGCGAGAACAACCAGAAAATTCCGACCAATGTCTTCTTGCATTAGAAATATTCTTTGATCTATTTGAGAGTGGTAACTTGGCGCCAAGTGATTAAGAGCTGAAATTGGTTTATTACAGAAAAAACAAAAACATTTTTCATCAGTGGCAAGCCCAACACCTGAGAATAACTAAGAATAACTGCACAAAACAATTTATTAGTTACACTGGGGGACTGTAGTCATTTCTAGTCAATAATATTTAACAAGATGTCTATTGGTGACCTGGCGTCCTAGAAAAAGCTGAATTTTAAGAGCCTTCCTGAAAGGCCTGCAAATGGAAGCAGTTAGCAGGCAGTCTCCATGGTGATTAATTTGACCTGGAGGTGTGGCCAATTTTGTGGCCAGGGTCTGGCGTCACTAACAATAGTTTGTAAACCAATAGAACTGTTCACGGCATGTCAATTTGTGCTGAACATTTATTCACAATCTTTTGCACTTATTTTGGCCAAAATACAGCTGCACAACCCGAAAAGATTCCAGCTCTGACAAAGGATCATCCCGACTCAAAATGTTGGCTCTATTCTCTCTCCACAGATGCTGTCAGGCCTGCTGAGATTTTCCAGCATTTTCTGTTTTTGCTGTCAAAAAATTCAATGCTGACCAAACATATTTGGCCACACTTCCACATCCAAAAGGGCAAAAATCATTCCAACCAACTCTCTCCTGCTTTAATGCATCAGATCAGATGTTCCAAAACCTTTGCAAACAGATGGAACTTATCTGGCCAAATTCCAATGTAGCTGCCAGTTATTTATAATTTGCAAAGACTACGTACATACAGTTTGCCAAGGTATATTTGAATTACAAATGACTGCAAATGTTTTTGTGAAGGAATAATCCCATCTATGGCTTTGCACTGGTCCATTCCAGAAGACGTAGGTACAACTGAAGGGGGGGGCAGCCCTTTCCTACTCAGTTTCAAATATTACACCCCTCCCTATCGTGAACCTAAGAATTGTCCAGTTTGTTCCCACTCCCTGAGCATGCAGTTTGCAAAGGTACATTTAAATTACAATTGGCTGAAAACATGTTTCTTTTTGAACAGTAATCCTATTTAAATACATGGTTGCACCTCTGTTCTGAAGTATTTTTGTCACAGTGAAAATAGGGTTGTGTGGCCAAACTCTGCTGGAGAGGTTATTTCTAAGAATGTGCAAGGCCAAATATCTGCCAATTTGGAACTATTGGTTTAAAGTTACAATAGGCTTTTCTTCTCCATCAAGTAGTTGTGTGTGAAAATATACCACAATGTATCATATTCTTTCTCCTTCCTGTATCATTCCAGCATTGATTGTTCTTAAATTCTGTTGAAAACAAACTTGGCAGCTACAATGCAGAGAACAAGCAGAAACGTCTAACTGGTGGTTTCAATATACTCAGTGTCAGAGGCATCAGCTGAATATGGACAGAGGCACATTCAACACATCCAACTTGCATTTATATAGCATCTCCAGAGTAAAGACACCGCAGTGGGCTTCACAGGAGAATTAACTGACAAAATTTGACACCAAGCCATATGAAGGGGATAATGAGGACAAAAGCTTGTCCAACATATTGGCTTGAAGGAGAAACTTGAAAGAGATAGAGGGGCAGAAAGGCCATAAAGGGAATTCCAGAGCTTAAGCAGCTGAAATCATGGCCCCCATTGGTGCAGCGGTAAAAATGTGGGATGAGAGAGTTGGAGGAGCACAGGCTAGAAAAGTTTACAGAAGTGCAAGGCCATGGATGCATTTGAAAACAAGGATGAGAGCTTTTCTTTTAAATAATAAAGATGTTGCCGGAAAGAGCCATGTCCATCAATGAGCATGGGGCTGAGAGGTGAACTGCTATTTGGAACAAAGTTTATTTATTAGTCACAAGTAGGCTTACATTCACACTGCAATAAAGTTGAGGAACGGGTAACAGTGCTTTGGATAAGGTCAGGAGGTAGATTCATTCAACACAAATACAGCGGCACGAACTTTCAAGACAAAAGACAGCTGCATCTGAAGAGCAAAACATCAAAAGACTGCTTTTCAATTCTCAGTAAGTCACAATGTCAAGATGAGAATAATGTTCCAGTTTATAATGGTCCATAATCAGTACAGCCCCACAGCAAGAAACTAAATTCAATAATCTGATGAAAGATGTGGCTACAGGTACTCCTCAAACAATGCCACGCTTCACTGACCTCCCAAGGCAATGGGAGCTAAAGCTGTCAATGAAATGAATTTGGAATCAAAATTCAAAGAACAAATTCAGCAATGCTGCACTCAGAGCATTATTGAACTGGAGCGTGGATAACTAAACGGTACGATGGCCTTAAAGCACAAACTCCAACTCATGCATCTCCAACAGGGCTCCATGCTCTTCAGCAGCAAATCATGATGCACAAGTTGTTAAATGTGAATGACCTTCAAAAGGTTTAAGGGATTGAGCCATTCACTGTTTGCTTGGCATGGCCACGCAAGGAAATTAGAGTTTCAAAATTCATCAACTGGCAATGGTAAAATAATGATTCAAAAACCCTTTGTTTCTGTAATCACTGGAGGTAGAGAAGAATCACTAAACCAAAAAGAGACTTTTTTGGATTAATATCCGTGGAAACTACTGCGTTAGGATTAGTGTGTGAACATCACAAGCAAATGTGAAAACAACACCTGCATACAAGAGGAATTGAGCAGCACTTGGATAAGAAGCGAAGTGCAGAGAACCTCCTGTACAGAGGTACCACACAGTAAAGGGAAATCAAAAACTGCAAGTTGTTTCAAGATCAGCAGGTTGTGACTTTAGAGTTAAAGTTGTCCCAGCACAGATTTAGGTATAAAATGCACCTGTTAAAATGGTGCATTTTATACAAATCCCTGGCCAGTTTGTCTCCTTTCCTATTTTTCAAAGCAACCCGAGGTATTGTGCAAAAAACAACAATTTGGTCAGTTCACTGGCCTCAAAGTCATTGAACAGACTCCCAGGATCCGTTTCAGCACATGGAGATGAGAGGAAGCCACATGAAAGATATTTACACTGCAGTGACCTGCTTAAATTATGGAGAATTTGCATTCGCCAAATATGTTACAGGAAGAAGATGGGGACCAAGTGAATTGCTCATTCGGAGAGCCGGTGCAGACACAATGGACTGAAGGGCTGCCTCCTGCACTGTAATAATTGTGATTCTGCGGGATTTTACGACCTCGATCGGGCGAGGCTAGTAAAATCCCACCCAAGGCCAATGGAGAATTCCATTCTACGAGCCTCGCCCGCCCCGGAGGCGGTAAAATTCCAGCCTATGCTTTTCACACAGAAAATATGCTTTGCTACACACTCAAATGACCACTTTTAAATTGTGTTACAAACTGCCCAATTACCTGTCCAGCAGAACAATCATTAAATGGATGTTGTGCGGTCAATGTAATCCTGTGCATTTCCAATTCACCATTGTAGCAAGAGTCACTGTATACATGGCCAGAAATCCTCTACAGGCATATAGATTGTAAAGTTATTTGCATAGATAGAAGACTGGTCTCACATATTAATCATATTTTTTGAAGCATTATTGGTTTCATTTTAATCTAGTTTTCTGCATAAATTAATACGTAAGGAATTGAGACAGCAAGCAGTGTGCAAATGACAAGATTGTAAGCAATTGCCACTTTCAACATAAACAAAAAGACAAAAATGTTTAAAATATTCCCATCTCTAAATTCTACTACTTTGTAGCACACAATCGTGCTTTGTGGGAATACAGTGAGGTGGGAAGGGTGAAAACACTATAAATCAGTTTTTATTATTTTATTATCCTAGTGTCACTAATATTGAAACCAAGCAAAATGAAACAGCCATCGGCTGTTCTGCAACCAAATCCTTCAACATTTAAATAATTCCACCATTTGTTTAAATGTTCGAACACTCAACATGCAAAATCTCTGCAAGTACACAGGGATACACTGCCCAAGCTTCTGGTTAGGGAGGTGTTGGCTTGAAGAGAGGGAGAACATTTTTTTAATTCTTTCATGGGCTGCAGCAAGCATCCCTGGCTAGGCCAGCATTTATTACCCATCCCCAAGTGCCATCATGGATGGGCAATAAATGCTGTCTGAGCCAGTGACACCCAACAGCCCATGAAATAATAAAACAAATCAGATTATCCTCGTGTACCTACAAACACGCCTCTGCCATTGACACAACTGGCAACTCCTCTTTCCGCAGTAGAGAGGATGAGATCACATGAGGAAGTACTGAAGTGAGCTAAAAAGACATTTATATCGTGCCTCTCGTGATCACAGGATGTTCCAAAGCACTTTACAGCCACTGAAGTCATTCTGAAGTGTAATCACAATTAGATCAATCTCAGTTTTGAAATTTTCAATTGACCCAAGCTTTCTGTGAGACAGAGTTCCAGATTTCCATTCCGCCTTATTGATGGACAAAACAACTTAGTTACATAGTGTCTTTAACGTAATGAAACAGCCCAAGATGTTTCACAGGACACTATGAAACAAAATATGACCCTTGAGTCACAAAAGGAGAAATTAGGTCTGATGACCAAAAGCTTGGTCAAAAAGGCAGATTTTAAAAAGAGTGTCTTAGAGGAGGAAAGCAAGGTATAGAGGGGGAATTCCAGAGCATAGGGTCTAGGCAACTGGTGGCACGGCCACCAATAGGAGAGCAATTGTAATTGGGAATGCACAAGAGAGCAGAAATAGAGAGGCAGATATCTCAGAGGGTTGTGGGGTTAGAGGAGGTCAGAGGTGAGGGACAAGGTCATGGAGGTGAGGATGAGAATTTTAAAACTCGTGTTGCTTGCCTGGGAACCTATGTAGGTCAGTGAGCACAGGGGTAATAGGGAACAGGACTTGCTGTGTTAAGACAGGTAGCAAAGGTTTAAAATGACTTAAAGGTTACAGAGGGTAGAATGTGGAAGACCAGTCAAGGGGGTAGTGGAATAATCAATTCTAGAGGAAACAAAGGCATCAACAAGGATTTCAACAGATGTAGTGTAAATCGGTGATCTTGGTGATAACACGGTTAGGAGGTCAGAAGCTCAACTCAGGATCAAATGTGACACTAAGGCTGTAAACAGAATAGCTTAATCTCAGACTGTTACCAGGGAGCGAGATAGAGTTGATATCTCGGAAAAAGAGTTTGGAGTGAGGACGAAAAACAAATGGCTTCAAACTGCCGAGCTCTAAATCTTGAAAGTTATGACCCTTTGTTCTGGACTCTCTCACCAAAATTATCAACCCCATCAAATCCTTTAATCTTCTTAAACATCTCAATTGGGTCGGCCTTTATTCTTCTTTCATCAAAAATCATTGATTGACATTTTCACGACATCTGAACCAGCCATTCTCTCATACAGCCAATACCACAGTATTAAAAAAACTGTACCATTCAAAACATGGAAAAGCAAATATTTTGTTTAAATTGGGGAGTAGAACACTTAGAAATGTGTTGCATAGGGAAAGGGCTGCTTTCATTTAGCTTAATTACTCTCACAGCACTTCAAACATTGTTTGGGATAAAAAGCGACATAAATACAATGATTGTTCAACTACACACTTTGTTACATCGAGTTTTACAATACAAAAGGAGGCACGGTGGCCCATTCTGCCCACGCTGGCCATCAAGCACCTATCTATTCTCATTCCATTTTCCAGCAGTTGGTCTGTAGCCTTGAATACTATGCTGTTTCAAGTGCTCATCTAAATGTTGTGAGGATTCCTGCATCTACCACCCTTTCAGGCTGAGAGCTCCAGATTCCCACCACCCTCTTGGTGAAAAAGCTTTTCCTCAACTCCCCTTTAAATCTATGCCCCGATTATTGACCTCTCTACCAAGTGGAAAAGTTTCTTCCCATCTATCCTACGTCCCACATAATTTTGTACACCTCATGTCTTCCCTCAGTCTCCTCTGCTCCAAGAAAAAAAATGACGTGGAGATGCCGGCGTTGGACTGGGGTAGACACAGTAAGGAGCTTAAGGCTCCGAAAGCTTGTGTGGCTTTTGCTACCAAATAAACCTGTTGGACTTTAACCTGGTGTTGTTAAACTTCTTACCAAGAAAAAAAAACCCAGCCGAGCCAGCCTCTCTTCGCAGTTGAAAAAGTTCAAACGAAAAGGGCCATTTTGAATATTTAGTCACTTATTCTTCCCTATATATATTATATATAGGGTTAATATATGGGGCAATCCAACACCAACCAGTACACAAACTTGAATTAATCACAGCTTGGAGTAAAACACTTGAGAAACTGCATCTAGTGCCACAGAATCCAAAGTGAATGCAGCTTTCTATTATCTACATATGGTACTAATCAATTAGACTAGATTTGAAAAGAAACCTCCAAGAGTGAAAAAAAGATTTTTGAAAATCCTTTTATCGCCCCTCTCAACATCAAACACACACCTAAAAATCAGCAGCTTGCAATGTTGATGTTGAAGAACGATCTCGGCACTTCAGTCAACTTGGCCCACCCATGTGACAGCCTGTGGCATTGTGGGGATAGAAATATTTCTTACAAATCTGAACTCTCAGATGTCAGCTGTAGCAGCTCTCTTACCTCAGAGTCAGATGTGGGGGTTCCAGGTCCACTCTAGAGACCCGAACATAAAATCTAGCTTGACGCCCCAGTACAACTTTTCAGATGAGGTTTTAAACTGAGGTCCCACGCATCAATTTACATGAATAGAAAATAACCCACGACTCTACTTCAATTCAGAGAAGAATTCTCTAATATTTACCCCTCAACATTGCTGTTAATGGTTCTTTGCTGTGCACACATTGGCTGTCATGTTCCCACATTATCACAGTGAATGCAGTTCAAATAGCACTTGGGGATGTATGGTATACTTTGTCTATATAGCGCGCAAAAAACAATTCTTTTCACTGTATACTACTACATGTGACAATAAATCAAATCAAATGTTTGCGGTAGTGAAAGATTCTAAACGCAAGTCATTCATTTATGAGGCACACATATCCCCTCTCCAGTCCTCAGGCCCAGCCCAGGCCAACAGAAGGTAGCCAAAGTAATCAAAATGACCTCTTCAGAACAAACACCCTACAAGCAGTTAACAAAAATAATACTGTTTAAGCAGCATGTGCACACCTGCAATTTACTTTATGATAACCTGCACACTGAATGGTAAATGCTGGGTGCATTGAATGAGAAGTATTCAACTCGATACGCAGGGCACGAGCAACACCATCCGATAACTGAACTCGTAATTTTCAACATACCACAGTCTCAACACAAAATCTGTAATTAACTTGGATATCATTAAAAAGGCATGGTGCAATTTACTGTGTTTTTAGTCTGCTCACAACAAGTTTCCCCATGAAACAATGCACACACAACACAGTCCTCTGATCCATTTCAATTTACCAGTGAAAAAATATGAAGCAAAACACAGATTTCCTGTCACTAGGTGTAGCAGAGTGTACCAATAACTTTACAATGCAAGCCAGAATTATCCAGTGGTAGTAAAAGGCAGCTCAATGTTTTTTTTCAACCAGCTTAATGAATTCCTCTCTGCCTGCGAAATCAAACACATTCACCCACTTAACAGCAGTGGTGCGTATTTCCATGGAAGATTTATGTGCAACGCAAATCTATGATTCTGAGTTTGGAATTTGTTCTCAATTTAAAAATGGGGTTGTGTTTGTCGACTTTACACAACTGTGTGCAACACCCTCTGGTCTGGGATCAAACCCAAAAATGGTAGCAGACAACAGCAATTCAATCAAGATTCAATCAAGTCCTTCTTTGATATATCTTCGTGGCTTAATGTCTGCAGCAATACCATCAAATGGTCTCAGCAAATCTTTCATACCTAGCTTCAGAATGCAAAGCTCAATAAAAGTCAGTCAGAAATATAATGGGAGTGCTCAAGCCTGATATGGTTCTTGTTTTAATTCACCCATGGGACACAGGCATTGCTGGCTGGCCAGCATTTATTGCCCATCCCTGGTTGCCATTGTTCAGAGGGCAGTTGAGAGTCAACCACATTGCTGTAGCTCCGGAGTAACACGTAGGCCAGACCAAGTAAGGACGGCAGATTTCCTTCCCTAAAAAGACATTAATGAACCAGATGGGTTTTTCCAACAATGGTTTCATGGTCATCAGTAGATTCTTAATTCCAGATATTTTTTATTGAATTCAAATTCCACCACTGCTGTGGCGGGATTCAAACTCAGGTCCTCAGAACATTCGCTGAGTTTCTGGATTAATGGTCTAGCCATAATACCATTAGGCCATTGCCTCCCAGTAGCAAGGATCTTATCTATTGAAGCACAATTACCATTAAACTCTTTACCCCTTCCTGTCCCACTGTCTGCCTTTACCCAAATTGTTACATTGCTGTATTGCCTTGACTTTTTTCTCCAAATCTCCCTTTAACTAATTCCTCCCCAGTCCTACTCATACAATTTTCAGAATTAGGGTTAGCATTGCTGCCTCACAGCGCCAGGGACCCAGGTTCAATTCCAGCCTTGGGTAACTGTTTGTGTGGAGTTTGCACGTTCTCCACGTGTCTGCATGGGTTTCCTCCTGGTGCTCCAGTTTTCTCCCTCAGTCTAAAGATGTGCGGATTAAGTTGATTGGCCATGCTAAATTGACCCTTAGCATCAGAGGGATCAGGAGGGTAAATACGTGGGGTTACGGGGATATGGCCTGGGTGGGATTGTTGTCGGTACAGGCTCGATGGGCAGAATGGCCTCCCTCTGCACTGTAGGGATTCTATGAATTCCCAGGCTGCTGATCCCAGACTGGTTTAAATGGAGCACATCACAAGAGAACTTCTCCCTCTTTCCCCTACGCTGGTGCTAGTGCGCCATGAGTCAAAATCCATTCTTCCCATACCACCCTTTGAGCCAGAGGTTTAATTCTCTAATCTGTTTGACCCTTTGCCAATTGGCATGTGCTGCAGGTAACAATCCTGTCAGAATCAGTCCTCATTAAAAAAAAAAGAGGGTTTACTTTCTACCTACACATACTCACTGGAATTACATACAACCACTACCGGTCTAACATTTTTAAATGGATCACATTACTCACGAGGCAACCACTCCTTCAAAAAAAACATGCACATTTTAACAGCTCTCAGGAAAATTGCAGATCACGGACCAAAAGTTATGTTAGGATGAAATGAAACATTATAATCTTTTGGTCTCCAATTTCACTGCACTATTTTGGCAATATCACTTCTGAGCTGCTTTTAACAACACTACGTCTGATAAGATGCAGGCTAAATTACACAATGCGTAACCAGAGGTCTAAATGCCTATCAGCAAAACCATAAAAGATGGGTTTAAAAGTGCACGTCAACCTTATTGTTACACACCTAGTGCATACAGTGAAGCAACAAAAAGCAATACCTGTACACTATTTACACTCCCTTTTAGTTTAATTTACAAAAGTCTCCCCGAACAGTAATGTATCACCATCTTTTCAATGTGCTGTGCAGATTGTCTCACACCACTACAGGCTGTAACTTAGAGTTAAACACTGAAGGTTTTCAAAATTGCAGCCAAACAGTAAGATTGGAATGCACCTCAGCCTAATATTTTCAACTGATTTTTAAAAAAAAGATTACATCTGAACAATAAAATGCATTCTTAAGTTCTGGCTGTGACTATCTCATCATTGCCCAGTTACTATATTGTTTGATATTATCAGTAATACTTGATTGAAATCGGGGGCGGCACAGTGGCACTGCTGCCTCAGCTCCAGGGACCTGGGTTCGATTCCTGGCTTGGGTCACTGTCTGTGAGGAGTTTGCACATTCTCCGTGTCTGCGTGGGTTTCCTCCAGGTACTCCGGGCTTCCTCCCACAGTCCAAAGATGTGCGGATCAGGTGGATTGGCCATGTTGAATTGCCCCTTAGTGTCCCAGGACGCATAGGTTGGAGGGATCGGTGGGGTAAATACATGGGGTTATGGAGATAGGGCCTGGGTGGGATTGTTGTCGGTGCAGACTTGATGGGCCAAATGGCCTCTTTCTGCACTGTAGGGATTCTATGAAATGTGTTAAAATGGGTACACTCGATAAATGGTATTGACCAGCAAAAGCTTTTGGACAGGATTAGTGGAAACGTATCCTAATTGCAGCCAACAGGTTATATGCCAGCCAGTTCTCTGGCCTAATGTCCTGATGGCTGACACTCCAGAGACATGTCAGAAAATTCAAGCAATAACATATCATGAGTTTAAAATACACAACATAATTTCCAAATCTCCAATTTCCTTGCAATGTTTCAACAACAGAACCTCTGAATAAGACGCAAGCCAGACTGCAAGGAATGTAACCAGAGATCCAAATAGTGATTCAGCTATTAGACTTATAGCTAAGATTGCCAGGGAATTGGAGGTTATTACTAAACCTTTGAGCTAGATATGTCAATACAGAACTAAAGTATCCATCTAATCATCAAACAAAAAGGCAATTAAAATCGGGCTTAGAGCTGGCTCCAAAATGCATCAATAAATTTTGGATAGCCAGCTCAGACATGCCAACTATTCATAATTTACATCAATAGCATTCAGATTCATGTCCGCTTTGGCACTTCAAAAGCCTGCACACAGCCGGATTCAAACTACCTGCATTAAAACTTTAAGATCCTGCATTCCACATCCAAATTACTCACTGCAGCTCCTGGCTCACTCATAGCCAAGACTGAACTGGTGTTCCCAAAAATGTAAAAGTTTTTTTCTCTTTCTCACCTGGAGGAAGTGCCAGGTGGACAATTTGTGTGCAAGTGAATGAGCAGACATGTTACCATCATTTTAAAACTGGTGATGAGAAACAATGAACTGGTGAACATGGATGATGAGAAACTGGTGATGAGAAACAACGAACTGGTGAACATGGATGATGAGAAACTGGTGATGAGAAACAATGAACTGGCTGACAAAGATATAGATCCCACTATTTTTCCCAAATTCAAATTAAAGAATTTTCATTTAAACTTAGAGTTGCTTTGGATCTACAATCTCACCCTCAATCACTTCTACAGGTTAATATGGTACCAAGGCTTATATATGGCACTTTACCAAGTCAAGTGGCACAGATTACCGATTTTTTAAAGAACTTTAGAATGAAAATATCAAGTTCTGGGGGGAGACCGGGGCTTCACAAGACCAGCCAGATTTCTTTTCACAATACGTAGAATATTAGGTTGATACCTCTGCATACAATAACTAATTCCAATCAGAATAATGTTGGATACCAATAAAATCAAAATGATCAATGGAGTGAGCAAGTAATTAGCCCCACAGAAATGAGCTTCCTGCCGATCAACTACGAAGCAGCAATGACAGAAGCCAAAAGTTGTCAACAGTGTGCACAGCTCAACCCCCACCGACGTTTCACCAGAACAATCTTGGTTAGATTACTCTCATTACACTCTGATTCAAATTTCCTGGATTACTTACATTTATCTCAGATGGAGTGGCTATAAGTGATTTACACATAATAGTTCTAAACTACATTCACAATTGAACTAATCATGTTAATGTTCAGTCCTTGGCATAAGCATAGCTGAAACAAAGGTGGATAGCAAAATGCATTCACCTCCATTACACTGACATCACAGCACAAAGCTCCAAATCCACACAACATTGGGTGGGATAAACATATTTAACGATTGCTGCCACCGTGCAGGAAGGTGGCAAGGAAATCATGTCTCATTAATAATGCAATCCAATACCATTTTGAGTCACACTACAAGAAGTGTTAGGCACCTCAAACTAATCATTTTTTTATGGATGTGTGTTGTAAATGTTTAATTTCAAAAGGCAACTTATTTTGGGAGTGGGGAGCTGGGTATTGAACGTTACAAAATCACACCAAGTCTGAACACTTGCGGTCATTTCAAACATCCGGCGATTTAAAATATTGGATTTTTGACAGGGTAAAGCAAAATTGCAGTCGCGTCTAAAAGTATCTGTACCAAAAATTTCGGCACAGTAGCGCAGTGGTTAGCACTGCTGCTTCACAGCTCCAGGGTCCCGGGTTCGATTCCCGGCTCGGGTCACTGTCTGTGTGGAGTTTGCACATTCTCCTCGTGTCTGCGTGGGTTTCCTCCGGGTGCTCCGGTTTCCTCCCACAGTCCAAAGATGTGCGGGTTAGGTTGATTGGCCAGGTTAAAAATTGCCTCTTAGAATCCTAAAATGCGTAGGTTAGAGGGATTAGCGGGTAAATATGTGGGGGTAGGGCCTGGGTGGGATTGTGGTCGGTGCAGACTCGATGGGCCAAATGGCCTCCTTCTGCACTGTAGGGTTTCTATGATTTCTATGAAAAAAAAATCAATATTTCTTCCTTGTCCAGAAAATAAAGCAGGACTCTTCATCATCGCCAAGCTCCCCTGCATTTCTAAAATTGCTATAAATAGCACTTTTGTATTACAGGATCAAAATCATATACAAGTGCTGGAATCTTAGCCACAACATGAATCCCACTAATCTTGCTGTATGGCGTAACAAATGAACTTGTTTTCAGTGACATTTCAAATGTAAATTCAAAGCTAATTGGTTGTCAACTTGTTTGAGGGCTATGTCAGCATTTTTGTTTGCTATCAACTTTTACTAGTTTGAGGTTATCAAATTTCATCAGTATTGTAACAGTAGCTGCACAGTAATAAGAAATTGTGGGCATTTATAATTTAATTAGAAAAGGTTACTCTTTGACTGCACAAATACTTTTCATAAAGTATGAAAATCAATTCATGATGACCCAACATGCAATACGAACCAGCAACCCAGCCAGTTCATCCATCCAAGTTTCCAGTGTGCACAGACACGAAGAGTGAAACAGATACAGCCAGTCCCCAACAAGCAGCTCAGCATTGTGGTGTAGTCTGCTCAGCCACTGCCACTTTACAGAGAATAATGTGCTAAATTACAAATCCCCAAAGGCTATAATTCATGACAAGTGCACTGGCCTCCCAGCACCCACACTCACACGTGAGGAATAAAGAAACAGGAAAGGGAGGAGTGAAGTGGAAAGGTACAGGAGGGAGGAGGTGGCCAAACACTCTGAAGGAAGAAGGGGTGGACAAATATTATATGCTGGGGAGGTGGCGTGGGTAAGGCTGTTAAAAGAGAGGGGGTCGAGTGGGTGACAGGAGGATAACCAGGAGAGGGGGGCGACAGGAGGCACGACAAGGGGGAACAGGGGTTCACCAAGAGAGGGGGGAAGGGGAGGGTGACCAGAGGAGGGGGCCAAGCCGACCATGGGGGGGCCGGCAACCAAGGAGAGGGGCGACCATGGGAGGTGCAGCCGGCAACCAAGGGAGAGAGGCGACCATGGGAAGGGTGGGGGGTGGGGGGGTTGAGGCAACCAGGGGAGAGGGCAGAGGGGGTGACAAGGGGCAGAGGGCGGGTATGTGACAGTGTTTATGCAGGGTGAGGGTGCGAGGTCTAGCTTGTTGCCTCCTGCCACTAGCTGCTGTTCCCTCCCTCCAATGTTGACGCTTTCCCCTCTCTCGGTAGCCAATCCTGTTTCCCTTCACTGGCATCTGGGGGATCTGAGGAGCAAAAAGGCCACAATCCACTGGCAAACATCTCATTCCCAGCAACTCGTCTTTATCTTCCCCACAATCAGAACCTTCCCACAATCTCAAAAGAAAAATCAAAAAGAAAAAAGTTTTCAATCTGAACAATGTAACACTGACTGTTATTCGTGGCAATCCTGTTTCCCCCTTCTCTTAATGCATTGAATCTGAATCTGCTGAGGACCCAGATTTCACTCCCAGGGATCACTTCAAATGACAAGAATTTATTTTAACCTCTCCTCTGGATCCCACTCCTTTCAACATTGTTCTTTTTTTTAAAACACATTTCTGCTTGGGAAACAAAAAGTCCTCGGGGCGGGAGGCGCCCACGTTCCGTTACAGCAGAATTTCCACCCATTTTACAAAGGCGTTCTCGGGGGAACTTGATGCCAAGAAAAGAAATCTTCAAACGCAATGTGTGTGTGTGAGAGAGAGATAGGGGGGGTGGGTGAAAAATAAAAATAAAATCAAGGGAGAATGCAGAAACAGTTCTTACATGGCTGCAATGTAGCTTCAGAGGGAGTCAGCTGCCAGTCAGTCCGTTAAATCCGAAGCTCTGCAGCGTTTCCTGCGGGCAGACAGCAGCTTGAAGCGGGAAGGATTCCGCTTGGCAGCGTATCCCGGTCCACAGAGAGAAGCCGCTCGCTCACTCACTCCTCTCAAGAATTTGCTTCCTCCCCTCTCCCACTTTGCTGCTCCCTCTTTTCCCTTCCCTTCCTCTCTGGAGCGCTGGGCGAGCCGGAGCCACCAGTTGTGCACAGAGCTGCTGACAGAGGGTTTTGGGGGGAGGGGCGATCAGCAGCCAGCCTCTCTCTCTGCAGCCTGTGCCTCACTGTGAAGCTCCCACTCGCAGCCCGCAACCAGACTTGTCTCCAGTCCAGCGGCGGCAGGCTCAGGCTGAGGCTGCACTGCCTCAAAGCGCCGCCTGTCCTCACAGCCCAGCCCCTGTCACACATTGCATCCAGCCAGCTGCAGAAAAATAATAATAACCGCACTCCAAATTGTTTGCCTGTATTTTTCCGAGCGTACGGAGGAAAGCAAACTCTCCATTCAATTTACTGACTTTTTTTTTAAAGTTTGCTTATTTTATCATTTACTTACAGCTTGCAACATTTATGGCTTTTCTTTAAAAGTTAAACGTTGATTTGCTTAAGGGAATGCTGACCTTAATCTCACAGGGATTGGGTGGAAGTTAGCTACAATTGGATAAAATCTGCTTCGACCCTATTTTAATACTGGGTTCAATTCTGGGACAGTCAAGATGTTGATTGACTGGCAGGACACTGAGGCTAGCTAACAGGATTAGATTATCAAACAGTTGCATAGACTCGGTTTATATTCCTGTGAGGATAGAAGCTTACCGGGTGATCTAATTGAGGTTTTTAAGATGATTAGAGGATTTGATTGGGTAGGTGGAAAGGAACTATTTGCTGTGGTGAGAATCTCAAAACAGGGGCAATGAATCTTAGAAGAATCCCTACAGTGCAGGAGGCCATTCGGCCCATCGAGTTTACACCGACTCTGACAGAGTATCCTACCCTGGCCTTCTCCCCCTGCCCTATCACTGTATCTCTATCTATTTACCCCTCCCCCCAACCTACACATCTTGAGACACTGAAGGGCAATTAGCAATGGCCACTCCACCTTGGCAGCTGCACATCTTTGGAGTGTGGGAGGAAACCAGAGCACCCGGAGGAAACCCACACAGGCACAGGGAGAACATGCAAACTCCAGTCACCCAAGGCTGGGTCCCTGGCACTGGTGAGGCAGCAGTGCTTGCCACCGTGCCACCCTTTGAGGGCTGGGCTGTTCTGAGATGTTAGAAACACTTTCACACAAATGGTGGGGGAAATCCAGAACTCTGCCAACAAGCTGTGGAAGCTGGGTTAATTATAAATGTCTACTGGAATTGATATAACTGAACCCAACAACAGCTCGTATTTATTTAGAACCTCGAATGTAATAAAATAGTAGGTTCTTTGTGGCAGAATTAACAAAACTGAACAGTGAGTGATAGAAGGAGCTTTTGGGGCAGAGGAACCCCTAGTCATGGAGGCAGATTTTAAAGAGTGTCTGAAAGAAGAGAGAGAGATAGAAGA
Source organism: Mustelus asterias (assembly GCF_964213995.1). Lineage (NCBI taxonomy): Eukaryota > Metazoa > Chordata > Chondrichthyes > Carcharhiniformes > Triakidae > Mustelus > Mustelus asterias. The sequence goes on along the minus strand of NC_135804.1, from coordinate 48,252,278 downwards.
GACAGAAAGGTTTAATGAGGAAATTCCAGAGTTTTTGGTTTTGGCAGCCGAGGGCACACTTATCAATGGCGGAGCAATGAACACAAGAATACTCAAGAGGCCAGAATTGGAGAAGAGCAGATATCTTTTTCTTTCCTGGGATGTGGGCTCTGGAGGCAAGGCCAGCTATTGTTGCCCACCCCAAGCTGCCCTTCTGAGAAGGTGGTCTTGTGCCCCCTTCTTCAACTGCTACAGTCCATCTGGTTGAAACGGTTTTTATTAAAATCGATTAGACTCCTGTTGTGGCTTGGTGTAACTGTGGGGCCTGTTTGACCATTTCAGAGTCAACCACATTGCTGTGGGTTTGGAGTCACTTGTAAGCCAGATTAGCATGACAATTTTCCTTCCCTAAAGGACACAGTGAAACAGATGGGTTTTTACGCCAATAGATTACTGAGTCCAGCTTTCAATTCCAGATTTATATTAACTTAATTTAAATTCCATCAATTGCCATGATGGTAATTGAACTCAAGTCCTCACAGTGCTTAACTGCACCTCCAGATTACTAGTCCAATGATGTTACCACTATACCCCTATCATCCATATCTTGGAAAGTTTTGAGGCTCGAGGGCATTACTGAACAGAGAAAGAGAGGGGCAAGGCCACAGGCAGATTCAAAAACATGGATAAGTATTTAAAATTCAAGGTGTTGCTTAACTGGGAGCCAATGTGGATCAGTGAGCACAGGGTCAATGGGTGAGCAGGACTTGATGCGAGTTAGGACTTGGGAGGACTGTTTTGGATTATCTCAAGTTTACTAAGAGTAGAAGGGAGGAGGCTGGCCTGAAGTGCATTAGAATAGTAAAATCTAGAGATAACAGAGACATGAATGAGGGTTTCAGCAGATGAGCTTAAGTAACAGAGGTGGGTAGATGGAGTTAAGGTACAGATCAGCCATGATATCACTGAATGGATGAACAGCCTCGAGGGGTTAAATAGCCTTCCATTTATTTGTTATACAAAGTACTCAGTCCTCCAGAATAAAATGTAACCAGGTTTGAAGTACAAGTTTCTCTCAAAGACATACAGTAATGTAGTCACCATCTCAGAAATTTCCTGAAACACTTAGTTACCAGTTTCCCATTCCCTACAATCTGGAGTGCCTCTCTGCCTAATTTCTAGGTAAAGCTAGCGAACCTGAGCTTGAAACAAAAACCCAGAGACACTATTTTGCTTCACTGAAACTACCACATGATCTCAAATGAATTTTTCAATTAGGGTAAATGAAAGAATAAACTCCCTAAACAGAGAGAGGGTTAGAATGCAATGAACAATAAATAATTAAATGAAGACCATTAAATATAAACAATCGATTTATAGCCTTCTCAAATTTTACTATACTGAGAATATTAAAAAAAACACAAGCACAGTCCTGCATCAATGTAAATTTACTCTTGAAATGAGTTCCCTTGTCTGTTGTGATATGGCCATGGAAGCTCTGGCCTGTATTATCTGTGTATATTTCACCATTACTGCTGGTAGGCGTTATACAGCTCACAATGTTGCAGTGCATCTCGTAAATGGTACACACTGCTGTCACTGTGCATTAGTGGTGGAGGGAGTGGACGTTTAAAGTAGTGGATGGGGTGCCAATCAAGTGGGCAGCTTTGTGAATTGTATTAAGATTCTTGAGTGCTATTACAGCAGCAGTCATCCAGGCAAGTGGAGAATACTCCATCACGCTTGTAGATGATGGACAGGCTTTGGGGAGTAAGGAGGTGTGCTGTGTTCCACACAATTCCTAGCCTCTGACCTGGTCTTGCATACACAGTATTTATATGGCTGGTCCAGTTCCGTTTCTGGTCAATGGTAACCCCGGGATTTTGATAATAGGAGGATTCAGTGATGGTGACGCCATTGAATGATATATGGAGATAATTAGGTTCTTTCCTGCTGAAGATGGTCCGGCACTTGTGTGACATAAGTGCTACTTACCACTTATCAGCCTAAGCCTGAATATTGCGCAGGTCTTGCTGCATATGGACAGGGACTGCTTCAATACAAACATATACTTCGAGAAGATCTGTGAAATCACCAGCATTCTGTAAAGCTCAAGATTTTTATTTGCAGGACATGACACCTTTTCGTGCCTATTTGATACAAAAATAATACTGTAGTCCTCAGATGGTTAGCTATTATCTCTGGCCTACTCCATTGTCAAATTCACATCTCTTTCATATTAGATGGGTTCCTGAGCAAATTTCCCAAATAAGTGGAACAGCACATCTGAGTTAATTGCTTTTCAACACTTTTTAATTGAAACCCTTAAGAGTTGCTCCAGTGTCATCAAGTGTCTCAAAAAAGTGCCTTCTTTTCAGAGGCACAGCTAATTGAAAATACAAAATATACACAAGTTAAAGGAACCATAAATTAAATCATATTATTTCTACTAACAATGATACCCTCCAGTTCCTGCAGTGCTCCTTGGAAGGCCTCAAGCACGCCAGTGGACACCACACACTCCTCTTCCAAGGCCACTCCGCTATGGACAAGACTGGGGAAGAAAGGCTCACAGCTTTATTATCATATTTATAGTTCCAACACATCTCCGAGTGATTGGTCTGTTGCACACCCTCCAGTATCAGTTAAATTAAGGCAGAAATGTGTGGATTGGAGATGGGTTTGGACTGGGAAGTGTATTTTTCAGACTTTAGGGTAACTAACTTTACCCTGAAAAATAATACTTTTGGTAACACTCTGCCTTGTACTCACTTCCTATGAAAAGAGCAGTCCTGCCCACATAAAAGCTACATGTACAATACAACAGGCAGCTACAGCTCCACATTACGTCCTTCTGATGATACCTAATGCAGTCTGTTAATATCTCAGAGAACCATATCCCAATTGAGATAAAGATCAATGTTTTGTCTGCACCATTTCTAAACCAGGCCCACCAGTTTAAAGGTACGGTGCATTAAGTATTCATTTGTGGCACTGGCACAGGAACGCATTCATTCTAAAGCTTGAGGTCATGAATAGTCAGAAGTCAAGACTGATTTGCATTATAAAGCTTCCCTGATGGCTCTGTAAATTCATTCCTGTAAGCAAAATTTAAGATTTAATTGCCAATCTGTGCATAACTCAGCATGTTGAAATTGACCACAGCATGTGTGGGGTCAGGAAGAAAATTTAGTCACTGAGTGCCAGCTTTTGATTACTAGCCATTGGTCCCCATTGGAGGTATGCATGTCTGCAAATGAGAAAAGAATTGGACTCAACTGCAATTCCGTTGTCATTAAATAAACTCACCGACACAATGAGATACCAGAAAGTGACTGGTGGCCATGAAACTGTACAAGGAATCAACCGCTTTCAGGAGAGGAAGATGAGTGAAGCAAATTTATGAGAAAGAGAAACGGGCAACAGGTGCACAAACATACAGATTCCCTCAAGTAATAACTCCGTATTTTTCCTGTGCATGTCCTTTGATGGTTATTCTGAAGACAATTGTTAGCAAATCTGCCATGGATTTTAAATAATTATTTTCAAATAATCTGCATTGTTAACATGTCCCTTCTGTTATATTCACCAGAGATCGATAATTTTAAAAAATAAATGAATTTCCCAAATGAGCAATGGAAATAACCGAAGGACAATACTTGCATGTTTTAAGACTTCTACTATAACAATCTAAAATCAACATAGATTGAACATTAATTTCCAGACAACAACTACACAGAACTAAAGAAAGGGATGTTTGCATTAACTAACTAATGCTATTGAAATACATCATACAAACCCTTTCGCTGTGTACCACACTTCTGGCAGACGAGATCAACTCTGTTGTTACTCCCAGATCTCCAGAAGGCTCAGTCAAAACTTCCAATGTTCTTCCAATGTCTTTCCACTGATCCCTAGTCTCTCCAATCCAACTTTCACCAGTAAGGCCCAGAACAGCAACTCCTTGTTCCTTAAATCTGCAAAACTTCCATCTATTCTGTTCTCTTCCTTTTGAACAGAAAATGAATTCTTACAAGCACCCTACTTCTCCAAAGCAGTATCTGCCTGGTCTCTCTCTGCCTGTGTCTCACCAAGTGTGGAGATGCCGGTGTTGGACTGGGCCTGCAGAGTTTCACTGGCTGTCTTGTCTGGAGACAATACACATCTTTTTAGCCTGTCTTGATGCTCTCTCCATTCACGTTGTTTGTATCTTAAGGACTTGATTAGCTGTAAGTATCCGCATTCCAACCATTATTCATGTAAATTGAGTCTGTGTCTTTATATGCCCTGTTTGTGAACAGAACAGCTTAGAGCTCCGAAAGCTTGTGTGGCTTTTGCTACCAAATAAACCTGTTGGACTTTAACTTGGTGTTGTTAAACTTCTTACTGTGTCTCACAAAACCATCTGTCTCTTTACTGTGAGTTACTGTGGAGAGGTGTAAAAGCTGTCACTAAATTTCAAAAGGTTGCTATTTGAATTTCACCCCCATGGCAACCAGGCCTGTCTCTGAACTTGGGTGCTCCCAGAAGTCCCAATTTTTAACCTTAAATTACAGGAGACACTTCAAAGCATAGTTATCTTGCAAAATGTTCATAAACAATTCTTCATGAAACTCTCAGAAATATTTGACTTTGAACCACTCTCTTTTGTGCTTCCATGTTCTTTTCTTGCTGCATAGATAATTCTTCCGTGATTTTCTTTGGTTTTCATGTCCTTTCCATTGCTTCCCTCAAGATGTTGGTTCCTGCTGGAGTGTAATTCCTCAGGTTCCTTAGACAAATGCGAGGTGATGCATTTTGGTAGATTGAACCAGGGCAAGACTTACTCAGTTAATGGTAGGGCATTGTGGACAGTTACAGAACAAAGAGATCTAGGGGTACATGTTCATAGCTCCTTGAAAGTGGAGTCACAGGTGGACAGAGTGGTGAAGAAGGGATTCGGCATGCTTGGTTTCATCGTTCAGAACATTGAATACAGGAGTTGGAATGTCTTGTTGAAGTTATACAAGACATTGGTAAGGCCACACTTGGAATACTGCGTGCCATTCTGGTCACCCTATTATAGAAGGGATATTATTAAACTAGAAAGAGTGCAGAACAGATTTACTAGGATGCTACCGGGACTTGTTGGATTGAGTTATAAGGAGAGGCTGGATAGACTGGGACTTTTTTCTCTGGAGTGTAGAAGGCTGAGGGGTGATCTTATAAAGGTCTATAAAATAATGAGGGGCACAGATCAGCTAGATAGTCAATATCTTTTCCCAAAGGTAGGGGAGTCTAAAATTAGAGGGCATAGGTTTAAGGTGAGAGGGGAGAGATACAAAAGTGCCCAGAGGGGCAATTTTTTCACACAGAGGGTGGTGAGTGTCTGGAACAAGCTGCCAGAGGTAGTAGTAGAGGCGGGTACAATTTTGTCTTTTAAAAAGCATTTAGATAGTTACATGGGTACGATGGGTATAGAGGGATATGGGCCAAATGCGGGCAATTGGGATTAGTTTAGGATTTTTTTTTTTAAAAGGGCGGCATGGACAAGTTGGGCCAAAGGGCCTGTTTCTATGCTGTAAACCTCTATGACTCTAGGTGCCAGGCAGCCTTCATCACCTCTTCATTCTTCATTATGATCCAAGTTGGCCAGTGTTGGCAGACTAATTCCATTTTTGGGAATGGAAATCTCAGGCTGAATTACTCTTAACTGACACCAAGAGCAATGAGATCAATGATGACTAACCTCGCTACCCCAGCGGAAATCAGCTACCTCAGTACATACCAGGAATCAAACTTGTGACCTTGCAGTCTACCTGGTCCATTTATTATTAGCTGATGCATAGAGATGTTTTTGACTTTCATTTGTATCTGCAGAGAATAATTATAAAAATGTTAGCTCCACAATCAGAATGGAAACTTGCCAAGTGAAGAAAATATTTCAGATACACCTATTGTTAGAATTTTAATATTTTGATAATCACACCAGCACTTTGCTTTGATATAACACATACTGAAATTTATATATCAGGTATCAAGTGAAATAAATAGGAGCTTTACACTGTTTAAATGAGGGCGCCATAAAATGAATAGGTACATGTCATTATCGATCAAAGGCTGTTAATGTGAGGACATCCCAACAGACCATAGGCTTGTTCTTGATGCATTGTTTCAGACAGCAAGATTGGATACATATGCTTATTAATATCCCATCCTTTTACTTTAGATTGCTCTGGTGAAAGACAAAGAAATTGAAAAAGGTGAACAGTTCACTGATATTGTTAAAACATTTTTTTGACTTCCTTTTGATTGAATTTACTGATAAATATTCTTGCAAATGCATATGAGATGAAGCGATTTCAAGTCCCACTGGTTTCAGCTTTCTCTTCCCCCTACTTATTTACAAGGATAGACTATTTGAGACCAAGCCTCTGCCACCAGGAACTGGTTAAAATGAAAGCCATGACCACAGCTGGGAGTATCTTGCCCACCATTTTGTCTCTCATCTGCTTCCCATTAGAAAGTGGCAGGTTCCATTTCCTCCAGCTGTACTGAAATGAGCCTGAAAGAACTGCACACCAACATGACCTAGGACAACATTATGACTTGATGATAATCAGTGTATGAAACGAAAGGGAACGACAGCCCTTGTTGATTTCAGAAAACTGGAGCTTTGTACGAACAGCGATTCTTATTTAAGGGAATTTCTGATGGAGCAATACCAATAATGGTATTGCTTACTGAAGCTTATTGGCAGCACATGGTTGGACATTCCATAGAATCAAATAATTCCTACAGTGCAGAAGGGAGCCATTTTTCCCATCGAGTCTGTATCGACTCTCCGAAAGAGCATCTTACTGAGGCCCACAGTGCCCCAACCCCCAGCCCGCCCTATACCCATAGCCCCACACATGGCCAATCCACTTAGCCTGTACATCTCCGGACTGTGGGAGGAAACTGGAGCACCTGGAGGAAACCCACGTAGACATGGGGAGAATGTGCAGACTCCACACAGACAGACAGTCACCCAAGGCCGGAATTGAACCCGGTCCCTGACACTGAGCTGTGCTAACCACTGTACCACCATGCCACCAATAAGCTCCAATCATTCTGACCGTTATCCCTGTCCTGTCTGGCACAGAGTGCAACAATTTGTTAAAATAGATCTAGCACAACATCAAGGAATCAAAATTACAATATATTCACTGGTTGCTCTATTGTTTCAATGAACCAAATAGCAACAAAGGAAATAATCTTTCATTCTCTGTCAACACCTATAGGGAAAAAGTAAAATATCAAACCCGAATTTAAATACAGCAAAAGAAAATAACAACAAAAAAATGGTTATTTCTATTTAGTTGTATGTCAGGTGTGTCAGTATGTCGTGCTATGGGATGATTAGATGTTGGGTGTGAGTCTAGAATTCACCACTGGTGAGCACATGCTCCTAGCCTCACTACTGAGGCAGACATGACACAACATCAAAAGCAGGGACAATCAGGGTTCCTTCTCAATGCACAGCAGCAGATCAGCTGTGCAATCTCTCAGTGTGCAGTGATCTTAGTCATGACTGGGCTCCATGCATGGTTCCAGTGGGCTGCCAGTGCTACCTCTTTACCTGAGTCCAAATCCTTTGGAGGAATTGGTTCACTGCTAGGACTAGTGATGGTGGCGGGGCAGGTTACATGGAGCTCTGAAATGAGGAGCAGTTGAAACCATCAATGACTGCAATTTGTTTGAAAGGCTATGGTGATTCTTCATTGTCAAAATTCCACATATAATCTATCAATATCTGAAATATTGTCACTAAAACTGTGCACGCAAAATCAATAACAATCTAAAACGTGACAAAAATAATAAAGTTGTCATGGAATGAAAATAATTTTCTCCTGAAGATGCACCCAGTTTCAATTAAATTAAAAATAGCCAACTTTATTGTAAGAATTTCAGTGGATTAAAGCTGCCTAGTAATTTAAATTCTTTCTGCATAGTGGGACTACTTTGATATTGATTTCAGCAGAGAAAATCATTACTCTGGCAGTGAATTAAACTACAATTCAAAGGTATAGCCTTGAACACCACGTTCACGGAGATTTACCAAACAGCTTAAAGGAAGCACGTCTCCTTTCCCACTACCATCAGTTGCTATGGCAACCAGCTCTAGGTGATGCATGCTGACAGTGATGTAATTCAATAATAATCACCCTGACCCATTTTATCCTGACACACAATTAGGGATTATTTTACCAATCAGCAGTGGGTCAGTAGACACTGACTGACAAACTAGATGTCTCTGTGACTCTCCCTAGAAATCAATTAGTGAAGAACTGGAAGGGTGGGGTTAGGGGGATTAAAATTGATTTAATCTACACTCTGTTGATGGTATGGATTTTCAATTGGTTGTAGTCATCTTGTTCTTCTTATGCACACTTTGGGACAGAAGCCAATTCAAATCAACTATTATGTGAAATACAATGGACAATACGGCTTTACATTCAATTAACAAATTCCTTTGTGGGAGGTAGTATATGGGCCAGGCAAGCAGTGTCCCAAAAAGAAAGGGAGACGCAAATAGAAATCCCTCATCTTATTGATGCAATCTATTGCTCTTAAAATATATAATCTCCATAAGTAATGAACAAACAAAATCAACATTCTTAGTTGTGGATTGGATTCTTGGACACATTTGGATATTTTTTAATTCAAGGGAGCTATCAAGGATATAATATCCACTTAACCAATCGCAACATATAAATGCATCTGTGCACTAGTGTGTTCCTGTTAATATAATTGTACCATTTGTTCTAGACCATGGTTTCCCTTAATCCCTGCTAATTCAAGAGGAACAGTTACCGGTAGGTGCACAAGGCACAATATAAAAATGACAGATCACATACAGCAATGAATCTAGAGATTTGCCACTTGTGGACCTTAGAGAGTGATTGTGCTGGCCAGGGCGTATCAACAAGGTGTAGCCATGAAAGAGCCAGCATTCAGTAATCGTAAAAAGATTAATAGCTATTCATCTTTTTAGTTGCCCTACAATATGGTGTAAACCAAAGGAGATAGTTTATTACCTGTATTTTTAATTAGATATTTTATTTACTAAACAAAAGGAACAAACATTAGAAAAATATGATTAGGTAGCATTGTTGATTATCTACTTGTCTTTCATCATTGGGAATTGGTTAAGTCCACCTGCTGGCTGTGAAGTTCTTATATTAAATGTATTTGGGTAATCTTAATCCAATTTGTTGGTGGGTAAAATTGATAATGTTATTAAGGCAGGCTTCAAGAGGTCTAGCATAGGAAAACAATAAAACACTACATTGTGACATTGACATTGTGGCAGGAAATGGGTATCTTTGAGGTTGCCCTTGGAAAGTTCTTGATCCTAGTCTCAGTGTAGGAGGTGTGGTTCTGATTCTGGGGTCATGAAATTTGAAGCCTTTTCTCCTTAGTTGCATTTTCTTCCTGTCAGCTGGGTGTCTGACATGATGTGGAGATGCCGTCGTTGGACTGGAGTAAACACAGTAAGAAGTCTCACAACACCAGGTTAAAGTCCAACAGGTTTATTTGGTAGCACAAGCCACTAGCTTTCGGAGCACTGCTCCTTCATGAGGTGAGTGGGATTTCAGTTCACAAACAGGGCATATAAAGACACAAACTCAATTTACAAAATAATGGTTGGAATGCAAGTCTTTACAGGTAATCAAGTCTTAAAGGTACAGACAATGTGAGTGGAGAGAGGGTTAAACACAGGTTAAAGAGATGTGTATTGTCCCCAGCCAGGCCAGTTAGTGGGATTTTGCAAGCCCAGGCAAGTCATGGGGGTTACAGATATTGTAACATGTGTAACCCCCACGACTTGCCTGGGTTTGCAAAATCTCACTAACTGTCCTGGCTGGAGACAATACACATCTCTTTAACCTGTGCTTAACCCTCTCTCCACTCACATTGTCTGTACCTTTGAGACTTGATTACCTGTAAAGACTCACATTCCAACCATTATTTGTAAATTGAGTTTGTGTCTTTATATGCCCTGTTTGTGAACTGAAATCCCACTTACCTGATGAAGGAGCGGCACTCCGAAAGCTAGTGGCTTGTGCTACCAAATAAACCTGTTGGACTTTAACCTTACTGTGTCTGACATGTGCAGCTTGGCTTCTGGTGAGAAGGGCACTCCCCATGCACGCCCAACATCATGCTGCACTGGAAGCAGCTGTGGGGAGTAGAGAGATGGTTGCACACCTCCTTGTGGAATGTGCCTTGTGAAATGTGCCTTTGGTCTGGAGAGATGTAATGGTTTTCATCAAGGTTCACGCCGAGCAGCTCTGTGACGCAGGATTCTGCTCTGTGGGCTGTTCCTGGGGACGCACACCGAGACACACATCCACTGCTGCTGGAGGATCATCAACTCAGTGAAAGATGCTCCTTGGGCTGCCCAAAACCTATTGGTCTTCCAGTGCAAGGTATTGTCCTCCACCGAGTTTTGCAGACTGGCACATTCCAAGGTCCAGGACTATGTGCTGAGGGACGCTCTCAAGCTTGGGACAGCCGTCGCCAAAATGCAATGGGGAAAGGCCACAGTGTAAGGCTCTTGAGCCAATGTACACCGAGGAGCTAGTAACCATGTAAAACCCCTTGGATTGTGTGCTTAATCGTGACCATATATAACTGTACCGAAACACCTCTAAGTGCAACATGACCAATGTATATAGTTTGAACAGAATTGTACTCTCTGTAATGAAACTATTGAAATATTTGCAATGTTTCATTACTAAATTGAAGCACCTCAAGAGTGCATCCTAACGTGAATATAATTTCACTTTCTTGTTGTGACATTTTGAAATGTTTTGTAATGTTTCTTTCAGATATCTTTTGAACAAAGTACATTCTTCCAAACAAAAATGTGCAGCAACTGAACCTAAATCAAGTTGAGAAATCCACTATCTATTTGTCCAATCTGAATGTACACATAGAAGCATATATCTTCTTCCCAGGTCCAGAACTCTTTGGTGCAGAGTCAGGATTTTAGGAGGTGTCTGAAAGGCTATTGCTGGTGTTTATGTAGTTAATATAATGCAGCTTACTGGAGCTCGTTTACCAGAGAATGTGCTATCCTCTGGGGCACTGATTAGCAGAGTTACCTGAAACCGGAGTGGATTTAGTCCTGGGACCCCATCAAATCTAACCTCAGGATTCATTTGTGAGCCAGGTTGGTGAGTCAATTATTAACAGTGCCCTTGGGTAGTGCGGACCTGCCTGGGTCAGCTATCAGATTACAGACTCTGCTGCAGAGGATTGACTTCAACATTCCCTCGAAACTGTCTGGCCAAGCAGCAACCAGAAAGTTCCCATGCAGGCTACACAAAAGCCTATCCTGTTAAGTTACCACGAGAGCACAATAAACTTTAAAGGACCTCTGTAATTAAACAAATCACTCGCATACAACAAATTAAAATTACAAGCTATGTTGGTTGACTTCATTCTGAGCTGCCATTATGAGACATATCATCTTGGAGCCACCGGAACTGCAATGTAACCCCACTATCTCTCCCTCAAGAAAGAATCACCTGAACCCCAAGACTCTTATCTCTCTCCCAAGGAAGGTAATCACTAGTTCATCTTGAAATGTCTGTAACGTTCCTTTGACTGTATTGGAGCACTTCAGAATGCAATATGATCTATGTAGAAAGCCTGAACATTATCGCACTGACAGCTATTTTGAAATGCTTGCAATGTTCTTTCAGATATTTTATGAATAAAGTATATATTTGCAACAAAAAGGTTAGTCAACAGACAACTGATGCGTGTGAATTTCAGCCCTGAATGCAAATACCATCAGCTCCCTAGAATAACATGGTGAACATCATAACCTTAGAATAAAATGTGCGAGTACATTGCCACCATCCTCCCAGCCACAGCATGGGTACACCAACATGAACTGTGATTGTACCAGTTGGAAGTGTCTAGTTTCACCAGTAGCTGTTTGCATAAGCATGTGTTCTCATATCCTCCCTTCAGATGGCAATTGTTATCATAAGTATTCATTTTTTCACCAGCCACACAATGGACAACTTCTTTCAATATGGTGCCAAGGGTCTGTACAGACCAGCTTGCATTGTGCCGAACCAAACACCTCAATGTCCTAGACACACAAGTCCAACACCAGTGCCAGGTTTACACATAACCAGCGGTTCCTGCTGATGTCTGGCACAATCTTTGCCAAGGACAAAATGCACAAAAATGAACTGGAATAGTAAATGTGGACAAACTTAAAACATATTGAAATTGTTAGTTTTGAAAAACAATTATTTTACCCTAGATGGCTTACAATGACTGGTGTACAGTGTATTGACCAGTAACAATGGCAATAACAACTCGTTAAAATATCAACATGGCAAATGCTGAACTTTTCAAGAACCAACAGTTTAAACATTTGAACAGATAGAATAAACACAAAGTACTTAACTAATGATGAAATGTTCCCTCTCAGTAAATTATCAGATGATAAATGATGACTTTACGATGAAAGTTACTGCCATAGTAATGTAGCTTTTCAAATCCTTTCTGTACATAATGCAAATCCTTAATTAAGATATTGAGACAGAGCTCAAAATATGCAACACAAAGGAAGAAAAGTTCCTCCAATAATATTGTAAACAACAACAACAACTTATATTTATATGGTGCCTTTAATGTAATAAAACATTCCAAGGACACCGGAGCATTATAGAGCAAAGTTTCACCCAAAGGAATAAGGAGATACTAATCAGGTGACCAGTAGCTTAGTCAGGTTTTAAAGAGCATCTTCAAGGAGAGATGGAGGTTTGGGGAAGAAATTCCAGAGATTAGGGTTGCAGCAATTAAAGGCATATCCACCAATAATGGAACAATAAAATTGGGGATGTTCTTGAGGCTAGAATTCAAGAAATACAGACATCTCAGAAGGTTGTAGGCTTGGAGGAGATTAGAAAGATAGGGAGGAACAAGGCCATGGAGGGAGTTGCAAACAAAAATGAGAATTTTAAAATCCAAGTGGCTAAATGTCCCACATGATGTGGCATTCGCCAATAAAACCACTACAAATGACAAGAACTCTCCCAGCTGGGAAAGACAGAAATAAATGATTTGCCTTGGTTCTTGATCAATAATCAGCAATCTTAACTAGAAGGTATATGTGTGTGGATATCAATTATAGAAGGTCAGCTGTGATGCCCAACATGGTCATATAGATGAGTGACGTTCCCTGTCCAAGCTCAAAGAGTATGACTGGTCCCTTGATTGATGAGCTGGAGGACTGCTAACATCCACTGAGCCACATCGCCCACATGAATCAGCTCCTCCAACAGAGGAACGGCAATAACAAAAACAAAAGCTAATTCGAATATGTGATTATTCAGAATGAAAATCAGATCACCATTATTGAATGTAGGGAACAGGTTTAATGAGGGCTCACAGGAGATTAACACTACCACTCATATTCTATTTGTTTATAATCAAAAAATAATTTTTGGCTTTTTCAGAAATAACCTCCATCTCTGGGTTGCTATTTTGTCACACACGACCATAGACAAGCAGCTGATATTCTGTATTTGAAATGGGTGGAGGGGAAACTTGTGTCACTGAACACCAATTTAACAATATCAGCGTTGTTGCCACATCAAAATTTTTAAATGCAAAGATGAAGTAACAAATTAAAAGGAATGGGAACATATGGAGCTCAACAGAGTGGACTAAGCCTTTTCACCACACAAGTTTAAAACAATTACAGCACCATTAGATTGCCAGACGAGGCCGGGTGTTCAGGGGAAGGTAATGGGATACAAATAAAATGGGGAACTTTGAGAAACTTGGAAACAGATTAGCCATTCTCGCACAAAGAATGATGCATCATGTACGACCTCAAAACAAGGGAGAAACAAAATACACCCTGAACAAACACAGAAACATTTTGCATTTTTATGTTCTGTAAGTGAATGGTTGAATTGTTGAAAATGTTCTTTTGTGGATGGAAAGTTAAACTCAGGCCCGATCCAAGGTTCAGAATTAAAGCAATATCCGGCATTCAAGGATAACTGGGTAAACAAAGATATGCAAATTATCAAGAATAAATGTCAAATTATCAATAAGTGTCAAATTATCAATAATCATGTGACGTTAGTTTAACTGAGTAATGCAGAGATGACTACTTTTGAGGTCCTGCTTGCTTCTACCTAGCCCCCTAAATTCTGACTGCAGGACTTCATCCCTCTTTTTCCCTATGTACTGATGTGGACCTATTCTCCCTTCCCCCACTCTGCACGTTCTGCCTCCAATCTGCAGAAGGAGATGGTGGATCCTGTCAGGTGATTCCCCGAGAGAGATTTGGAGGAGAAAACAGAAGACAAAAAATTACTTGCTAATCATTTGAGCATATTTCCATCAGCACTCTAAACACAAATTATTTTGCATAATTCATAGCAAATTATTTCTTCAGGCACTGGACGACAATAATTAAAGTCGTCAATGACAATCCTTCCCACACATACATTTACTAATGCAAATTCCTGGTCTTTGTATTGAAAGTGATTGTGTTTTAGTTAAACAAAATAACTCAATTTCAAAGGGGAGTCATATTAGACTCAAAATGTTCATTCAGTGTCTCTCTCCACAGATGATACCAAACCTGCCGAGTGAAGCTCCAACAACACTCAAGAAGCTTGACACCATCCAAGACAAAACAGCCCGCTTGATTGCTATCCCTTCCACAAACATTCAATTCCTCCATCACCGATGAATAGTGGCAGCCATGTACACAATCTACAAGATTCACTGCAGGAACTCACCAATGTTTCTTAAGCAGCACCTTCCACGACCACTACTATCTAGAAGGATCAGAGTAACAGATCCATGGGAACGCCACCACCTGAGGGTCCCTTCCGAGCCACTCATCATCTAAACTTGGAAATATATCACTGCTCCTTCACTGTCGCTGGGTTAAAATTCTGGAACTCTCTCAGCAGTACTGTGGGTGCACCTACATCTCAGGGATTGCAACGGTTCACAAAGGCAGCTCAAGGGCATCTAGGGATGGGCAATAAATGTTGGCCAGCCAGTGACGCCCATATCTCAAATGAATTTAAAAAAGAGAAATCTCCAGGAGGAACAGTACTATATCTCTTTCTTCCCCACTTCTCCTTTCCAACATTTATATCCTTGCAGCCCCTTTGAGGAATGCTGACCAACAATCCTCTGACACAGACATCCAAATGTTGCGGTCATTGGTCCTTTCTAATTTTATTTAATTTAGCTTCCCTTTAATGAAAAGTAGAATTAACAATTGCATCCCATTCTGATTTTTAGGCCAGATAAAAGAAGCAAAAGGAAACAACCCAACAAAGCTCACATGACAGGGTTGCCTTTGGAACTTGCAGGCTTTTGGTTGGCAGTTGATGGGAAAATTTACAGCTACAGAGATTTAAACACCTTGCATGTATTATAGCAGCAGAGATGGAACAAGTGAAGTGGCAATTAATTAGCCACTTAAGGGCCTCAATAGGCCTAAGGATGGGTGAGGGGGCTGCCAATATCTTACCTGCCACCTGTAACCTGGGGACAGGTTGGAGGTGGGCAGGGAAGCGGTGGGCTGGCCACCTATTTTATTTTATATGTCCCGCTCTACCTATAAATACAGTGGGGGCGCACTTTTATTTCAGTGGAAAATGATTCAAAAAAATACAGGAAAAATAGCAACTCAGTCACTGCAATAAAAGGAGTAGGTTAAGGCCACTACCCACTTTTTCCTACTTCTATAAATTAATACTTTTGGAAAGTGGCACATTTCACAGTGAGAGTGAACACAAACCTTTGTAGTGAGGTCCAAAGTTTAACATTCAGGAACTGTTTAAAACATTTAAGGGGAGAATGCAGGACTCCTGCACACAGGAGCTGTAGGAAACTAAACTCTTTGGCCAAGATCACGTTCTGCGCTGGAAGTTAATTTAAAACTCGAGTAACATCATTTTTCCCCTTACAACAACATTCCACAGTACAGAGCAGATTTTGCCGACCCTTTATAATCGAGTTAATATCAGACAGCTGTTATGGTTCAGGTCAGAAACTCCAAAGTCTTTTACGGAGCCTGCCTGGATCATAGGTTTTGCACCTTGAATTTGGCTAGGATAAGCATGATTTGTTTCACTTCAGGTATGATTCAAATGACCCACTAGGGAACCTTATCAAACAAAGTTTAATTAAGAATATAGTTAACATGTATGGAAAGAAAATTAGCAATAACTTTTATCAATTACAAACAAAAACAAAACAACCACGATAATGTATAACCCTGAAGCAAATATATCTAAGATGTTCCAATCAAACCAATCCCAGAAACAAAACCCTTTAAATAAGTTCAATAGAGCAAAGTCTAATGCTCACATGATACTGGAATTGGGTCCTTTGAATGAATTCAGCAGTTCTCTGATGGACTCAGAACAGTTTGAATAGCTCTCCAGAACCCCAGGCAGAGATTCTGGTCACACCACCAACAGCAGATTCTCCCCTTCAAAAGGCAAGACCTTGTTTTCAGACAACCAACAGAATTTCCAAATAAAACAGGGAGCGAGAGAAACACTTCTTTTCAGATTGCTGTCCCTTCTAAAACTAAAACCTGCAGCTCCAAACTGAAAATGAAAAAGCTCCTATCACCTGATCTACCAACCAGTTTTTACCCTAACAATGCAGAGTCATAAACATCCCAGTAAAAATGAACAAAGCCCTGTTTAAGCAGCAATAAAAAGACTCCTCCAGACAAACCGGTGCCATAATGAAAAAAATAACTGAAGCCAAAAAGGCCTGCTTACAACCGTAGAAAACATGATTTAGAAAAAAAATCTCTAAAAGGTACATGAACATCACACAGCTTTGGACTTTTTCAGTACATGCTTATTAAAGCTCAAGAAAGTTATTTTTATTCTTTCATTATTCTACTCATTCCTTCCCCCTCACAAGCACCACATCACCCCTGATATGGCTCTACAGAGAGTGGTGCTCCTTTGGTAGCTCTGCTGTGACAGGTGTGGTGACTGGGACGCAGTTAATCAGGTGGGAGGGTAGTGAGCAGGGATCTTGTGTCCTTTCCACCTCCACACCAATTAGGTCTATGGTGGGAAGGCCCATGAATGGCCTTATGGCCCAGCCAGGTGGGGCCCTTAAGTCTGTCATTAATGCCCACTTAAGGACTTCATCCCACAATGAACTCCTGGGCAGGCCCTCACCATGTTGGGAGCCCAACAAGCAAACCCATGCAGGGTTGCTTGCAGACTTCTGGGGAGATCCCTTGTTGAAATCAGTGCCAAATCAAGGAACCTAACATCAGGAAGGGGGTGCTGCTGAGAGCCACCCCCCTGTCCTTGCCAACCTCCCCCATCCCATTCCGCTGTGACCCACTCCCACCCCCTCCTCAGCAACCCACCCATCACTCACCTCTGGCTTGTGATCCAGCAATGATACTGAGCCTCAGGTGGGTATTTATCGGCAATAGCCAGCGCCTCTGCTGTTCATAAAAGCTGCTGGCCTCCGATTGGCCGATGGCTCGACAAGCAGGACTCACACTTGATCCTGGCAAAGGCCCACCTCTGACTAGTTAGGTGCCCAATTGACATTTAATATGACAGGTCTTCCTGAAAAGAGGCAGCACAGGGCTCTGGCATGGCTGTCCAACATGGAATCTCCTCAGATCGTACAGCTCAGTACAAAGGTTAACGTTTTGAGATGAAGGAAAGACAAATTAATTTAAGAATTTGCCTTCTCCAACTGCAGTTGAGATTTAAAGGGGAAAAAGGAGAAAAGCAGATTTAAAGATTAGTCACAAGGAGTTAACTGACAGAATGAGAATAGTAAAACAAAGAAAAAAATACACGGTCCTGCTGAACCACCAAACAGGAAGGTAAACATCCTGTTGATTAATCAAAGGTGTGGAGATGCCGGCGTTGGACTGGGGTAAACACAGTAAGAAGTTTAACAACACCAGGTTAAAGTCCAACAGGTTTATTTGGTAGCAAAAGCCACACACGCTTTCGGAGCTGCAAGCCCCTTCTTCAGGTGAGTGGGAATTCTGTTCACAAACAGAGCTTATAAAGACACAGACTCAATTTACATGAATAATGGTTGGAATGCAAATACTTACAACTAATCAAGTCTTTAAGAAACAAAACAATGTGAGTGGAGAGAGCATCAAGACAGGCTAAAAAGATGTGTATTGTCTCCAGACAAGACAGCCAGTGAAACTCTGCAGGTCCACGCAACTGTGGGAGTTACAAATAGTGTGACATGAACCCAATATCCCGGTTGAGGCCGTCCTCGTGTGTGCGGAACTTGGCTATCAGTTTCTGCTCAGCGACTCTGCGCTGTCGTGTGTCGCGAAGGCCGCCTTGGAGAACGCTTACCCGAATATCAGAGGCCGAATGCCTGTGACCGCTTGATCAATCAAGCTGACCGATTAATCAAAGGAACAGAAAATTACCGTATAGAACTGTAGGACAATGAGCTTGGCCTTGGTAGGGAGTATGGTAGGTGAAAAAGAATAGTGAGGCATCAGGAGAAATATAGTACGATAGGAAGCAAATGCAGCTTTACAGCTCTCAATTTACCAATTTCATCAAAGAACTGCATAGCCATAGAATCATACAGCACAGGAGGCAACCATTCTGCCCCTTGTGCCTGTGCTGGTTCTTTGAAAGAGTGGTCCAATTAGCCCCATTTTCCTGCTCTTTCCCCATAGCCCTGTAAATTTAGCCTTCAGCGTATATCCAATTCCATTTTCTGGTATGATGGATTTAGTTGACAATTGGGGAACTTAACGCATTTAAGACACAAAGTCCTCAGCAAAACCTTTGACACGGGTGAGAGATTACAAGAAAGATAGGTGTGGGGTAGAAGGGAAGCCTTTGAAGTGGATAATTAGCTGACTGAGCTAAAGGATGCAAAAGGCAATCTTAAAGGAGAAATGTATCAATATGACGAGGTGATTAGGCACCACAAAGAGCTGCTCCAGGGCCAGTGGTGGGTTCATGCATATTAATGATTTGGAAGAAGAGATGGTAACAAAGTTCTCCAATCTTAAATCTATCAAATTGTGTTGGGTGGGGTGGATGAGGGTAGATACCACACAGAAATGGTTTAATTGCAAGGAGATCTGTTTAGGTTGGGAGATTGGGCCGAGGAAAATGTTGTTTAAAGTAGATAAATGCAAAAGAAAACAAAGAAGCTGGGGCAGGGAAACAAACTGTGGGATTATTGGATAAAAGAGATGGAGGAAACAGCACAGGACGGGGCGTAGAGTAAATAAGGAAAATTGTTTCCAGCGGCAGGAAGATCAGTAACCAGAGGACACAGATTTAAGATAATTGATAAAAGATTCAGAGAGGAGATGAGGAGAATTTGTTTTAATTGTTGTGAGTTGTTACTATCATTCACCACCTCAAATGGCAGTGGTAGGTGATTCAACAGTGACTTTCAGAAGGATATACTCTAGGAGGGAAGATAATTGCAGGGCTGTGGGGAATAGTGCAGGGACTAATTGAATAGCTGAAGAGCTGGCACTGGCACATTTTCCTGTACTGTAAGAGTCTATGAAATTATAATCAGTTTATATAAAGCACTGGTCTGCCCTCACTTGGAGGATATCCTAGAATCACACACCCAAAGACATCCGGATCTTGGGAGGGAGTACAAAGAATCTAATTTAATAAATGCGATTGCTTATCTGAACTATAAAGGAAAAGTAAAGTACGTATGCATGCACGAGAAGTTCACATTGGATAAAAATGTGACATACAGGTGATCTTACTGAGCTTTTTAGGTATTTTACCTTTTTAGGTATTAACAGGACTAGATAAACTTGTTACACAAAGGCCGGAATTCTCCAAACTCGCCCACAGTTGGGATCCCAGTGGTATTCAATGTTAGCACAAGCTCTGGGATAGGCTCTAAGGCAAGGAGATGCCGATTAAAACTCAGACAGATAAAGGTGATTGTGCAGCTAAGGTATGACATCTTCACACAGGCACTGATGAATGTGTGGAAGTATCTACTCAGAAAGGCAATAGATAGAACCAGAGGGTGCTATAAATGCCACGGCCTTAGACTGGTCTATTATAGGGCATTAGAAATAAAGTGAAGTAGGAAGTTTGTGACTTGTGGGACCGGATGAATGGGTGGTAATGGTGTTTTCCAATCCTGCACACTCCTACTTTTCTTGGACTTTGGGATATACTTTAAGTCCAGAGGGTAACTATTGTCTGAGGGACAATTTTCCCAAAGTTCTTCCTGAACTTGGCTTTAGCATTTCCTTTTTGCTGCCTTCCCTAGGAGATGGCAGGTCTCAGATTCAGCTATCACTGTCAAACAGAATTGGTGAACATTGAGAGG
This sequence comes from Mustelus asterias, assembly GCF_964213995.1. NCBI lineage: Eukaryota > Metazoa > Chordata > Chondrichthyes > Carcharhiniformes > Triakidae > Mustelus > Mustelus asterias. The sequence continues at coordinate 48,231,902 of NC_135804.1, read as the reverse complement.
TATACTTGTTCCCTTTCCATACATGGTTAAATTGGGATATTTAATCAAAAATGTTGCCATTCTTCCCATGTACCAATGCACGGGAGAGGACAGCTGCAGCTCTGTGCCTACCATTCCCGTAAACAGAGGCAATCTGGTTATCAACATGAAACTTTTTTTTTATTAACAATATTAATTCCATGAAACCTTTTATCATATCGTGTGTAGCCATTGGATCAGATTGCAAATGTTATTCCTTTGAAAGTTTGTTTGAAGAGAACTTCAAACAACTTTCTGCAAGAGGTGTTCCCACAGCTGAAAGAATGAATAATAATGATATAAAATATTAAAATATAGGAGCTTACTTGCTCATAGAGTTGGAAGTATATTAACACCTGCAATCTATTGTGATCACAAAACTTTATAAATCTCTGCATATCCTCAAATCTTTTTCGTGAAGATTTTCTCACATTCTCACAAAGTGCTCACATACTCTCTGCAAACCTATAAATTTTCATCTATTCTTATTTGTGCACATTCGTTACACAAAGGCCGGAATTCTCCAAACTCGCCCACGGCTGGGATTCTCCAGTCCCGCTACAGTGAATGGAGAATTGGCTGAGCGTCAAATTCTCCATTCTGACTGGCAGCAGTAGCGGGGCATGAAAGACCGGAGAATTTCGGCCATAGTCTTATTCACACACTGACAGACCTGTGTAGATTTTCTCTTTTACACATTCTCATTCACACACTTACAATCTTCTCGGAAACTCAGGTTGTTCACTCCCAAAGGATTTCTCCCAATCATTCTCTGTAACTTCAATGGAAGATACCGTTGAAATAATGTCCACACTAGAGAGGGTGAGAGAGGGGGAGTGTGTGTCAGAGTATGAGTGAGTGTGTTTGAGAGAGTGCGTGAGCAGGTGCGCGTGGAGCAAGGCCGGAACTTTCTGGCTGTTTAGGCTGGTGGGGCCTTCTGGTCCTGTTGATGGCGCATTCCACTGTGGGTTTCCCAATGGCATGGGGTGAAGCCAATGGGAACCAGGAGATCTCGCCTCTGTCCAATGGCGCATCACCTCCCGCTGCAAGGAACATACCAGGGGGAGGCCAGAGAATCCTGCCCCAAGCGTGTGAGAAAGAGAGCAAGAATCTGTGTGTGCGCGCAAGAGCAGGCGGGAGAGCGAGATCGGGCGGGGGAGCAAGCGCAGGAGAATGTGTAAGAGTGAGTGTGAGTGAATGAGTGTAAGAGTGAGTGTGAGTGAATGAGTGTAAGAGTGAGTGCGTAAGATAGTGTGAATGTGAACATATATGAAAGAATGTGTGTGTATGAGAGAATGACTGTGAGGGCGAGTGTGTGTGTGTGTAAGAGAGTGTGAACATGGGCGTATAAGCAAGTGTGTGTGTAAGCGTGTGTGAGAGAGTAAGTGTGAGCATGTGCAAGCAAGTGTGAATGGTTTGCTTCTTCAGAAGGCAGTTAAGAGTCAACCACTTTGATGTGGGACTGGAGTTAGACTGACCAGGTACAGGCACCTGGTTTCATTCTCTGAAGAACATTACTCTTATTCTTATTCATTCGTGGGACGTGGGCGTCGCTGGCTAGCCAGCGTTTATAGCCCATCCCTCGTTGCCCGAGGGCAGTTGAGACTACTGAACCAACCTGGCTTTATAACAACCTGACAGTTTAATCATAACTTTTACCAATATCGACTTCTTAATATTTCCCGGTGCTAAAATCCAAATTCAAATTCACCAGGCCGATGGATCACTGAGATAACCACTACACCACCAGACGTCAATATAATAAAAAGTTTCATTATTACATGTTCCAGCACTGAGCAGTAATATACTTAGAAGTTTCTGAATTATAAATACTCTCAGTTGTGGGAGATCATCTTTCCTATAATGAATAGGTCTGAATAATCAGGAACTCAATTATATTTGCCTTTACTCTCCTTAGTGTTTCTCCTGGAGCTTCTAGAAACCTGCCTTAATAAGGCTACAACAAAATAATTGAAAAAAATTTGAAAAGATACAGGTTAACATTTATAAAAGCACATTGGCACTGGAGTGGGATCAAGCGGGGTGAAAGGTGTTCCGCAGCTGCTGCATTCTTCACTCTCTCCTGTCAGTAAACTCCTCTTAGGTGTTCCCAGAACGACACACAAGGGGAAATTCCACATCTCCATCTTGGGAACTTCCAACCACTAAAATTAACAGTTGGAAAAACATGGGCTGGAAGTCCAGGATTTCCTGCCATGTTCCTGGACCATACTCCTGGAGCGCTGAAGTGGAAATTCCCAGCCTTTTACTATTACCATCATCATTTACGGCCGGAATAAAATATCGATCACTTAGTTCAAACCCGTTTCTTTGTATATCAAGAATTGCGTTAAAGCACCAGCAGGGTAAAAATTTACAATTCAAGCCGGGAGCAAGGGTTCTAACCTCAGCTTTCATGTGGTACCTGTACTTGTCTGTCAATAACAGCTCCCCTCGACACCTCAGGGTGCATGGGTTAAGGAGACCACAGAGGTCACCACTTGGGAAACTTTAACTGGGATGGTGTTCAAAAAGCCAAAAATCTGTCAAAGCAATTAATGCAAATGTGAAAGTTTTCAGTGGGGATGTAATTGAAGAGAAATGTGGTTTCAAGAGCAGAAGTTGGTCTGCTTTCTGATTTGAGGTATATTGTTATTAATGGTTGTAGCTCAGATTCTGAAAATCCTTGTAAAAAGCACCCCATAAATAAACAACTGCTTCAGCTAGAAAGCTGCAGTTAACACATTATATTCAGTGACCAATTTGAGGTAGAATATCTGTGGCTCTTCCTCTCCCTTCTGCTGTAATTCCAGCCGGATTGCAGTGTGAGGCCTGTCTTTCTGGAAAATTTGGGCCTTAGGAGGGATTGGTACCTCCATCCTCCCAAAAATAGAAAGCAGGATTGGAACGTGGTGGGAGGTGGGAAATCCCAATTCCAAAGCTGGAAGCATCCCGGCTCGGTGCAGCATTAATGTGGAGCTGGTACACCACCAGAGCAGGCATAAAGGAGGAAGTGGGAATAAAGCTGAACTCCCAGCATACAATTTTAAAAACCAAACTGGAAAGAGGGGCCTGTAAGATATACCCCTAGTGCTCCTGCACAGCATCTTCACGGTGACCTCCTCCTGACGCAGCTAATTCTGAAGAGGCATCAACAGGGGAAGTCTAAGGCGGTCACATTTGTGCACTTAAGCTTGGAGACTGGGCCATGGATTTTTGGTATAATAGTCTAGTTCAGGGAATGCCCAATTCAAAGAAATGTTGAGTCGTTTTATTTTTGGGTGCCATTTCTGTCAATTAATCTTTTGCAGTCAACCAAGCAGAGGGATTTTCCAGCTGATGTATTCTGGAAACACAAACTGTAGTAAAGTAATTGAAACCTGAAGCAAAGCTAAAATGCTGATGTGTAATGCTGAACCAGCATCCCCTGACGAATGTGAATCCTTAATCACTTAGAGACGTGTGCAGGATAATGAAGCATTTGCAAATCTTTGACACAATTTGATGTGTGGCCATCACCTATTCCCCCACCCCCATCATTGCCACTTCTCCGGTGCTGATCCTGGTTGTAGATCTCACTTTCAATGTGCTGCACGATAAATAAGAACCAAAAAAGCTCAACTGTGCTGCTGAACAATGCTGAAATAATTTGTGTGGACCCTCACTATGCCCATCATCCCCCTAGCATTAGGTTAGGGCAACAAATCTCTCCAATGTGTTCTCACTATTCCAAGTAATAGATAACTCTTCACTGGCGCCCATCTCTTCTTGTATGGGTTAAACTTCAGAAACACAAAAACATTTGGCTCTGGATTTAAGCTGTGAGCAAATTCTCCTCCCCTGCCAAAGGTAAAATGACTAACATCAATCAGTGGTCAATGCAAATAACTTCTTTAAGATGCTTTGTAGATTGGGATTGTATCTGAATTGTAGCAGGTGTGTGTGGAGATCATTGTCAAAGGAGTGGTGAAAGAAGTAGGTTCAAGGAGGACTTTGAAGGTGAAGTAATCTGTTGCAAGAGAAAAGATTTTAATGAAGTGAGATGTGTGCAGGAGTGTTCCCAAGGCTGGTAGAAAGTGGCTGAAGGCCCACCTGATGCTGTTACAGTGGAAAGACTCGGACTCTGGATGTGGGGCAAGTTGCAGAGTCTAACATGAAGGGATTTGTTGAGGAGAACAGGGATTTTGATGTCAGTATGGTGGGGGCTGGGAAGGACTACAGTGATGAGTGAGCGAGACGCATGCAGGATAGTTTGTGGCAGTGACGTTCTGGGTGTGTCGGAGTTAGGTAAGGTGCAGTTCACAGGATGTGAAGGTGCAGATGAAGGATTCAAGACAAATCAGGTTTCTGGTGGGGGCTGAACAGGACACCTCCGTCCTGTCATTACTAATCAGCAGAAGTTTCTAGTTAATACACAAACTGACATTAGATATGCAGTCAGGCATCACAGTTACCATGTGATGAAGCTGGCTATTATAAGCATAAATATAGAAGCTGACCCATTCTACATACATGTGGCTGGAATTTTACTGCCCCACCCGCCACGGGAATCGAAGCTTGCGAGGAGGTGGATAATGAAAAGGTCCATTGACCTCGGGCAGGATTTTATGGTTTCAGGACAAGTGAGGCCATAAATTCCCGCCACAATGTTGACTACGCTAATGTACAAATCAGTAGTAGTTGTGAGCCAAGGATGAAACCTCATAATATACTTGAGCCAACTGTCACCCATACATGGAAGGAAAGACCATTGCGCATGTTCTAGTTGTACTTTGACAGGCGAAATGCAAGTGAGAGTGGTACAACATGGATAAACCGTGGAGAAGAGTTTGCAAAGGAAATAATATTTCTGGCCATGTCAACTATGTTACGAGCAAGGGCTGGGGGAAAGGATGTAACGCACCAGAATAGTGGTGATGATTTTGAGCAGGATGATCTCAGTCAAATGGAGTGGGGGGAGGGAGGCAGCTTTGCATGATAATGGTATGTTCCAAAGCCTTAACAAGGCACCATTGAGACAGGGCAGTAGTTCTGAAGGCATCAGGGTTTGGGATAAGAATGATGACAGCTTTGAAAGACTGAGGAGTGGGTTGATGATGCTAGCAACCCCTATTGAGCTGAGGAGAAGTTGAGCAGGTTATAGTAGATAACATGACACAGTTTACACTTAATTGATATTGCTTACATTTAAATGATTTGAAAAGTCAATGAACTGTTGTGTATTAAATGTTCACTTTGCTGTGTTGTTTGCATAGCTGAATTCAAATAACTAGACAATACATTGTTTGAAAAGAACATATACAACTTGTTCAAGAGTAGAATACTAACACCTATGCTTTAAAGTGTGCAAGCTTGAAAAAGTCAGCATGAAATCTGAGATTGATTTGTATCAGAGACTTGATGAAAGACTACAGTTCAGACATTGCATTTAGAAAGCTGGCCTGGAGCCCATCCGTTGCAAAGTCTAGCTCTGTGGGTTGCATTTAGCCTTTCTCTCTGTAATTCTATTTACAGGTCAATGCTCAGTTTGTTGTGCATACAATTTCAATCACATTCCACATTCCACGGCTATACTTCTGTTGGGTTCTGAACAAAACTGGGCTTCTCACATACAGATCAGACCACCAACACACACACACGTTATATTTGGAGGTCTGGCGAAGTTGCTCCCAATATTACGCTTATTTTGTATTACCTAAAGGTTAAATTTTAAATTAAAATATACAGAACATAACCAAACCTAAGGAACAAAGAACAGCACAGGAACAGGCCCTCCAAGCCTGCGCTGATCATGATGCATGCCTAAACTAAAACCGTACGCACTTACGGAGTCCATATCCTAAAGTAAACCGCCAATGTCAATAGAAGGGTTTTACTTCACATTGTCTGCATGTGTCAGGTTAAATAATCATCATCTGAAGAAATTAGTCTTTTGTTTCTTTTTTGTCCTTTCTCCAACCCTTTCTCCTCTCTTGTATCTCCATTATTATATTCTTGATAGGCAGTCAGCCAGTGAAGGAAGAAACAAAAGCCATTCCTTACTTGTGTCACGGATAAAATTTGTGTCTTTCCTTTCTAATGCCAATAATGGATATGTTTGTGTTTCTTACCCTCAAGTGATGATCCCAATTTAAATAATCTCAGCAGCAAACATTGTTTTTTTAAAAATAAGGAAGTCATTTATTGTCACATACTTGAGCCAGACTATGCAAGATCTCATTCGTTAGATTCACACACTATCTCACACACAAAGATTAGATATAGGTAAAGGTAAAATAATACAATTACAAATTATGATCGTCTCCATCTCTTTTGTAGTAGGCTTGTAGTTTCTGAGGTGAGTTTTGTTGAAGTGAATGTCTTGTAAAGCAGAGGATTCTCAGTAGTCTGCAAGGTTTCTTATAGTCAAATGATAGAGGTTGGTATTCAGATGGACTCAAAGTTATAACAGGTTGGGGTCGAGTACAGAATCCTTCTCCTGCTTTCAAGGTACTGCTGTTTATCATCACATTGCTGCTTGTATGACTCACAGCTGGCTTGATGATGTTTTATCGGAACTCTGTCTCTGCAGAAAAGCTTTTTGGCTCCTCTGCCACCCTCCCCTCAATCCAATGGGCGGCTGCGTCCTGCTCCTGACTGGCGGCCCCCTGTCCTCCTGCTGGGGCCTGTAGCATGGGTTGTCCTTGCCGTGAGAGGCCATCTCCCTCCTCCGCTTCAGTGGCCATGAACATAACAGTCAGCTCGACTGGCTCTCAAGCGAAATCCATATTTGCTCTGGGTGTGGCGGGGTGGGGGGGGGGGGGGGGGTGGGGGGAAGAGAGAGAGAGAGAGACAGCACAGCTCATAAGGTTAATCCATCCCAGGTCCCTCACTCCCTCCCAGCAATCTGTGTCCCCATGAGTCTGGACGTTGGCAACCCAACACCATCCCCGGTGCCATGCACCACCTCGATGGACTGCCGAACATTGGCACATTCTCACTATGGTGGGCACAGAGAGCATAAGGGTGGCTGTGGGGGGGTCCCCTTGGGAACCCTTGAAGCATAAACCTGCGTGCACCCACCTGAACGTCTGGTGTACTGGCTTCCAGAAATGACATTCAGGTCAGACAGGTGGTGGAGAAGCACCCTCATGAGTTTCATGCAACTAATTGCTATTGTAGGGAGCATTGAAGAGTTAATGCAGCGTGAAAAACCTCGTTAACACCTGCAGAGCTCCTGTGATTGGGGCAACAGCTGCCAGGCCTGGTGCTCATGACTGTTAGTGGGGCTTGGGATGAAATATCTGCAATATACCACTGAGCCTGTCCAGTAGACCGATGTGGAGATGCTGGCGTTGGACTGAGGGAAACACAGTAAGAAGTCTCACAACACCAGGTTAAAGTCCAACAGGTTTATTTGGTAGCAAAAGCCACTAGCTTTCGGAGCGCTGCCCCTTCGTCAGGTGAGTGAGGAAGGGGCAGCGCTCCGAAAGCTAGTGGATTTTGCTACAAATAACCCTGTTGGACTTTAACCTGGCGTTGTGAGACTTCTTACAGCTGACAGATGGCAGGGCAACCAGTGACATTAGTGGGGTTGGGACTCGACATAATATGCAACCTCTTGGGAAGGGTGGGGGGGAGGGGGGTGGGGGGTTCATCCAGTGGGCAGGGGAAATGTACACAACATGAGCCCCAAACCCGAGGACCCTCAGACTGGCATGAGCACCCCCACCCCATCCTGCACCATGGCAGCGTGCCTCCTCTGCACCCTAGGGGTTGGTGCTCAGTGGTACTTCTCGCTCTCCTTCAATACTGTTTGCCTGATATAAATTTTGAGAGCGCAGTATTGATTCCCACCAGTGTGTTGTCATGCCGGAGAGGTGGGAAGCATTCGGAGGGGGAAGCAGGCATGCCAAGCTCACTAATGATATTGAAATCCATTCAATCTCACGCTAATAAGCTTCACACCCTTTCTGATTGCAAAGAGGTTTGCGCCGTTCAGAAGGTTCCAGGAAGATAGCAAACTGTTTCGCGCTTGGCATTGGATTTTATGCTACTTTTCCCAGCTCACCACATTGATCGCTGAGCACTCCGAGGTGGTATCATACCCAGGGTCTCTGCACAGGTTGGTGCAAGGGAATGCTATAAAAAAGATAACATTCAAAAAGGTCTTGGCGCTGTTGATCTGATGCTTCATGATGAGTGTGATGCTATTAGGTGGGTATGGATGACTGTCAGAGGAACAGAGTGGTTAATTGTTTATGAATGAATAGGTTGAGCCAAATGTTTTGTTTCTGCGTTGTAACCCCTCTGCTGGAAAATGACAACGTTTTCCATTTCTGGCATTCACCATTAAGATTGAATAAATCTTGATGATTTCTAACATAAATCTCCTGTATGCTTGTTCTATTAATGGTCTCCAATCCCAAGGTCAGGAATCTAACCCAATTCCACCAAACATTTCTCATGTTCTCACAACAATTCTGGTCCCTCATAATCAGAATGCCAACTTGGTGCGATATTTCTTCTTTGGCCAAAGAGGAATAAGGTTCAGGTGAAAAAACACTGTGAAAGCCCAGCCCCATATGTAATGACTTCAACGAGGCACATGAGGTTGGCTCTTGGAGTATGAGCTCCCTGATCGAGGTAATTATTGCCTGCATCTGGTTTGCCAAAAAGATTGATAATTATTGCCTGCCCAATCAGGGAGCCTCACCTGTATATAAAAATGGGATTGTCAGGTCCACTGACATTCCAGATTCTGACTGTGTACCTGAAGTGGAATGTGAGTGGAACAGAATTTATAAATAAAGGGAATTTGGTGAAGGGAAACTGGCCTCTGAGGAGTTATTTCACCACATTTGTTTTTTTCTGTTTCAGGTCTGGCATACCCACAAACAGAAGTAAACTGAGCTAGGCATTGTATGTTACAGTGACCAGAAGTAAAATTGACATTATAACATTGAATGTTCTGCATCGATGAGCTAATTTTCTTACATTTAAAAGCAGTTCCTCTTTTTTTCAAATGGACAAAACAGAACTAGGCTTTCACTTGTACAAAGAGTTTCCAATAAGATTTCACCTTTGCAAGGTGAAATTTACCAACACCCCCCTTGCTTTGCTTCAAACAAAAAAAAGTCAGAATTGTACAACACAGGAGACCGTTCGGCCCATTGTGCATGTACTGGCTCAGCAAAAGAGCTGCCTAATTAGTCCCGCAGCCACTCTTTCCCCAAAATACCATAAAATCAACACAATTTTGGAGTAAAACATTCTAAAGCTTGTGCAAAACCCTTTAATGTCAATTTATTCAAGGAGCATTGAAGCAATAACATAGGTATTGTAGAGATGTTAAACACGCGCTTGTGTGTTTATAACTCTGGCAGGGAGGGAAGGTGGAAAGTGTTTGGTTAGGATGCCCTGGCCACCATGGTGTGGGGCAGATTGGATCAACCAACTGCCCATCAATTTAGTATATACATGATTTCTGATTTGAAGTGGGCAAAGCTCTTTGTGTGATAGTCAAAGTGATGATAAACCAGCAGGTCTTTTTCACCCTGCTTTAATTATGGAAAGCATTCCATGAGTGTAGAAATTCATTATGGATTCCTTTGAAAAGTTCACTTTGGAATCAAGTTAAAGAATTTAAAATTGTATCTTTGCCTTATTAAATTAGGTGGCCAGGTTTCTTGAACATGACTTATCCCCCTCAGTGCAAAAGACTGAGGGGTGATCTGCTTGAAACATCACAAGGATTCAGTCGGGTGGAAACAAAGAAACTGCTTCCTCTGGTGAGGGAATCAGGGACAAGGGAGACATAATCTTAATATTAATGTCAGACTATTTATGGCATCAAATCCAGAAGCAAATTTTCACACAAAACCATGTACGTTGGGAATTCTGTCTCTCAGAAGGTTATTGGACAGTTGAAGATTTCAAGTCTAAGACTGATCCATCTTTGGTAAACAAGTTATCAAGGGTTACCTGGAGGTAAAGTGAAAAAGGCAGGAGAAGTGCAGATGAGACATTATCTAATTGAATGGGGGAACACATTTCCACATCTGTAAAAGTTCATTACATTCAAAGGCACTATTCTCTGCTGGATCTCTGTCACTCACTCGATCAATTTAATCATTTTACCCAGTCAGATTCACTCTGTAGCCTGGAGAATACCAATTGTGTGGTTTTCTGCTTTCTCCGTTGCACGGAACAACCCACAGCTTCTAAATTGCAGTTATAAAGCCGCAAAGCACCAACTCAATTTTCTGCTTTCTTTTGCACAGATTCCTTGTTTCTTCAGTTTAATATTCAGGATGACAGGCACGATTTGATCTGAGAGAGGTCCAGGAAGCATTGGAAAAAGTGGTGATATAAAGGGAAAAAAAAATAAACTAGAAAAAAAATCTGGAAATCAATTTTAAAATAAGAACAGAACCATGGAGCTGGTCTGCCAGCATTTGGAAAGAGGAAAGACAGGTGAATGTTTCAAGCTGATGGTCAGAAATTCAGCCTTTTCTCTTATTAGATATTGGCAAAATACTGTGTATTCACAGAAGCTTTTGTATTTACTGTATGGGACCAGTCCTAATAATACTATGTTAAGATGAAATGATACTTCCGGTGCCAACTTACTGAAATCAGCATTGGATACAGTGAGTGAAGTGCTCCACGGGACATCTCGGAGACGGTTTCTATGGTGAATCATAAAAGCAAACTGGCTTTAAAAGACAATGGCCAGAGTTTAAATTCACAGAGCTCGAACATTTGGCAAACATGTTGAGTGCCAGTCTTCACGAGGAGTCTTGAGCAGAATGATCTCAAAACCAGTCAGATCAGGAGAAAATAGAGGGCAAGAAATTAGCCTGGGGATGGTGCAGTGCAGCGGAATATCAGATACTGCATAGAATGTGTGGACAATCCGATACTGTCCGGTTTGCACCCCAGAATATCCTAGGAATCACACTTCTAGACTGCAGTAACATGACTGGTGACATTAATCGTACCATTTTAAAGAACAGCAGCTAAGGGGAGGGGTAGTAAAGTATTTTAATATCAATATAAACATAAATTCATTGTACCAAACTTCTGCTGGTAACTTTAATTCTGAGAGGAAAAGATTTGATGGAGAAATTCAGATAGGATTTTGTAAGCAGAACAATGAATCTAACCGTCACTTGTTTTCCAGGACATTAACAATGAATCGAATTATTGTGAGCCATGAGGAGTGAAAAACAAAATATTTCAAATGCAATTCATGGGAGTTTTTGCCTTGGCTGAAGAAATTCCTGGAGAGCAGCTTTTCATTGTTAGTGAAACTTTGGACAAGGTCAACAAAGGGGCCTCTTTCTGTGTCAGCACACGGTTTTAATTTATTCAAACCTTCCACGCCATGCCAGGACAAAGTCCTGTTGGTTTGGAAACAGATTTTTCCAGATTACCTTTTGTTTTTGGACTGGCAGCTTCACAGCACGGCACAACTCTCCGATAGAAGTAATCCCACCCTCCCATTCCCCTCTCTTCCTACCACTTTTGCTGCTGTTGAAAGCAAATTCAACCTTACTGAGAGTAGAGAGTTGGGGCTCAAATTATGATAGACATTGGAGGGAGCCTCCAATTGGAAAAGGAGGCCCATAAAGGAGGCACCTTCCCTTTCCCGGCCGAGCCACCAGCTGGCTTACCTGCTGGGCTTCTAGCCTGTCCACCGGCCACCCACCCATCCCCCTTCCACCAGCCAGAACATTTCAGTCAGGCAGGAAGTGGCCCTTGAATGGTCATTAATTGGTCACTTCAGGGTCTCAATTGGGGTGAGGATGGGCGGATTGCCCAAGGCCTTGTCCGCCTCCGCCCCCCCCCCATAAAATTTTGTCCACAGTCTCCAAAAATAAATACAAATGCATTGCAATTGCTGCGAACTCTTGTTTCCTTTGGTGACAGAAACTGTTTTAGCTTTACAGATATGACTTGCGTTCAGAAAAATACAAGAACCAGAAGCCAAGAGTGTAACAAATTAAACTTGCACCTTTTCCCCAGGAACTGTACACAATACAAAAAGCTGCTCCATTGGTTTTAGGGACATTGCCATTAACCTGCACAGCCACCTGCAATATCACAAAATTACACCTTACCTGGTTAAAGCTGATTAAAGTTAGTATGAATTCGGTGATTTGAGGAATTTTGTGTTATTTACTCAAGACAAATAGGAAGCTGAGGAAAAATAAAGGCAATATAGAAAGAACCAATGGCACAAGAGCTGAAGGCAGCCATGGATTAAACATCCCTGCCCTTGGAACCATTTCAAGGTCTAAATGAAGAGGATTAAATACTTCTTGCAGTTTCTCCAGGAGAATCATAGTGTCCCCGTGTGCAGATGATCTGTTCAGGCAATCTGTTTATGTGCCGAATTCGGATTGTCTCGAAGCTAAACTTTTAAGTGGGTTAAAAGGGTAACTCGGAATCAGGAAATGTGGGTTCTCATTGATGATGCCTCGTCCTGTTTCTGTCTCAGCATTAAATCTCTCTCTGTATCACATCCTGCTTAAAGGAACCCAACTTGTCCTACTGAATGAAATTTCTGGTTGCAAGCACTTTCGACATGAATAACCCTGTCTGGTTCCGGGAGCTTTCACAACAGTTTTAGTTCAGCTATCGTCTGGAAGGATGTGCACTAATCTGTCTCTGTATACAAGAATGGGGTAAGGGTAATTACATCTCAAGTGCTTAAGAGATAAACAGACTTGCTCTACATTTATCCTCTGATCGTGCTTCTGAACCAGTATTGTGGTGCCCAGTGGGATATCTGTGGAATTCCATTGGTCAACAACCTACATTACAACAGCGACTTCACTTCAAAAGTATTTAATTGCTTATAAAGCTCTTTAGGATGTCCTGAGTGTCATGAAAGGCACAATATAATGCAAATTCTTTCTTCAACCTACAGTTAGGAGACTTAGGCAGGCACTTCACATTTCACCGGTGAAATCAAAAACAGTCCATAAACTGACAATTCTCTCATTGATAGCAAGTTAATTGTGGTAACTATCAAACACAATCCACTTTGAGAAGTGATCCTAACATGATTCGTTGACTCCAGCAATAAACAGCCTGGCTGACCGGAATGTTGTTCAGAAATTGGGAGTCCACTATGAAGCCATCACTTCACTTAAATAATTTTCAGGTCCTTAACAGGACTGCCATTGTGCCATACACAGGTTCTAATGGCATGATGCTTCACCAAGTGAAAACAGTGTGGAACTTGTCCGAGTACCAATAATCTGCTTTATGGGTCCCATTTCAGTTTCTGCTTCTCTCATTTTAATATGATTTGTTTCATTTTGGGCTTTCAATGTGCATTTGAAGGGGTGAGCAGCTGTTTCAGCAGCTTTGGGACGGGGGGGATGCAGGAACCATCGCAACATTCCCTCTCATCCCACTGGGCTCAGGTCAGCTGCTCCTCAAGGCTCAGTTCAGGAATTCAGCGAACAAAGCTTTATAAGCATCACTGTCACAAAAATGAAGCCCATATGTTCATGGTACACCATGTCAGTCTTTCTTCTTTAATGTCGCAATACATAATGGGTTAAAAATTGATGTACACAGCCCATTTGCTGCGATAACTGACAGCTTCAGAATAGGTGTCATAACTCTGACAGGTATCGAGGAAGGAACGAACCATTGTATTTTAACAAAGCCTACCGGATGCTAATATTTGAATTAAATGTAATTGGCTGTTCAATGTGAACTTGAAATACATATTTAATTTTATTTTGTTTCTTAAAGTTACAAAGCCAATGCGTAGAGTGGACATGGCAAGTCCCTAATCCATCTCCTTGCTAGCTCCAAAAACCAATTCAAATTCAAATTGAATCCAATTCATAGAACCATAGAAAATTACAGCTCAGAAACAGGCCTTTTGGCCCTTCTTGTCTGTGTCGAACCATTTTATGCCTAGTCCCACTGACCTGCACTTGGACCATATCCCTCCACACCCCTCTCATCCATGAACCCGTCCAAGTTTTTCTTAAATGTTAAAAGTGACCCCGCATTTACCACTTTATCCGGCAGCTCATTCCACACTCCCACCACTCTCTGCGTGAAGAAGCCCTCCCTAATATTCCCTTTAAACTTTTCTCCTTTCACCCTTAACCCACGCCCTCTGGTTTTTTTCTCCCCTAGCCTCAGCGGAAAAAGCCTGCTTGCATTCACTCTATCTATACCCATCAAAATCTTATACACCTCTATCAAATCTCCCCTCAATCTTCTACGCTCCAGGGAATAAAGTCCCAACCTATTCAATCTCTCTCTGTAACTCAGCTTCTCAAGTCCCGGCAACATCCTTGTGAACCTTCTCTGCACTCTTTCAATCTTATTTACATCCTTCCTGTAACTAGGTGACCAAAACTGTACACAATACTCCAAATTCGGCCTCACCAATGCCTTATATAACCTTACCATAACACTCCAACTTTTATACTCGATACTCCGATTTATAAAGGCCAATGTACCAAAGGCACTCTTTACGACCCTATCCACCTGTGACGTCACTTTTAGGGAATTCTGTACCTGTATTCCCAGATCCCTCTGTTCAACTGCACTCTTCAGAGTCCTACCATTTACCCTGTACGTTCTTCTTTGGTTTGTCCTTCCAAAGTGCAATATCTCACACTTGTCTGCGTTAAATTCCATTTGCCATTTTTCAGCCCATTTCTCTAGTTGGTCCAAATCCCTCTGCAAGCTTTGAAAACCTTCCTCACTGTCCACTACACCTCCAATCTTTGTATCATCAGCAAACTTGCTGATCCAATTTACCACATTATCATCCAGATCATTGATATAGATGACAAACAACAATGGACCCAACACCGATCCCTGCGGCACTAGTCACAGGCCTCCACTCAGAGAAGCAATCCTCCACAACCACTCTCTGGCTTCTTCCATTGAGCCAGTGTCTTATCCAATTTACTACCTCCCCATGTATACCTAGCGACTGAACCTTCCTAACTAACCTCCCATGAGGGACCTTGTCAAAGGCCTTGCTGAAATCCAGGTAGACAACATCCACCGCCTTCCCTTCATCCACTTTCCTGCTAACCTCCTCGAAAAACTCTAATAGATTAGTCAAACATGACCTACCACGCACAAAGCCATGTTGACTCTCCCTAATAAGTCCCTGTCTATCCAAATATTTGTAGATCCTATCCCTTATCACACCTTCCAATAACTTGCCCACCACCGACGTCAAACTTACTGGCCGATAATTTCCCGGATTTCTTTTGGAACCTTTTTTAAACAACGGAACAACATGAGCCACCCTCCAATCATCCGGCACCTCCCCCGTGAATACTGACATTTTAAATATGTCTGCCAGGGCCCCTGCAAGTTCAACACTAGCTTCCCTCAAGGTCCGTGGGAATACCCTGTCCGGTCCTGGGGATTTATCCACTCGGATTTGCCTCAAGACAGCGAGCACCTCCTCCCCTTTAATCTGTAAAGGTTCCATGGCCTCCCTACCTGTTTGCCCTATTTCCGTAGACTCCATGCCCCTTTCCTCAGTAAATACGGATGCAAAAAAACCATTTAGTATCTCCCCCATCTCTTTTGGTTCCATACACAGTCTACCACTCTGGTCTTCAAGAGGACCAATTTTATCCCTCACTATCCTTTTGCTCCTAACATACCTATAGAAGCTCTTTGGATTTTCCTTCATGGTCACCACAAGAAAGACACACAAAATCCAAACTGACAAGAAAAGGCATTGCACCTGATCTCAGGCTTGGTCTAACGCTTGATCTTAGCCCAAAGGCCGAGTTACTGGGTAGATACATGATGAGTCAGCAATGTTAAAAAACTAATACCACGAGAGAGTAATAAACTTAGAAAACAATTGGAACGCTGATGGCAAGCACTATAATGAAGGGAGGAACTTGCGCAACATATTCCTTAATTGCTGCAATTCAGTGACAATTGTGCATCCGGCAACACAGTAATTTGGGGTGGGGGGGGTGGTGGATTTTCCAGTCCTTCCTACCAGTGAAGTTGATCTCCACCATGGGTTCCCTAATGGCAGGAAGGGCGGGCCACGCAAAACGTCATAGACTTCAGCGAGACCGAGGCTAATAGCACGGTGGCACAACGGTTAGCACTGCTGCCTCTCAGCACCAAGGACCCGGGTTCAATTCCGGCTTCAGGTCACTGTGTGGAGTTTGCACATTCTCCCCGTGTCTGCATGGGTTTCCTCTGGTTGCTCCAGTTTCCTCCCACAGTCCAAAGATGTGCAGGTTAGGTTGATTGGCCATGCTAAATTGACCCGAGTGTCAGGGGATTAGCAGGGAAAAATATGTGGGGTTACGGGAATAGGGCCTGGGTGGGATTGTGGTCATTGCAGTCTCAATGGCCGAATGGCTTCCTTCTGCACTGTAGGGATTCTATGATTCTATCCTGCTGGTGGCCAATGGTGAGCCACCTCCAGCACGGGAAAACCCACCATGGGGAAAGGAGCTGGAAAATTCTGGCCATGATCCCATCTTGGACAGGGATTTGCACCATTTCCTGGAGAGGCTGCCAAGGACCTCCAGGAGCAGTTGGGAATATAACTGGGAGTCTTACAAAATTTACTAAGGTCACCCCAGGGTCAGCTTCTCTTTGCCACATTTTGACAATGGCTCTGTTCATGCAGGAGTTGGGTAGCTCAGTTGGCTAGCTGGCTAGGGTGTGGAGAAGAATAATGCCAACAGCACAGATTCAGTCCACATACCAGCTGTGGGAGTTCACAGAGGCCTTACCTTAGCTCACACTTTACGTAGAATGGGTCCCTCAAGCTATATAATCCAACTGTCTCTCTTTCTAATGGAAAGAGATGCCTATGGTTCTTTGTGGACAATGGCTAATTACCTATCTACTTATACCTCAGCATATCTTCCTCCCATTGGCTAGCCCATCCGAAGCATAAAACAGGCAGGTCGGAGAGATTCATGTAAAGTTAGTGACTGAACTGCCACAAAAGGTTGAATCAGGACTTTTGTGTCAACTCCACTTCACATGAAAACCTAGAACAGCAGAAGATACCGTGCATTATTTTCCATCTTTTGGGGAGTAGAAAAACAATAAATTTTTAATAGCTATCTGGAGTTATATAAAGTGGCTACTTCCATTGGAGCAGAGATGGCAAATAGCAGATTTAGAAGAGATTATAAAATTTGATTGCGTGAACAGAGAAACGTGATTTGGGGTGTGAGCCAGCAATAAGATTGTTAACTTCCTGGGGGATACCATTGACCAGAAAGTGAACTGAACCAGACATATAAATACTGTGGCTACAAGAGCAGGTAAGAGGCTAAGAATCCTGTGGCGAGTAACTCACCTCCGATTTCCACCCTCCCCCACCACCCCCCCCCCCAAACCTGTCCACCATCGACAAGGCACAAGTGAGGAGTATGGAATACTTTCCCCTTGCCTGGATGAGTGAAGCTTCAACAACATTCAAGAAGCTGAACACAGCCTGCTTGATTGTTTGAGGAAGGAATACCATTGACCCCTTCCACAGCATTTCAATCCCTCCACCACCAACGTACAGTGGCAGCAGTATGTACCACCTACAAGGTGCACTGTAGCAACTCATCAAGGCTCTTTAGGCAGTACCTTCCAAACCCAAAACTGCTACCATCTAGAAGGGCAAGGGCAACAAACACATGGGAATATCACCACCAGGAAGTTCCCCTCCAAGCCATTCACCATCCTGACTTAGAAATATATCACCGTTCCTTTAAATGTCAAAATCCTGGAACTTCCTCCTGGGCAGCATTGTTGGTGTACCTACACCACATGGACTGCAGCCGTTTAAGAAAGCAGCTCACCACCTTCTCAAGGGCACTTAGTGACCAGACTATCCAGGGAACCTCACATCCCATGTATGAATTTTTAAAAAACTGTCACTAAGAGTGTGAAGAGAGGGGTTAGAAGAAATTTCTTCACACACAGGATTGTTGAAACATGAAATGCTTTGCCTCAGAGAAAGGGGCAAAAAATTTCCTTCCCTACAGGACATTAGTGAACCAGATGGGTTTTTCCCGACAATCTACGATGGTTTCATTGTCATCAATAGATGATTAATTCCAGATTTCTTTTATTGAATTCAAATTCCATCATCTGCCGTGGCTGGATTTGAACCCACATCCCCAGAACGTTAGCTGAGTTTCTGGATTAATAGTCCAACGATAATACCACTAGGCCATCGCCTCCCCAATGGCTTTACAGTACAGAGCAACATTGCTATCTTATTTACTTCTCTATGCAAATAACACTCATTTTTCTTGGAAAACTGGATAAATTGTTGATTTGGAAGATATTGGGATTCAGATTACTCTAGTTAAGAAATTGCACAGACATGAGGGTCAATTGCCTCCCTCTGTACTGAATATACCATTTTTCTTTATTCATTCGTGGACGTGGGCGTTTATTGCCCTTCCCTAGTTGTCCTTGGACTGAGTGGTTTGCTAGGCCATTTTAGATGGCAGTTAAGAGTCAACCACATTGCTGTGGATCTGGACACACATGTAGGCCAGACTTGGTAAAGTCAGCAGATTTCCTTCCCTAAAGGACTTTAGTGAACCAGATGGGTTTTTCTGTCAATCGACAATGGTTTCATAGTCATCAGTAGATTATTAATTCCAGATTTTTAAAAAATTGAATTCAAATTCCACCATCTGCCGTGGCGGGATTCGAACACGCATCGCCTGAACATTAGCTGAGTTTCTGGATTAATAGTCCTGCGATAATACCATTGGGCCATCGCCTTC
The DNA here is from genome assembly GCF_964213995.1 of Mustelus asterias. Taxonomy (NCBI): domain Eukaryota; kingdom Metazoa; phylum Chordata; class Chondrichthyes; order Carcharhiniformes; family Triakidae; genus Mustelus; species Mustelus asterias. The sequence continues at coordinate 48,213,114 of NC_135804.1, read as the reverse complement.
CCGATGGCTTTACAATAGTGCAACATTGCTATCTTATTTACTTCTCCATTAATAAAGTTATTTCATAGTTTTTAGTGCAAGCTCCGGTTTAACAGACTTTGTTCTACCCGTGTAAATTTGAGAAGAGTTGTGTGGGGTCATGTATATGGAGAGTATACGGAAATACAATGGCAAGTGTCTTCTTCTCAAGTCCTGGGTTATAAATAGCTCAATATTGGACAAGTAAAGATTCAGTTGGGTTTGTAGGGAGCAATGGCTTGCCTATAAGGAATGTTCTAAAATGCAGAATGTGTGTGAACTACCTGTTGTCAAAACCCCCGAAACCCAACTTTGACATTGAGTTCTCAGACATTTTTAATGATCATGTTAAAGGCAATTCATTTATTTAATTAAATTTTTATTTTATCTTCAACGGTAAGTTACTCCCTAGTCTTAAAGGCTATTTGTGAGGTTGAAGATTTCCTCTTTTTGAAGTCTGTCTATAAAAAAGTGTTAACTCTGGCACACTTAACAGGTCTCTCCTCAAAAACAGAGGATGGAATTCTCCCCTCCGGGATGAGGTCCGTGGTGAGGGCGAAGAGGAGAAGGCCAATGGGAAATGCGCCACATCTTCCAGTCCTGACTTCATTAATTTAGTAGCCCGGGTTTAGCATCTTATTCCGTGGTGGTGGGCATGATGGAGCATGTCTCACCATCATATGAGGGAGGAGGTTGAGAGGCGACTTAATAGAGGTTTATAAGACGATGAGGGGGATAGATAGAGTGGACTTTCAGAGACTACTTCCTCGGGTGGATGTAGCTGTTACTAGGGGGCATAACTATAAGGTTCGTGGTGGGAGATATAGGAGGGATGTCCGAGGTAGGTTCTTTACTCAGAGAGTGGTTGGGGTGTGGAATGGACTGCCTGTTGTGATAGGGGAGTCGGACACTTTAGGAACTTTGAAGCGGTTATTGGATAGGCACATGGAGCACACTAGAATGATAGGGAGTGGGATAGCTTGATCTTGGTTTCGGAAAAGGTTCGGCACAACATCGTGGGCCGAAGGGCCTGCACTGTGCTGTACTGTTCTATGTCCTATGTCTGGGTTCCATATTGAAAAGGGGCCGAACATCACTAAGCCACCGTTGTTGACAGAAGATGAACCATCTGACAAAGATGGATCTCCAGGAACATTCTGAGATTGGAGGATGGACTTCCTTGATGACACTGAATCTGGAAGATCCGCCTGTAGCTGCTCCCCCCCCATCCACTGCTGTCGTGTTCTAGAGTCCAGGGTTGCTGCTGGCCCCCATCACAAACTCCGGCACACCACGCTGTTCCAGATGTGTCCTGAACAGGTGTGTTTTCCCGCTAGCATTGTGGAATATCGGGCGTGGGTGGAAGATTCTGGTTGGGCCTTCATCTGCATTCCATTAGCGGTATGCAAATCAGTCTCACACCAGCCTCCGGCAGGTTTTCTGATCCTCCATGGTGGGCACCAACGGAAGATCCCGCAGGAAACTCAGGCCATCATGAAACCAATCTTCATACCTGTCGAATTCTTCCCCTGCCGCCTGCCATTGAAGTTGCTGGTGGGGGCATGGGAGAATTCCACCCAAAGTGTAAAAGTAAAGGTATTCATTTCCAACTATTGGAGCTGAACATTTACAAACATCTGCTAATCTGTAAATTTACCTCAGAAATTACGTAAGTTTTTAAGAAATTAATCTGGTTAGTGTAAAACTGCTGTGAACATTATAGAGTCATAGAGGTTTACAGCATGGAAACAGGCCCTTCGACCCAACTTGTCTATGCCACCCTTTTTTAAAAACCCCTAAGTTAGTCTCAATTGCCCGCATTTGGCCCATATCCCTCTATACCCATCGTACCCACGTAACTGTCTAAATGCTTTTTAAAAGACAAAATTGCACCCGCCTCTACTACTACCTCTGGCAGCTTGTTCCAGACACTCACCACCCTCTGTGTGAAAAAATTGTCCCTCTGGCCACTTTTGTATCTCTCCCCTCTCACCCAACTAGTCTCTCCTCTATGCCCTCTAGTTTTAGACTCCCCTACCTTTGGGAAAAGCTATTGACTATCTAGCTGATCTATACCCCTCATTATTTTATAGACCTCTATCAGATAACCCCTCAGCCTTCTATGCTCCAGAAAAAAAGTCCCAGTCTATCCAGCCTCTCCTTATAGCTCAATCCATCAAGTCCCGGTGGCACCCGAGTAAATCTTTTCTGCACTCTTTCTAGTTTAATAATATCCTTTCTATAATAGGGTGACCAGACCTGTACACAGTATTCCAGATGTGGCCTTACCAATGTCTTGTACAACTTCAACAAGACGTCCCAACTCCTGTATTCAATGTTCTGCCCAATGAAACCAAGCATGCTGAATGTCTTCTTCATCACTCTGTCCACTTGTGACTCCACTTTCAAGGAGCTATGAACATGTACCCATAGATCTCTCTGTTCTGTAACTCTCCCCAATGCCCTACCATTAACTGAGTAAGTCCTGCCCTGATTCAATCTACCAAAATGCATCACCTCGCATTTATCTAATTTAAACTGCATCTGCCATTTGTCAGCCCACTGGTCCAATTGATCAAGATCGCATTGCAATCAGAGATAACTTTCTTCACTGTCCACTATGCCACCAATCTTGGTATCATCTGCAAACTTACTAACCATGCCTCCTATATTCTCATCCAAATCATTAATATAAATGACAAATAACAGTGGGCCCAGCACTGATCCCTGAGGCACACTGCTGGTCACAGGTCTCCAGTTTGAAAAAATAACCCTCTACAACCACCCTCTGGCTTCTGTTATCAAGCCAATTTTGTATCCATTTTGCTACCTCACCCTGGATCCCGTGAGACTTAATCTTATGCAACAACCTACCATGCAGTACCTTGTCAAAGGCCTTGCTAACGTCCATGTAGACAACATCAACTGCACTGCCCTCATCTACCTTCTTGGTTACCCCTTCAAAAAGCTCAATCAAACTTGAGAGACATGATTTTCCACTCACAAAGCCATGCTAGCTGTTCCTAATCAGTCCTTGCATCTCTAAATGCCTGTAGATCCTGCCTCTCAAAGTACCTTCCAACAACTTACCCACCACAAATGTGAGGCTCACTGGCCTGTAGTTCCCAGGCTTTTCTCTGTAGTCCTTTTTAAACAAAGGCACAACATTTGCCACCCTCCAATCTTCAGGCACCTCACCCGTGACTATTGATGATTCAAATATCTCTGCTATGGGACCCACAATTTCCTCCCAAACATCCCATTATGTCCTGGGATTTAGTTCATCAGGTCTCAGGGATTTATCTACCTTGATGTGTTTTAAGACTTCCAGCACCTCCTTCTCTGTAATATGTACAGTCCTCAAGACATCACTATTTATTTCCCCAAGTTCCCTAACATCCATGCTTTTCTCAACAGTAAATACTGATGAGAAATATTCATTGTCACGGAAGATCTGCTAGTTGTACTAAAATAGCAAATCAATTCTGTGTAAATATGTTTCTGACTCTCCTACTCAGCTCACAGGCGAAATCTGGTGGTGGGTTTGCAGTCGCTGCCTGGACCGCCAGTCTCAAGTTCTCATGTCCCTCAGCTCACAGGCATCAGGAGGGAAGAGTCGTGTCAGATATTCTTCCTGGAACCAGCTGAAAAACAGCCTTGGGAGAGGTTGGGAGCAGACTGCCTCTCATTGCCGTTTCCCTGTTATTTCAACTATATTTTTTTAGTTTATTTATTTGTTTCACAAGTAGGCTTACGTTAACACTGCAATGAAGTTAGTGAAAATCCCCTAGTCGCCACTCCAGCACCTATTCGGGTACACTGAGGGAGAATTTAGCATGACCAATGCACCTAACCAACAAGCCTTCCGGACTGTGGGAGGAAACCGGAGCACCTGGAGCAGACACGGGGAGAACACGCAAACTCTGCACAGACAGTGATCAAAGCCGGGAATCGAACCCAGGTCCCTGGCACTGTGAGGCAGCAGTGTAACCACTGTGCCACCGGACAATACGTGGTGATCAGAGTTTTAAGGGTGAGTTGTAATATTTTTGCAAAAATCAAATTGCCACAAAAGTGATAGGCATACAAATAAATGTTAATCTTGTGCTGGTTGCATATTTGCATTTAGCTGCATTCTACATATTACTGCTATCAGTTATCCTTCATATTAGCCAAATATACTTATCATCGAATATTCTAAGGTTGAAACACAGTGGCTTTTCTAACATGATTTGCTGTGTTGTGATCTCAGATGTAAAATGCACCTAGTGTAGTTCTCACATTAAAACAGCTCTACCTGAAATAGCCATGCTGTGTGCATCTTGCTGGGATGTGCTATTGTCCGAACTGGTGTTTCGATATACCCTTGCACATGCCTCTATTTTCATCTGACACCTTTATAATGTAAATGATTACAGGACCTGGTTTCACCAGCTGAATAATGCAAATTAGCCATAAATCGCATGATCGCAACTCTTGCTCTTCAATGTTGTGAGTCTGTCTTTATACACTAATTACAGCAACTCTTCCTAGTCTAAAGCAAAACAACTATTTATCCAAGACGTCTTCCTCAAAAGCCAGCACCGCCTGTACACCAAAAAAAAAACCTCCTGCTTCTGCATATGACAACCAAGGTTCAGTTGAATTCTAAAATGGACTGCTAACGAGGCATAAATTCAAGTTGGTATGATTGTTTTCTTCCAACCCCTTTCATAGAATCATAGAATGTACGGCATGGAGACAGGTCCTTCGGCCCAAACTGGTCCATGCCGACCAAAAAGCCATCTAAGCTAGCCCCAGATCCCTCTAAACCTTTCCTATCCATGTATCTGTCCAAATACCTTTTAAATATTGTCAATGTCCCTGCCTCAACCACTTCCACAGGCAGCTCATTCCACATACGTATCACCCTCTGTGTAAAAAAAAAGTTGCTCCTCAGGTTCCCATTGATTCTTTCCCCTCTTAACTTAAACCTATGCCTTCTAGTTCTCGATTCCCCAACCCTGGGAAAAATACTGAGTGCACTCACCCTATCCATGCCTCTCATGACCTTATACACCTCTATAAGATCACCCCTCAGTCTCCTACGCTCCAAAGAAAATAGTTCTAGCCTGTCCAATCTCTCCCTATAACTCAGTCCCTGGAGTCCTGGCAACATCCTTGTAAATCTCTTCTGCACTTTCTCCAATTTAATAACATCTTTCCTTCAGCAAGGCGACCAAAACTGAACGCAATACTCCAGGTGCGGCCTCACCAACGTCCTGTACAACTGCAACATAACTTCCCATTTTGCCCTAACTGATGAAGGCCAGCATGCCAAAAGCCTTCTTCATTGCCCTATCTACCTGTGACTCCACCTTTAGAGGACCGTGCACATGAACTCCAAGGTCCCTCTGTTCCACGATACTCCTCAAGGTCCTACCATTCACTATGAAAGTCCTGCCTTGATTTGACTTTCCAAAATGCAACACTTCACACTTACCTTTCGACAACCACTATCACATTTTCTTTTTCTCTACCCATCCTCCAGCAAAGCAGACTTCTTAACACTTCTGAAAATCGAGAATCACGAATACAAGATTCATTCTGGATATTGAGATTTTAAAACTATCTTTACTTTGTGGCTCTTGGATCACTGTCAGTCATTTTGGATTTTGACATCTTAGGAATCTGATCCTAAGCCGAAGATGGGCAGTGAGGGATTGTCTCCAGGAAGCCACCTCAACCTTCATGATTTTATTCAAACTGGGTTCTTGGGGCTGGTGACCTTTGCCAAGCTGACACCTTGACTCTTGGTGATGTTGCCAGTAGCACACATCAAAATCAAGGCTCTCGAACAAAATATTGATGCACCTTCATGGACCAGAATTTTACCAGCACGCCCATCCCAGGATTCGCCATTGGCCTCGGGTGGGATTTCATGAGCCTTGCCCAAGCGAGGTCGTAAAATACCGGATGGAGTCTGGAGGTGGGGACAGGAGAATTCTAACTGCCAGTCTGAAGATGGTGATAGAACAAAGCTGTCTGTTGGGCTGTGGAATTGTCACCCTGCATTCAACTGAACAGTGAAAGACTGCCAGGATCTGGATTTGTGTTGTGTTTGGAGAGGGCAGTTAAGCTATGTAAGAGTGAAGCACTGGCAGTTCCAGATGTGGCATTATGGTGCTAACACAGTAAGAAGTTTAACAACACCAGGTTAAAGTCCAACAGGTTTATTTGGTAGCAAAAGCCACACAAGCTTTCGAGGCTCTGAGCCCCTTCTTCAGGTGAGTGGGAATTCTGTTCACAAACAGAACTTATAAAGACACAGACTCAATTTACATGAATAATGGTTGGAATGCGAATACTTACAACTAATCCAGTCTTTAAGAAACAAAACAATGGGAGTGGAGAGAGCATCAAGACAGGCTAAAAAGATGTGTATTGTCTCCAGACAAGACAGCCAGTGAAACTCTGCAGGTCCACGCAACTGTGGGAGTTACAAATAGTGTGACATAAACCCAATATCCCGGTTGAGGCCGTCCTTGTGTGTGCGGAACTTGGCTATCAGTTTCTGCTCAGCGACTCTGCGCTGTCGTGTGTCGCGAAGGCCGCCTTGGAGAACGCTTACCCGAATATCAGAGGCCGAATGCCCGTGACCGCTGAAGTGCTCCCCAACAGGAAGAGAACAGTCTTGCCTGGTGATTGTCGAGCGGTGTTGTTAAACTTCTTACTGTGTTTACCCCAGTCCAACGCCGGCATCTCCACATCATTATGGTGCTACACAGGAATTCAGGCAAAATCAACTTTGGTGGATGGAACACTGTTTGTGGGATGATTGAAAAGCATCTCGTTGGTCAGGTCTCGTTTTCTCAACTCAAAATGGTCAATTTTCCAGGGAGGGACAAATCAAAGTTACTGCGTTTCAAACAGAGAGTCAGAATTTAGACATTCTGAAGCTCTCTTTGAAATGCAGTAACATTGACAATAATGACTGGGAGGAGCTTGCTATGAATCGTTCAAAATGGTGACAACTTGTCCATCAAGCCGCGTCACAATTTTGAGTCACAACGTTTTATTGATGAGGCAGAATGAAGGCAGAGAAGTGGAGAACAGGGAGCAAACCCTGCACTCCAGATCCCACTACTTCGTGGGAGGTCTTGCCCCATGTGTCAAAAGGTCTGGGGGTCAAGAATGGGCCTGTTCAAATCAGACGAAAATCCATGGCAGAAACTCACCATCCTGAGTCAACATCATCCTCGAATTGAGGGCTAGTCGATGATGACAGTACTGGTAACAGCATATCGACACAGTAAAACCCATTGACCAAAGTGCAATTGTCATTGTACCTGTATATTACAGAGATCTGGTCAGCACACAGTGAAACGTTGTAACATTTCACTTCAGCTCACCTTTACTGCTGCTGAAAATGTGGACCGCTCTAAACTGCTGCTCCCCTTTTGTGTTATAGTGCATACAAACAGATGTCTTTCTTTCAGATAAAGCACAGGACAGGGCAATGTTGCAATTTGCTCGCCATGTTGTGTGATGCAATACTCTTCCTAAATAGCAACTCGAAATGACAGGTCTGCGCAGCACTCATTTAATTTCTTCCTTTACAACTATTCATCAAGGGCCATATGGCAAGAATTAGCCCCGGCATGAAACTGCTGCAATAAATTTCAGTGAACAATCTAAAAGATTTTTTAAAATTCAGTTCTATCAGAAGATTTTTAAACGCAGAAAGCTTTGCTTGATTGAGCGCACAAAGCCGGTGAGAAAGGTTAAAAAACATTACCATAAAGTCCGACGTGTCGAGACTAGTTTTGAAGTAAAACCTTAAGCTAATCTACAATGTCTTGATCAATGCAATAAACACTGTACACAATCAGCAACTTCTGCTTTTAAAGAAACATTAAAAGAGGTACATAAGAATAATACAGCAAATCAGAAACAATTCTGGGTCTTATTTAATTATTTCTCAGAGGGAGACTCTGATTTGTGCTGTTTTCCTGCAACATACACCGTCTGGAGCCACAAGTGACTGAGTAGCTCACCTACCCTCATCCTTCAGATTATAATCAATGGAAACTTCTCCACATTTCCCTGCCTCTGGGCAAAAACTGCTTATGGTGGGAGACTACCCATGATGATGTGACAGATTGGACACTCACCATGTGTCAGCCATGACTGTATCCAAATACACAAGATTACTTCACACATGGGTGCGTCAATATTCTGCATCATTGAGCAGTCACATGTCAAAAACTAACCTCGAATTAAACATCAGCACGAAGGAGGTTTCATTGCGTGGGAGCAATTTTCAACATGATAATGCATTAGTGAGAAAACCTTTTAGTTTAGTCGAAGGCCTGTACTCAAAGGGTTAAACTGAAACTTAAAATTGCAAAACACTGAAGGTGCTGGGAATCTGAAACCAAAACAAAGATGCTGGAAGCATGTTGGACATTGCGGAGAAGACAGAAAAAATAATCTTTTGAATGTGGACTCTCCCTCAGGCAACACCTTTCATTGCAGAGGAGTTGAGAGCAGAAATATCTAATCTTTTGATCTCTCCAGAGAAACTGAATGAGCTGCTGTGGGTCAAATCGAAAGTTAATAAAAAGAACGACCAACCACTGACAAAGGCAACAAGAAGGCAATCGGAAAATGCAGGAAATGCTCAGCAGGTCAGAAAGGTGAGAGAAACAGTTAACATTTCAGGTTTGTGACCTTTCAAAGGCCACAGTAGATCTGAAGCATTAATTACGACCAACATTTTTACAGAAGCACTAGTAGCTCCACCACTGGCTGAGAAGCCATGATGATTTTACGGCCTTCTAAATGGTTGAGGTTATTGCCCCCATCTGGGAGGATGACCTACTCCGAGAATTGCTGACCAGAGAGCGGGCAGCTGCCCAGTTTCAGCAACGCTCTTCCCAGTGTGGGACTGCAGCAGTCCACCATGGAGAGCAACATGAAATCCAGATTCAAAGATGAGTCGAGGTGGCTTAATTGAGGCCAGTCAGGTAGGGGAGTGTGGGGGGCTACTATCACGAGATGGGGGGGGGGGGGGGGAAATAAGTGAGTGACAATCATCATTTTGAGGAGCCTTAGTTGAGCATAGGGTGTCCAAATGGAAGGAATGGGCCTCTCCCACCCCCTAAGCCCCCAGCTAGGCTACCAGGTTTACCTGACAGCTTTGCCACATGGTCTGGGCATCCTGCCACTGCTAAAATATCAGTGCTGCAGGAGGAGACCCAAAAGTTACCATTAAGGGCCTGAATTAGCCCAAGGATAGGTGGGTCATTTGAACCCATACTGCTGCTGGTAAAATACCAGTGGAGGTGGCTAGGTGATGGGTATGACTTACCCCACCATGCCACTCACATTATGCCCTCCAGTTGCTCATTTGCTCCCGGACTGGATGTGAAAAATGTTCACCTCTGTTTCTCTTTCCACAGGAGCTGCCTGATCTCCTGATTATTTCCAGCATTTTCTATTTTTGTTTCAAATTTAAAGAATCTGCAGTATTTTACTTTTGTGTAGGATGAGAATATGCTCAGGCCTGATTTTGTTTAAAAGTTTGTTCTTGGGATGTGGGTATCACTGGATAACCCAGCATTCAATGCCCATCGCTAATTGCACTTGAGGTGGTGGTGGTGAGTTGCCTTCTTGAACCGCCGCAGTTATTGTGGTGTAGGTACACCCAGAGTGCTGTTTCAGAGGAAATTCCAGGACTTAGATCCAGCAACAGTGAAGGAACGGTGATATATTTCCAAGTCAGGATGGTGGGTGGCTTAGAGGGGAACCTCCAGGTGGTGGTGTTCCCACGTTTCTGCTGCCATTGTCCTTGTAGATGGCAATGCTGATGGGTTTGAAAGGTGCTGTCTAAAGAGGCTTGTGAGCTTGATGATTACTACTTTATTATAAATGCAAGGTTTTACAAAATGATTATGTTTTGGACAGTCTCTTTGAATCAAGGTAAAATGGAGGAATGAAGGGGGTCATGTGATCTACTTCACATTGTAGCCAAGACTGGGTGGCTTAGTTACCAAGGAAATGGGGCAGCCCAGTTAGGACCAAGGGCAACATGCAACACTTGAAATCAACGGCAAGAGCAGCTGAGCTAAATGACTTCCAGTTTCCGTGTTTCTGTACATAGAGTGGAAGAGAAAGAGAGAGAAGTCTCGTAGACAAAAGGCTGTAGCCAATGTAGTCAGCAGAGAGGAGGCGGCTGTGGGTTCTCTGAGTGCTACCAAGCAGACTTTGGGAGGAAGGATAATCTCTGGTCAAAGAGACTCATCCCATCGAAAGACTCTGGAAGGTTTACCCTGGCAAGGTTGGGAGGAAAAATTGCCAGAGTGTACCTTAGTACTGTTGGTTTCAAAACTCTCTGAAAACTCAGGGCAGTGTCTTTTGATGGTCACTCAATGTTATGACTTGGTGAAGTGGGGAAATGTTAACCCATTGGAAGCAGGGAGTGACTGTGGGCTCTTTCCTATAAAGACTGTCCCATGGAGAGCATACATATTGTGGGGTTATTGGTCACAATAAAATGTTAATAAGGGTTATCTTTCTATAGTTTAGAATATTAGTTGCCTACTTGGTAATGGTTAGTTGATGTTGTTCTTAGTTGGTTTGTTACAGCAAAAGCTTAAAACTTGAAATCTTATCATGCAATTCCTTCAAAATCGCTCACCATGAATTCAAATATTGTTGAAACAGTTATTGCTCTCTATGGCGATTGTAACAACTTATGGAACAGAAACTTGTAACTTGCATCTTTCAAATGATACAAGGCATACATCAAGTTCTCATTTTTGGAAATACTATAAATCTTAACCAGAAAGATTTTGCACTTGCATAGAGTCATAGAGGTTTACAGCATGGAAACAGGCCCTTCGGCCAAACTTGTCCATGCCGTCCTTTTCTTTTAAACCCCTAAGCTAGTCCCAATTGCCCACATTTGGCCCATATCCCTCTATATCCATCTTACCCGTGTAACTGTCTAAACGCTTTTTAAAAGACAAAATTGTACCCACCTCTACTACTACCTCTGGCAGCTTGTTCCGGACACTCATCATCCTGTATGAAAAAATTGCCCCTCTGGACCCTTTTGTATGTCTCCCCTCTCACCTTAAACCTATGCCCTCTCGTTTTAGACTCCCCTACCTTTGGGAAAAGATATTGACTTTCTAGTGATCTATGCCCCTCATTATTTTATAGACCTCTATAAGATCACCCCTCAGCCTTCTACGCTCCAGAAAAAAAAGTCCCAGTCTATCAAGCCTCTCCTTATAACTCAATCCATCAAGTCCCAGTAGCATCCTAGTAAATCTTTTCTGCACTCTTTCTAGTTTAATAATATCCTTTCTATAATAGGATGACCAGAACTGTACACAGTATTCCAAATGTGGCCTTACCAATGTTTTGTACAACTTCAACAAGACGTCACAACTCCTGTATTCAATGTTCTGACCAATGAAACCAAGCATGCCTCATGTCTTCTTCACTCTGTCCACCTGAGACTCCACTTTCAAGGAGCTATGAACATGTACCCCTGGATCTTTTAGTTCTGTAACTCTCCCCAACGCCCTACCATTAACTGAGTAAGTTCTGCCCTGGTTCAATCTACCAAAATGCATCACCTCGCATTTATCTAAATTAAACTCCATCTGCCATTCTTCAGCCCACTGGCCCAATTGATCAAGGTCTCATTGCAATCAGAGATAATCTTCTTCACTGTCCACTATGCCGCCAATCTTGGTGTCATCTGCAAACTTACTAACCATGCCTCTTATAGGAGACCATGCAGACCTCATATTCTTGAGACTTCAAACAGAAATGGTGAATATGGGAAAGGAAAATGCAACATTAATAAACAATGGGCCAGAATTTTACGTATAAAGTTTGGGTGAGCATCCGGAAACATGTAAAATTTCGCAAGGTGTCGGGATGTGTCCTGACGTCAGTGCACCTTCACGCAATATTTTGACAATCAAGATGCAAAAATAAATTAATTCAACACCAACTGACTGGGATTTTACGTTGTCTTTCTGCCATTATGGTTGGCGGGTGGGCCAATTGGCAATGTGGCCTTTACATTTAAAACACAACCTCAATCCAGGGCGGGATGAAACGTCAGGGATCAAATAAAATTAACAAATGTGTCTGGTGACTGAGGCCGGTGTATGATTGCACTGCCGAGACACTCTTGGCATACATTTTAACATCAACATTTATTTTGCACAGGTCAGCAGCTCCCTCAGACAGTTCTATAGCGGTGTGCCTGAGGGAGCAAAGCACCAGCCCACACCCTCCCTTTTCTTGGTGCCCACCCTCCTTCTGACTTCCCCAGCCGCACTCAGCCTTTCACAGATCACGCTTCACGCCGGATCACAGTTGATTGGCCAGCCAGTGTGAAATTGTGCTCTGGGCTGACTGCAGCTGCAACGTGTTTCGCATTCACTTCTGGGCCCGTCGAGTGCACGTGACTTACGGGCAAAAGGTTCAGGCCATGATGTATCAGGCATCAATTTATATGTCATGGAAAAACTGTCATACAGCTGACACCGTATTTACATTAACTGATTCAGGACGCTGGTCTATAATGATGGCCAGAGCTCCTGAAGCTGCAGAGTCTGCCCTTTAACTTTATGCTGCTTTTACAGGCTATTCATGTGGCACCTTTAACTTAGAGACCATCCCAAGGCACTTCACCAAATGGAAGGAGACAGAATGCAATGCTGAGCTGAGCTTAAGGTGGGGGAATTGGAGGCTTGGGCGCAAAGGTGGGCATTGAGAAGATTTTCAAAATAGGAAGAAGAGTTAGAGCATTTTGGGCAGGGAGTTCGAAAGAGCAGGGTCTAGGTCATTCAGCTGTCTTTACGTTAACAGACTTTTTTCACAGAATGTAGAATGCCCTTTCCTCCATTTTTATCAGCTTGTACAGCCTTGTATTCAATTGATATAAAGGGTCTATGTTGTTTTGTTTCAGACAACCCCATAAAAGAGAAACTCCAAAGAGACAATGCATTGGTGTTTAATACACTGTTGATTAGACTCTTCTGTGATATAGTTGTTGTAATATTTTTAAAATTGCATTATTTAGTTCTAAGGGCACTGAAGAATACAGTTAAAGTTAAGCAAAACTGAGATTTAATGGTAGTACCTCTTGTATTTTTTATTCCAGCTCTATCTTTCAATAAACTGACTTTCCCATCATCTAATGTTATCAGCTTGGCTGCTTCTGTACATGGGCTTGGACCGTGATTGCTGATTAGAAGAATGGGACAATGTAATATCAATACACAATTATAAATGATTTCCTGAGGTTAGTTCTAATCAGGAAAAGATGTTCTCTTTCTGTTTGTGCATCCATATAAAGTCTTGAGCGCAGCCAGCAAATGCTACATGTTATCCAACTTTGGATGGAATTCCTTTTTGCTCTTATCATTCAATATTGACCCAAAAGATACCATAAAGATGATGGACAGTTGCCCTGCCTTGAATGGAAATAGACTGAAGGAGATAGATAGAAATGTAGCAAAAATTACTGCATTGACCCAAGACATAGCAAATGACATGGATAGGGTAGGGGATAAGTTTTAATACTGGATGAGTGTGCACGACTAGATCTAAAGTCCCCTGATAGCTCAGGTCAGGATCGCAATGGGCAGCATACGTGTACATGAGGGTGACCACTGTTCCAGCGCCCTGGTGCCGTGCGTGCATGAGTGGACACATAACCAAATCCTGTGCCTCCCCCTGCGAGGATGCAGAAACACACTGTTTAATCCAGGAATTCACCACAACACCTCCAAAGACATTCGTGTAGAGTAATTCCAGAGATTTTGCAATAGTAACAATTATGATAAAGCCACCTTACCAGCAAGTCTGGCCTTTAATAAAGCTGGTGGTGGGTCTCCCTTGCAGCTTTGTGAATGTTCTTGGTAAATGACAGGTGAGTATGCTGAGTGGATCTACAAGCTCCAAGGTTGTAAATTGTGTCAAATTGCCAAGCATGGCATTTTGGTATTACAGTCCAACCAGTATGCATGGCACACCCAGGTAGCGTCCTGCCTAGCTGTGGGGTCTGTGGCAGAAGCTGTTGCAGATGTTACGCTCCCCATTTGGAAGGGCTCTGGCTTCTATTGTACCATGAAAGAGTGCAGAAAAGATTTACTAGGATACCCCTGGGACTTCATGGTTTGTGTTATAAGGAGAGGCTGGATTGACTGGGACTTTTTTCCCTAGAGCGTAGGAGGTTTAGCAGTGATCTTACAGAAGTCTATAAAATAATGAGGGGCATAGATAAGGTAGACAATCAACATCTTTTCCCAAAGGTAGGGGAGTCTAAGACTAGAGGGTATAGGTTTAAGGTGAGAGGGGAGAGATACAAAAGGGTCTGGAGGGGCAACTATTTCACACAGACAGTGTTGAGTGTCTGGAACAAGCTGCCTGAAGCAGTGGCAGAGGCGGGTACAATTTTGTCTTTTAAAAAGCATTTAGACAGTTACATGGTAAGATGGGTATAGAGGGATACGGGCCAAATGCAGGCAATTGGGACTAGCTTAATGGTAAAAACTGGGCAGCATGGACAAGGGCCTGTTTCCATGCTGTAAACCTCTGACTCTGACTTTCGAAACTATAACTCTGACTTCCAGCCAGTACTCCAGATTGGAATTTCACACCTTATAATTCCAGTATACCCACCTGGAGCAAAAGTTAAATCCAATTCAGTTTGTGTAAAAAAGCAGCCAGTCAGTCCCAACTGCTCGTGATCAATCACAAGCATTGCCTACTGACATCACTTCCAAAAGCCTTCAAATGAATTCTTCTGTCACATCACTTACTCAGATGTGGGTCAGGTTTCCTGTACTACGGGTCATGATTGAAAGCTGCTTCCAAAATGGATGAAGGACAACAAACGTATAACAGCTCGAGATCAATAATTATCAAATCTAACAATGTGATCAGAGAGGAAAACATAATTCACTCCACCTGCCAACACTCGCCAGCCACAACACATTCCGAGTCTTATGCTATAACAGAGGGCCCACTGTTGTATGAACAATCGTTCAATCAAACTGACATATTTCAAGGTTTTCATTTTTGCAAACTGTTGTACTTTGACACGAGCATTCCCAGCTCATACATATCCTACCCTGGCTCTTCCATAGATTAGAATACCTACAATGCAGAAGGCAGCCATTCGGCCTATTGAGCCTGCACCGACAACAATCCCACCCAGGCCCTATCCCCGTAACCCCAAGTTATACCCCACTAGTCCCCCTGACACTAAGGGGCAATTTAGCATGGCCAATAAACCTAACCCGCACATCTTTGGAGAGTTGGAGGAAACCAGAGCATCCCGAGGAAACCCACACGGGGAGAATATGCAAACTCCACAAAGACAGTGACTGGAGGCCGGAATTGAATCCAGGTCCTTGGTGCTGCGGCAGCAGCGCTAACCACTGTGCTGCAATCAAACATTTCATTTCCCACCCTCCAGAGCATCCACCCTTTAGTAAAAGGAAAAGATTGCATTTATACGATGACTTCATGTTCAGTACCTAGAAGTGGAGTAACGTTTGTAATATAGAGGAAAACAGAAACCAATTATAACACAGCAAGCTCCCACAAACAACAATAAGGTAATGGCCAGATCTTTTTTTGAAGTGATGACTGCTTGAGGGATAAATATTGGTTGAAACACTAGTAGAACTAATGCTGCTTTTTTTCACACAATACCATGGTATCTTTTCTGTGATGTGGAGATGCCGGCGTTGGGCTGGGGCGGGCACAGTAAGAAGTCTCAAAACACCAGGTTAAAGTCCAACAGGTTTATTTGGCACCACAAGCTTTCGGAGTCTCAGACTCCTTCATCAGGTGAGTGGGAGTTCTGTTCACAAACAGGGCATATAAAGACACAAACTCAATTGACAAGATAATGGTTGGAATGCGAGTCTTTATCGGTAACCAAGTCTTAAAGGTACAGACAATGTGAGTGGAGAGAGGGCCAAGCACAGGACAGGATAGTGAGATTTTGCAAGCCCAAGCAAGTCATGGGGGTTACAGATAGTGTGACATGAACCCATGGACTACTCTCCGGAATCGGTTGCATTCTCGGACACACGCATCTCCATCAAGGACGGTCACCTCAGCACCTCACTGTACCGCAAGCCCATGGATAACCTCACGATGCTCCACTTCTCCAGCTTCCACCCTAAATACGTTAAAGAAGCCTTCCCCTACGGACAAGCCCTCCGTATACACAGGATCTGCTCAGATGAGGAGGATCGCAACAAGACACCTCCAGACGCTGAAAGATGCCCTCATAAGAACAGGATATGGCGCTCCACTCATCGATCGACAGTTCTGACGCGCCACAGCAAAAAACTGCACCGACTTCCTCAGAAGACAAACACAGGACACGGCGGACAGAGTACCCTTCGTCATCCAGTACTTCCCCGGAGCGGAGAAGCTACGACATCTTCTCCGGAGCCTTCAACATGTCATTGATGAAGACTAACATCTCGCCAAGGCCATCCCCACACCCCCACTTCTTGCCTTCAAACAACCGCACAACATCAAACAGACCATTGTCCGCCATTGGACCAGTCCAAAGATGTGCGGGTTAGGTTGATTGGCCAGGTTAAAAATTGCCCCTTAGAGTCCTGGGATGTGTAGGTTAGAGGGATTAGCGGGTAAAATATGTGGGGGTAGGGCCTGGGTGGGATTGTGGTCGGTGCAGACTCGATGGGCCGAATGGCCTCCTTCTGCACTGTAGGGTTTCTATGATTTCTATGATTTCTACAAACTACCCATCCTTCAGGAGAACAGTGACCACGACACCACACAACCCTGCCACAACAACCTCTGCAAGACATGCCGGATCATCGACACGGATGCCATCATCTCACGTGAGAACACCATCCACCAGGTACACGGTACATACTCTTGCAACTCGGCCAATGTTGTCTACCTGATACGCTGCAGGAAAGGATGTCCCGAGGCATGGTACATTGGGGAAACCATGCAGACACTGCGACAATGGATGAATGAACACCGCTCGACAATCACTAGGCAGGCGTGTTCCCTTCCAGTCGGGGAACACTTCAGCAATCATGGGCGTTCTGCCTCTGATCTTTGGATAAGTGTTCTCCAAGGCAGCCTTCATGAAACACGGCAACGCAGAATCACGGAGCAGAAACTGATAGCCAAGTTCTGCACACGAGGACGGCCTCAACCGGGATCTTGGGTTCATGTCACACTATCTGTAACCCCCACGACTTGCCTGGGCTTGCAAAATCTCACTAACTGTCCTGGCTGGAGACAATACACATCTCTTTAACCTGTGCTTGGCCCTCTCTCCACTCATATTGTCTGTACCTTTAAGACTTGATTACCTGTAAAGACTCGCATTCCAACCAGTATCTTGTCAATTGAGTTTGTATCTATATATGCGCTGTTTGTGAACAGAACTCCCACTCACTTGATGAAGGAGCCTGAGACTCCGAAAGCTAGTGCTATCAAATAAACCTCTTGGATTTTAACCTGGTGTTGTGTGACTTCTTACTGATCTTTTCTGTAGCCAGCTGATGCCTTAGTTCTGAAAGATGGCATCTCTGACAGTGCAGCACTCCATCCGAATGGATTATGTGCTCAAATCTCTGGAGTATGCCTTGGACCCACTGCCATTCGGAGTCCGGGATGAGACTGCTGCCGCTAAGACATTCTACACAAAATAAAATAACAAAAGTTACATTTGGGACAAGTAAAAACTTCCAGAAGCCCTGATTTTTTGTTAAACCTCATCATTCCAGCAGGAATGGGACTGGTTTGGGGCAGATGATCTCCCCATTGGTACCTAGCATTGTGTGGCCTAATTAATAATGATCCTCACTCATAGGGGCTGTTGCGGGTTAATCCCAAAAAGGTTGGTTTTCAGGTTTTTTTAAAAAGCGCTTCATAAACCTTCTGGCCCACTGTCAGCCTATCGGCACTAAATGAAGTGCTTTGGATCTTTAGTTGCCTTTGTTATGATTGAGATGCTTATCTACAGTTTTTGCTGTTTTACTTTCACTCTAGGATTTCAAAGGACAGACCTCATCAGATGGTAAGATTACACAGGATCCATATCACAGCCTTGAGGACATCTCTGGGTTCTGACTGTCACTTGTTTCTTATTCCCTTCTTCCAGTCTAAACTATCCCAATCTTTCCTTTTATATTTCCTTTCCATAAGTTGTTCTTGCAATCTCCATTTGCCTGATCAATCAGATTGCCACTTTTGGTCTCGGTCACTCTTTTCCAGCTCTCTTTGGAAAACTGAAGGATTACATTGGGAATGGAACTTCTACAACCTGGTCCAGATTTTGCTCCTCTGTTGTGGAATGTAATGGAACAACTCGTAAAGCATATGTCTTCACCCCAAACATAGCGTTGACAATTTTTGGGAGGTGTGAATGGGGATGGTTTATGTTTCACGCGTGTGCAGCTTACAATGGAAGCTGGTTATTTAAATCATCAGCTGCCCCCGCTGAAGGGCGATTTTCATAGCCTTGGAGTGTGAAACCCCAAGTGTGCAGATTAGACCTGGTAAAAGCAGGTCTGAACTTTGTGGATTTGTTTGGATAGCCAGGGTACCCCTTTGGACTGGTAAGGTACCCCTTTGGATATGATCCAGGGGCACATTTGGGGGTGGTATGGTGCCTTTTGTGGGAGGTGAGGTACCCTTTGGAACGGTTAAAAGTAGGCATAAATGTGCATAAAACTCACTACTATCAAGCTATTTGGAACTGTCAACAAACCCGTCAAAACTGTCAAAGGAACCTATCAAAAATGTCATGGAAACCTGTCAAATGGGGCTGTTAAATTGTCAAGGCATTTAAAAATCCTGCTGTCTAAACCTTTGAAATAAATATCTGGATTGTTAAAAATATGGTTGCTTGCTATTGCACTCTGTTGATATAAGCCTGAGGGGTTCCATTACTCGATCAGTGATGCATGACTGAATTCACAACCTTATATTATCAGAGTACTGTGCCCGACATTTCAGTTTGATTGACAGTTTCAAATGGTTATAGACTCTTTGATGTGGGACTATGAATCCCAATGCTTGTTATCATCAGGGACTGTGCACTCGAGTGAAATGTTTATTATTATGAGGCTTTATTAAGTTGAAGGAATGTAAATGTAGTAAAAGGGGATTATGAAGGTGTGTGTTTTTTTTTCGATACAGAAAATTCTTCAAGGAGACACTCAGAACATTTTTATAGAACTTTATTTCATCTCTTCTCAGCATGGGTCCTGAGATCTGCCCATGGTGAATACGGGGTGAGTTGGCATGGTAGGTATACAGGCTTGGGTCGGCAGTAAATTGGCATAGAGGTTGTAAAGGGCCATAGGGTGGATGGAAGGGCATAGGGACTATGAAGAGTCATGGTGGAGGGGCACAGGGCTATAAACGGCCATGGCAGAGATTGGCGTGGAGAGTATGAGGCTCCCTGGGGGTGGGTGAGGAGGCATACCTTGGTACAGGGGGCATGATGGGCCATAGGGCTAGCTCGAGGTGGCATACCTTGGCATAGGGCTATGAGGTGGCGTTTTGGGGCATTGAGAATATGTGTGTGTGTAGGGGGAATGAGGGCTGGAGGGATTTTTTTTTTACTTTTGGACACAGTGTTGGAACCCCAAGACAAGCCTTCTGCTCATCCTGCCTCCACACCCTCCACATTTTCTCCAAGTCAGATTGAAAATCTGCTGTTTGGGCAGCCATTTTGAAAGCTCAGGATCAGAAATCTGGGAATTCTTCAATCCCGAGCAAGGAGCAGACATCTGGCTTCCTCTCTCTGCTCTCTTCACAGCTATTCTGGTCAATTAGACCATGTTTTTAGGAATCATGTTGTCCTGGGTTGGTCATTTTTGTTTGTTTTTGCTCCTGGATACTTGGAATCATTGTGTTATTACTCATCCACTTGCTGTCGTCTCTTGTTTAGTCATGCTTCACCAACGGACGTAAAGATTTTTAGCTTCTAAAAATGTTCACTCCATTGTGTAGAAGTTTGACTCCATCTTCAGATGAGGCATTAAACTGAGACCCCAGCTTGGTGTTACATTAGGTCAGCTAGTTATTAAAGAATCCCTGAAGAGGGTGATTTCTTTCTCTCCTAGACTGACATTCCTCCCTTTCACCAACAGTACCAAAGGTCTAACAGCTAGTCATTTATCTCACTGCTGTACGGAGCTGTAGACTATCAAATTTGACTATACTTGGGTTGTGGGGGATATTTTGAACTCAATCCCTTCCCCCCTCCCCCCCACCCCGTGGGGACAGGGCAAAGAAGAGGTTAAAATTGAGTGTTTTAAATAGAGCTTCTGCAGGAATCTGCTGACCACCATTCTCACTGCTCACTATAGCACACTTGTTGCCATAACACTGAATATCAGGTGTACTTGGTAATTAAACTGACCATCAAACATTCCTTTGGAAAGGCAGCTGGTTACAGAGTTCTCACATATCGTGAAGCACATTTACAAGAAGCAGTGCGGAAACCAGATATCATAACCCGAGACAATTACTTGCTTCGCTGCGCATTTGTTAACGGAGCAGATTACAGTGAAAACCTACAGGATCTCTACATTAAGGTTTGTTCCTGTTGGCAAAAACATGGATAAATAAATAGTGTTACAGAGCAACTTGCCTGTTTTTGAAACTGCGTTACAAAATGATAAATGTATGAATGATAGGGCTAAGTACAGATTATTCATAAAACGACCCCTCAACCTCCTCCCCCCATCTTTAATGAACATGGTAAGCTTACATTGAATAGAAAACCCATGGAAACAGTATTCGAAACAAAATCACATCGGAGTTCATTATCCTTTAGTCACATGAAAGGAACACTCAAAAGGTTCTGAGAAGCTGTAGTTCTGCACAGACAGGCAGGGATATCAATGAAGGAATACAACATTCAGTTCTGTGCAGTTGTGGCGAACCATTGTTGGTTACCACCAGGAGTGCTGAGCCATGGTTTGACCAGCACTATGAGTCTGTAGATATGTTACTGTTGGGGTTTCGGGTTGGGCTGTTCTACCTGTTAATATAGTCCTATGGTACACCCCAGTTGGCTCCGCCTTCCGGGAGAGGTATAAAGGTCACTGCTCTGCCTGGTGACCCTTTAGTTTGGTATTGTATATAGTAGCTCCGTTATTGTTGGCAATAAAAGCCTTTATTTCCCGGGTACATCCAGCCTCCTGTGTGATTTATCGCGCATCAGCAGTGCTTTGAACCATTTCCTCTTTGATCCACACAGTTATATCTTGTCCATTTTTTCTTCCTGTTCATTCTACTCCCACCTGGAATTCTGTACTCTCTCCTGATTCTTTATGATGTGGTCCATCCATAGTTCTAACATGGGGAAATTGTTGAGGGCCAAAAAGCTAGGAGCTGTTAGATTTTGGCAGCACAGTAAATTAAAACAGGTCAGAATTTTAAACTACAATGAACTGTTGTTGCTTCTAATGAGTGGCGCGTGTAGCTGGTACAACCCATAGTTTGTAACTAGCAGACACACACACACACGCTGACTCTAGCCACTTCACTTTCAATTGGCGCACTGATTATTACTCTTGCCCTGCAGTTTAAGATCGACATTAAAAAGTCAAACAATGAGATAAGACCAAGACTGCAGGATGAGAACAATCATTGAAGGACCTCCATCAATGGCCATCCTGAAATTAGGAAACTAATGTGGCGAATCCATAGAGGATAATCAAGATTTTCATAGAATCCCTATGGTGTACCCATCGACCCAGCACTGACAACAATCCCACCCAATCGCTATCCCTGTAACCCCACATAATTATCCTGCTAACACTAAGGGTCAATTTTGCCTGGCCAATCCACCTAACCTGCACATCTTTGGAGTGTGGGAGGAAACCGGAGCACCCGGAGGAAACCCACACAGCCGCAGGGTGAATGTGCAAACTCCACACAAACAGCCACCCAAGACCGGAATTGAACCCGGGTCCCTGGAGCTGTGAGGCAGCCGTGCTAACCACTGTGCCACCGTGATGCCCACTTTTTTGATATTTTGTGGTACAATGCAGTAACATGCCAACATCGGAGCTAGATTAATTTTCACTGTAACATTTAGCAATCTATAAAATGGAAAAATACACTTGGATTTATCAACCTCTCGGTTATGAAAGAGGTAAGAATATGAAAACCAACATTACTTTGACAAACATCTGTGAGGTCTCATTCATAAATACAAGATCTAATGACCTATCCATGGGATATTCTGTACTCCATTTCTTACTATCGGGGTATTCTATATTCAATGATAACAAGTGATTTCCCACAAGGGTGATCTCTGTATACCAGAAGTGTGGTACTGCACAAACTATAATTATGCTGCCCCTTGGCAAATCCCATGACATTCTACACTTAGTGTGTGGTACAATTAGCACCCAAAACAACAATCATTTTGTACAAAAAGCCCAAAACAACAGAAGAATTTGATGTTGGAAGCAATCCTTATTTGCCTTAAAATAGTAAGCTAGCAAACCAGCTAACATCGACAGGACAATAACTATGTTTACAAAAGGTGAAGGGGACTATCATATTTTCTGCAAGTTTATGTGAAGATACAGTGAGGAAGTCACTTTCTCCAAGTTACTTTCATATGGAAAATCCAACAAGTTGGGGGTAAAGCTGGGTTCAAATATCTAGTTCCACGACCCTTCGGGCATTGTACAAGCTGTTGTGAGTATTCAATAAGTACTACTTATGCTAGCAGAAGTCATTAGCAGTAATGTCATACTCATTTAGCTCCCTCCCTAGAAGTTGGTCTAGTGTCCAAGGGGGCAGAGATCTAGGTGATCTGTTCAACCTCTTGGTCAAGAAACTGGGGTGGGGGAGGGAGATGGACAAAATCATTTGAAGCAATTTTTGCCCTGTCATTGAAATTGGTGTCAACATTCAAACAGAAGGTAAATTTAACCATCTCCTCATGAGTTCACAAGGATCACTTGTGGTTTGAAACTCAAACAAATGAAGGTCTCAGTTGGTGTCAGTCCTTGATCCTCAGTGAATAACTTGCACACCTACCACACCAAACTGGGTAATTTCCTCTTGGTTGTTAATGCTGAGTAAGAGACTCCAGCACAGACCAGGAATGGCTGAGAACCATTTACACAATGCACGCATTTCCCCACTACTCCAAGTGTTAAAAATTAAAAAGCTAAACAGAATATGTTAACAGTATACTGTAGATCAGTCAGCAGCTGTAAAGCGAAAGCTTTATGACAACTCAGTTTTAATTCTGATGAAGGGCATCAAACTCTCATACCAGAACGTGCCTCTGATTTGACCTGCTGTACATTTCTGGCATTTCCTTTTTATCCTCAGGCAGAGATCCTGCAAAAAATAGTTTTAATAATTTGTTTCAATTTAAAAATTTAAGTCAGACTAAAAATGTCTGACCAGCTCAAGGTATCATTTCAGGACAGGGGGTGGTGTGGTATAATTCCACACAAGGCAATCATGATGCTACACTAAGGACAGTTTCACATCATCATTTCTGATGATGATTCTGTGAAACATCTTTGAACTGAATTGCAAATTCTCATTAGAATATGTAGCCTGGGAAGTTACAGTCCAATTGCTGCATCGAGTTCAGTATTGCAGCTTCAGCAGCAATCAACATGAAAGATGGATTTCCAAAACCTTTTCCTCAGCTTTGCTTTGTCATTCAATTTGCATACGCTTCTTTCTCTGCCAGGCAATCATGTCAAGTGGTAATTTATTGATGTACTCAGAGCTTGAATTTTACTGTTAAAAATTAAAGGCCATGATGTGGAGATGCCGGCGTTGGACTGGGGTAAGCACAGTAAGAAGTCTCACAACACCAGGTTAAAGTTCAACAGGTTTATTTGACAGCACTAGCTTTCGGAGTCTCAAGCTCCTTCATCAGGTGAGTGAGGACTTGTGTTCACAAACAGGGCATATAAAGACACAAACTCAATTTACAAATGCAGACCATGCAGACGCTGCGACAACGAATGAATGAACACCGCTCGACAATCACCAGGCAGGAGTGTTCCCTTCCAGTCGGGGAACACTTCAGCAGTCATGGGCATTCAGCCTCTGATCTTCGGGTAAGCATTCTCCAAGGTGGCCTTCACGACACACGACAACGCAGAATCGCTGAGCAGAAACTGATAGCCAAGTTCCGCACACGAGGACGGCCTCAACCGGGAACGTGGGTTCATGTCACACTATCTGTAACCCCGACTTGCCTGGGCTTGCAAAATCTCACTTAACTGTCCTGGCTGGAGACAATACACATCTCTTTAACCTGTGCTTAACGCTCTCTCATTGTCTGTACCTTTAAGACTTGATTACCTGTAAAGACTCGCATTCCAACCATTGTTTTGTAAATTGAGTTTGTGTCTTTATATGTCCTGTTTGTGAACACAAGTCCTCACTCACCTGATGAAGGAGCCCGAGACTCCGAAAGCTAGTGCTGCCAAATAAACCTGTTGGACAAATAAACCTGTTGTGAAACTTCTTACAAAATTTAAAGGGACAGCAGCTTTATGTGGCTTAAAACTAAAATTTGAACGTACGTAATGCACTGGGTTTGGTCTATTGTTGGATCTTCATCAGCATTTAAATAAAGTGGCAACCTAACTGCCATTGGTACCCCATGCTGCAGTGCGTACCATCTACAGTGCGTACCGTGCCACAGCACGTACTACTTACAGTGCGTACCGTGCCTACTTCCTACAGTGCATACCGTGCCGCAACACATACCTTCGACAGTGTATGACAGCAGGAGCATCTTTACCACATAGACTGCGGCAGTTCAAGAAAATGGTAACTGATCTTGTCGAGGGCAACTAGGGATGGGAATAAATGCCAGTCTAGCCAACAACATCCATATCCTCAAAATAAATAAAAATAAATACTCGTGACTGCAGCAGCGTTTCATCCAGCTAGCAGCCGCATCTGCACGAATTTCTGGGAATTTACAAAATCTTCAGCTATAAGCAAATCCTTAGAACATGGGTAACAAATTTTTGCACCACTGACCAAAATTACCTACGTGCTGAATGTAAGGATATCAACTGTGATTAAACATACTCCACAAGGTTTTGTCACATTACTTTCGCCATCCTCTAGCCATCCATCCTCATGACGCACTGCCTTCTTACACCAACTGGAAAAGATAAAGACTCACTTGCCAATTGGATGATGCTGGACTGTCAGACAAACAGCCTTTCCTGCGTCACCCACCCTTTGTTTTCAATATTTCTATATCCAGTAAAGAGAAATGCTCAAAGAAAACTTACAAAACTACCTTTTAAAACATCCTTATGATTATTCTTCAGCATTGCACACAACCCAGTGTCCCCTGGACAGTCCAGGCCAATCCTGGACGGTTGGCAACCCTATCTGAATGGCCAGTGAGCAGGAAAACAACATTGGAGGGAGCCTCGAAAAAGAAAATAAAAATTGCCTGGCGGATGAAGAGTCACTGTTTGTTATTTTTGTAAACGACTGGCAGATTTTCCATGGCAAATTTCTTGGACTGGCAGGTGATGCACTGGTTTATAGAGACAGGACTGTTATACCTTGTAACATGCTGCATATTATTCTGCTGCTAATGTGAAGCCCTGGGGATTGTCCTGTGTAGGCGGAGTCTGAATTGTTGTCAATCAGAGCTTAATTGCTGTTTGGTGAGAAGGTGGGTGCACAATTCCAGTTCAGAAAGAAGCGTGAACTAATTGCCTTCCTTACTTTTTTTTTTGATACTCAGGTGCAAGGTTTGAATTCTGACATCCTCACACGCCATCGGTTTTATGAGTCTGCAGTACATGTGCCTACATTCCGAGATTAATTAATTGGCTGAGATCGCCCCAAGTTGTGAAAGGTGTCACATAAATGCAATGCTTCCTTTGCATAGCAGCCAATACATACACAAAGTAATCACTAGGGGGGAGCAACATTTACACTAACCATGCTGCAGGTACAAAATTCTGATGCAAATATTTCATCTCTATGCCGCAGGGCTGGCTTGAATTTGTGCCAATCCAACAAGTTTTAGGGGCTTTTTACAGGGCCTCAGAGAATCCATCATGAGATCAGAAAACTCCCAGACATTCTCGGAGATAAAGGATTATGCCTTATTCTGTCAAAACAAGAATCTGCAGCAAAGAACAATATGGGAGTGATTTGGAAAGTCTGGTGACCAGCTCAGTTCCCAGCATTCATCATGTTTCCCATCAGTACCCAGCATTCATCCAATCTCTTGTTTGTATTCTACATGGGGGTGCAACAAACTACGAGCATCTGGAAACAGGCCAAGGGAAATATTTTAAAGCCTTTTCCTACAGTGCCCCAGAGTC
The DNA here is from genome assembly GCF_964213995.1 of Mustelus asterias. NCBI lineage: Eukaryota > Metazoa > Chordata > Chondrichthyes > Carcharhiniformes > Triakidae > Mustelus > Mustelus asterias. Next base: position 48,186,694 of record NC_135804.1, on the reverse strand, counting down.
TCTTTCTTACTCCTCTGAAGCCCTTGGAAGGAAAATAAAAACAAAATACATCAACTGACAGACTGAGCTGCAGTCACACCAAGAATGAAATGAATCAAATAAATTCTCCAAGACATAATTGTGCCATTTTTTTTGCATAAAGAAAAGGTTCTTCCCCTTTACACACCTTTTCTTAATAAATCTTCAATACCACCAATATGTGTTATGTGTAGTAGGTCAGATTGCTTGTTAGTGAGGGCAAGCCAGTCATTCAGGAAATTAGAAATTGGTTAGAGAATTCTTAGACCTCTTTTACCTCCATCCAGGAAATTGTTGTGAAAAGATATATAATTTTTCTACAGAATTTCTACAAATGCTCAGGAAACCAAAGCACCAAATTTTCTCTGATAAATTGACTGTGAACTGGGAAGAGACACGGAGAAACTAAAATTAAAAAGGATCTATGTATCTAATGAACCAACACTTGTCTGAGTATTGATTAACTGAGCAATGGCTGGGAAACGGCAAGGATTTATTGAGAGTACACTCTGCATATCGTCTGCTTTCAAAATGTATGCAGATTCTCTCACCAGTAGCTCTTTGCATCTCTTGCAAGTCTCCCTCACCAAAACAGTTGTATCGTACCCTGACAGGAGGCAAGGAGGGGACTTTTATTTGTGACCTGCGAGCATGTTTGAGAGCAGCATTGGATGACTTGCGTTCCGAATTCCCTTCCCCTCTATAAGGGGATTTCTTACCTGGACAGGACATCATTCCAGACAGAGATTTATGCATTGTGTGACGCACAAAGAGATGAGGTCCTGTCACCCTATAGCTCCTTACATGGACAGATTGTGTTCGTACACAAATCACCCGGTGCTGCCAGTTTGAAACTGCCTCAGTTTGTTTCCGTGATAGAACATTCCCTATTAATTTATGTGCAACACTACAAAGTTTACAGCAAGGGTAATTTTTGCTGACATGTTTAATCTGGCAGCCAGTAAGGCAGTTTTACTTTTGCAAATGCGAGTCCTCTATCAGTTTATCATTAGCTGAATTCCACACTTCATCTGGAGTGGCTGCTGGAATCTAACCTTTGCAAACTTTAGAATCCACAAATTCATGCAATCATAGAATAGAATCATAAAATCCCCACAGTGCAGAAGGAGGCCATTTGGCCCATTGAGTCTGCACTGACTCTCCAACAGAGCATCTTACCCAGACCCATCCCCTGCCCTATCCCCATAACCCCACGCATTTATGCCGCTAATCCCCCTCACTAACCGATACATCTTTAGACACTAAGGGCAATTTAGCATGGCGAATCCACCTAACCTGCACATCTTTGGACTGTGGGCGGAAACCGGAGCACCCGGAGGAAACCCACGCAGACACGGGGAGAATGTGCAAACGCCACACAGAGTGACCCACTGTGCCACCGTGCCACTCCGATCTAGAATGCTTCAATTCAAATGAAACTGTAACTTGTTTAAACATGTATCACATACTGAGGGGGGATTTAATGCAGCCAACATGAGCGGGAAACATAGTGGGTGCTGAAATTTCAAATTCCCAAAGGTGGGGTGAAATGCAGATGATGTCAACGCCACATTTGCGTGTCTGCCCCCTCGCTGCTCCCTCACGAGTCCCATCCCTCGCCACGTCCGGCCCCTTGCCATCCCTGCCTCGCCCCCTCGCTACGTCTGGCCTCTCGCCACCCGTTCGTAACATATTTACTCGCCATGTCTTTGATGCTCAGTAGCATCCAACTTTTTAAAATTACATCCTACCTTCAGGATGCAGTCAGCAGTGCACGAGAATCCCGCGGCATTGGCATTCATTTAAAGATGGCATGAAACAGTTGGCAGTTGTGTCTGATGTCAATAGTTTTCTTTGTTGGACTATGCAGCACAAGTGGAGGAAGCAAGAGAATGGCAGCTTGCAGTGAGGCTTGGGTTCAGCCAGGGCGAGTCACTGTGAAGGCGGTATGGGATGGAGTTGAAGACCCAGAGGAAGAGAAAAGGGATCATGGAGGGTGATGTCAGGGACCTGGAGGAGAGCAAGAGAGAAGGGCCTGGCATCCTGGATGTGGGATAGGAATAGTTAAGGTAAGAAAATGAAGGGCCTAGAGGGCATAGAACATAAAACATAGAACATTACAGTGCAGTACAGGCCCTTCGGCCCTCGATATTGCGCTGACCAGTGGTACCAATCTAAAGCCCCTCTAATCTACACTATTCCAATATCATCCATATGTTTATCCAATAACCACTTGAACGCTCTCAACGTTGACGAGTCCACCACTGCTGCAGGCAGGGCATTCCACGCCCTTATTACTCTCTTAGTAAAGAACCTACCTCTAACATCTGTCCTATATCTCTCACCCCTCAATTTAAAGCTATAGCCAAGATCAGTATTGTCCAAATTCCTGTCCATCTTACAGTGCTGGCTGGCTGAGTTCGTATTGGGCTTTGAATTCACGTGCAACCTCCAGTGAGAGTGATCTCAGCCAATATCCTTTACTATGCATAGAAGGGCGGGCCATCTGAACTCTTCAGCCATATTCTATGGAGTGGAGAGTACAACATTAGGCATTAACATGCGTGTTCAATAAACAGAGAAGAAAAAAACACAACATTGTTTATTCTAATGAAGAAAATGTTCCTAACTCCCTGTAACCATCAATGCCTGTATGCGTGAGGTGTGCCAGTATGCTTAGCTCTCTGACTAAGCCAGTCAATAACAATGATTCATATGTGAATAAAGAGAAACCATTGCAATGTGTAATATTTACAATTGAAATTTAAATGTGCAAAAACATCCTCACCGTCTTTGTGTTCTCAAAAAAGCTTAGATTAACAGCAATGGAGTTGGACAGGAAAGTTGTGGCCTTGATGGATGGAGAGCCTCCCTATTTGTCCAGGAGGCTCTTCTATGGCCTGTACCTGCTGCATTGTCAGCTGACAGCAGGTTTCGCCACTGTAAACCTTCCCCCACTATGTGATCACATGTGGCTCCTGAGCACACAGCCAGCACATTACATTTTAGTTGTAACCATGTGGGAACCAGCAAAAAGCAAGGAAGCAGAATCATAGAATCCCGACAGCACAGAAAGAGGTTATTTGACCCATCGAGTCTGCACCGACTCACTGAAAGAGCATCTTATCCAGCTTTACCACGCCTCCCCAACCCTGTAACCCTGCACATTTACCATGGCCAATCTACCTAACCTGCATATCTTTGGGCTGTAGGAGGAAACCAGAACATCCAGAGGAAACCCACTCAGACACGGGGAGAATGTGCAAACTCCACACGGACAGTGACCCAAGCCGGGAATCGAACCTGGGTCCCTGGCGCTGTGAGGCAGTAGTGCTAACCACTGTACCATCCAGAAGTGATGCTCACTCCCTGTTCCAGCATTGGGATTAGCAGGCTCTGGATAAAATTCCTCCTAATCTGTTTTGTGGCGTTAGCACTCCTGCCACAGGATAAATGGTTGTCAGCTTAAGCCCAGGCTAACAGCACAAGATCCCGTGTTGCCACACTGTCGGAGGTATTGCCCTTCAATTATTGCTGTAGTTCAGGTGAATGTCGAGGGTCCCATGGTTTCATATGAAAAGCAGCAATCTGGTCCCGAGGCAACAGCACCAAAAAACAGGTGAAATTGGTCATTCAGCTTCTTGCTGTTTGAGGGATCTTCAGTTCATGAAATGGATGCCATATTTGCCTACACAACAGCAGTCATAGCATATTAAAATAATTAATGGTTTGAGGAGTGTCTGATGTGTGATAGGTGTTATATAAATGCAAGTCTCTTTTTTGTCACTTAATTTTTGAACCACAGCAGACCATTAGGCAAGTGCACTTCTGATAAGAAAGTGTGGGATGTATTTTTGGTATCAGGATTGTCCTGTATTCCTAGTGCCAAACAGTACCACAAGGCTGCCTTTCCCTGTGCTGCTGTGTATTCTCTGGATAATTTGGAGGTTTTGCACACAGAAGCCAAGAGAAACACCACTCTCAGTCCAGCTTTAATTCTACTCAGTGACTAAATGCTAAATACTGCTGACCCCAGGGAATAAATACAAGCAGTTTAGACAGAACTGCGAATTTACTTCAATTTATAATGCGTGCTTGTGCCCTGAAGGGAATCGGCAATGACACTGCTTATTATAAAGAGAGGGAAAGCTGCAGTGAAATGATTTGAAGTGATTGACAAGGGGGAGATTGGAGAGTGAACGAAGAAATGGTGTCAGATTTTCTCCTTGTTTTGTCATTTCCCGAAAAGAATTATTTGTCCTTTGCTGACTTAACTTGAAAACGAGAACTTGAAAAATAGCATTAATTTAAAATCTAACCTTTTCTATCCTAAATCCCAATGTTTTTGGTACCTTAAGTTGAGCCCCAGGACTAGGAAAGCAGTTTGCATCTCCACTGGCTTTTTAAAAATTCTACCAGCATGTTGCTGTGAAATCATTTCTGATGATGAATCACACACCGCCTGTGACACACTGCAGCAAATATGTGCAGCTGTATCTACTGTCCTGCCTACAGCACCACTCTGTGGTGGGCTGGAGATGAACAGGTCAGGACAGAATACCTGTTCCGTCAAAATCATGATTTATAGCAACAATAGATGTTGCTGCAATGGAGGCTGCAGGGAAGTGTGGTGAAGAATATGTACTGGGTGGTAACAGTCAACTATGCCTGGCTTCCCACAGGCCATCCTCAGGGGATCACATCAGTGTTTTGACTGGCAGTGCAGAGGTGGGTGTATTGTGTAATCTGGTATAGCCTAATAATCGGTCTCCGTCAACCAAGTAAACTGGCTGTCATCACATCTCTGCTTTGTTGCTCAGTACCTGCTTTCAAGAAAAATCAAATCACACTCAACAGTGTCACTGGGACAATGAGTGACACCTAGTGATGTAACGCTCTGGCGGTCTTCGCTCAGTCGTAATATTCTTGCTCCCGAGTGAAGGCCTCGGGTTTAAGCACCACTATAAGGACGTGAGTATTAAATGTAGGCTTTTTGCTTCAGCCGAGTCCTGAGGCAGCACTTCACTGTTGGAAGATGCTCTGATTTTTTTGGATGATGTGCGAACATTTCACCTTCCCTCTCAGACAAAGGATTCCTTGGCATGATTTGGGCACGAGTCCTGGACAACATTCATCCCTTACCCAGCACCACTGATATAGATGCCAAACTCTGGAAAACAATTACAATCCCAAAATATGACACTGGCGTCAAGTTGCTTTGCTGCCAGGAGCAATTCAAGGGCAGCCGAGTGTAAACAATGTTGCAACGGTGGGAGGTTGGGATTGCCAAGTGTCAGAGGTGGGATTTAGGTTCACTTTCTCAGCCTTTTGGCTGAGATCAAGTGTAGTATCAACATGCTGTGCTTGGTTGAAGTCATTAGGTTACATTTTAGATTCATTTGAAGCAATTTTTAAAAGCAGCATCTCAGCCTTTTGGCTAAGATGCAAATGAGATCAAGCCTTGGAGGAGGTGCAATGCCTACTCCAATCAGCTTAGATCATGTAGATCAAGCCCAAGACAGGAGGTGAGAGCCCTGTCTTGTCAGCTTGGTAGTCATGATGTGGAGATGCCGGCGTTGGGCTGGGGTAAGCACAGTAAGAAGTCTCACAACAACAGGTTGAAGTCCAACAGGTTTATTTGGTAGCAAATACCATAAGCTTTCGGAGCGCTGCCCCTTCGTCAGATGGAGTGGAAATCTGTTCTCCAACAGTGCACAGAGACACAGAAATCAAGTTACAGAATACTAATTAGAATGCAAATCTCTACAGCCAGCCCGGTCTTAAAGGTACAGATAATGTGGGTGGAGGGAACATTAAACACAGGTTAAAGAGATGTGTATTGTCTCCAGACAGAACAGCTAGTAAGATTCTGAAAGATCAGGGGGAAAGCTGTAGGGGTTACTGATAATGTGACATAAATCCAACATCCCGGTTTAGGCCGTCCTCATGTGTGCGGAACTTGGCTATCAGTTTCTGCTCAGCGACTCTGCGCTGTCGTGTGTCGTGAAGGCCGCCTTGGAGAATGCTTACCTGAAGATCCAAGGCTGAATGCCCGTGACTGCTGAAGTGCTCCCCCACAGGAAGAGAACAGTCTTGCCTGGTGATTGTCACCTGGTGGAGACAATACACATCTCTTTAACCTGTGTTTAATGTTCCCTCCACCCACATTATCTGTACCTTTAAGACCTGGCTGGCTGTAGAGATTTGCATTCTAATTAGTATTCTGTAACTTGATTTCTGTGTCTCTGTGCACTGTTGGAGAACAGATTTCCACTCCATCTGACGAAGGGGCAGCGCTCCGAAAGCTTATGGTATTTGCTACCAAATAAACCTGTTGGACTTTAACCTGGTGTTGTGAGACTTCTTACTTGTCAGCTTGGATCAGGAATGTCTCAACTTGTTGAGACTCTGAATTGGACTTGATTTGATTGAATTGGAATAAAAACAAATAAAAACTGTAGCGTGATAGAAAGCAAGGGGGCATAATTCGGAGGTAAGTCAATCGAGCCTCCTTAGGATGAGGAAAATTACTCCATGAATTACAACATAACCACAGTCTTACCAGAATCTTTCCACTTATAAAAGGGTAAAGTTACAAAAATTTACCATGGCCTTGACGAGGCCTCAATTATTCCACTGAGCACAAGTTACCAACCCACGAAACAGCCTGAAATAGAAATTTGCTGGTTGTGAAGCGAGAGTGTTGTAGTTGAAGGTTCTGGCATATAATGGGTTAATGTGGGACCGATTACAGTACAGCCCACATAATGGTGGAACAGAACTCATGACCCACACCTGTAATGTGACGCCACTGTTTAAAAAAGGAGGCAGTCAAAAGGCAGGTAATTACAGGCCGGCTAGCTTAACATCCGTAGTTGGGAAAATGCTGGAATCTATCATAAAGGAAGAAATAGCAGGACACCTGGATAAGAATGGTTCAATCAAGCAGACGCAGCATGGATTCAGGAAGGGAAAGTCACGTTTGACTAATTTACTGGAGTTTTTTGAGGAGGTGACGAGTGCAGTTGACAGAGGGGAACCGGTGGATGTATTGTATTTGGATTTCCAGAAGGCTTTCGATAAGGTGCCTCACAAAAGGTTACTGCAAAAGATAAAAGTGCACGGAGTTGGGGGTAAAGTGTTAGCGTGGATTGAAGATTGGCTATCTAACAGAAAACAGAGAGTACGTATAAATGGGTGTTTTTCTGGTTGGCAATCCATGACTAGTGGCGTGCCGCAGGGATCGGTGCTGGGGCCTCAACTATTTACCATATACATAGACAATCTGGAGGAGGGGACTGACTGTAGGGTAACAAAGTTTGCGGATGACACAAAGATGAGTGGGAAAGCAAATTGCGTGGAGGACACAGAGTCTGCAGAGAGATTTGGATAGGCTAAGTGAGTGGGCAAGAATCTGGCAGATGGAGTATAACGTTGGTAAGTGTGAGGTTATCCACTTTGGAAGGAATAATAGGAAAAGGGACTATTATTTAAACGGTGAAAAATTACAACATGCTACTGTGCAGAGGGACCTGGGAGTCCTTGTGCATGAATCACAAAAACACAGTTTGCAGGTGCAGCAGGTGGTCAAGAAGGCAAATGGAATGTTGGCCTTTATCGCGAGAGGGATGGAGTATAGAAGCAGGGTGGTCATGCTGCAACTGTACAAGGTGCTGGTGAGGCCGCACTTAGAGTACTGTGTACAGTTTTGGTCCCCTTATTTAAGAAAGGATGTATTGGCTTTGGAAGGGGTGCAGAGAAGGTTCACTAGGTTGATTCCGGAGATGAGGGGTGTAGCTTATGAGGAGCGATTGAGCAGACTGGGCCTGTACTCCTTGGAGTTTAGAAGGTTGAGGGGAGATCTTATAGAGACATATAAGATAATGAAGGGGCTAGACAGGGTAGAAACATCGAGATTGTTTCCACTTATAATGGAAACAAGAACTAGGGGGCATCGCCTCAAAATACAGGGGAGTCAATTTAGAACAGAGTTGAGGAGGAACTTCTTCTCCCAGAGGGTAGTGAAGCTTTGGAATTCTCTGCCCAATGAAGTGGTAGAGGCTACCTCATTAAATGTGTTTAAGTCACAGATAGATAGGTTTTTAGCCAATAAGGAAATTAAAGGTTATGGGGAGCGGGCGGGTAAGTGGAACTGAACCCACTATCAGGTCAGCCATGGTCTTATTGAATAGCGGAGCAGGCTTGAGGGGCCAGATGGCCTACTGCTGCTTCTATTTCTTATGTTCTTATGTTCTAGCAGTCAGTATAGTGTGGGATAGAGAGGTGTGTAGAAACAAGCATGGAAACAGCTCCTAGCTTGGACCTTTACTGTACCTATGTATATAGTTTCTAGGAGTCAATAACTTCTGACTGTTGAACTACCCAAGACTATGAATATCTTACTGGACGATGCCTAACACTATTCTAGTCATTGCTCAAACTTCATGATAAGTGGAATCTGGGAGCTGTGATCTGATCAAGGAGCTCTGAGCACCAAGGAGTTATCAGGCTGCTATTCACCTATCTTGGTTGTGTAATGGTGGGGGGAGTGCCAAGCAGAGGATGGAAGAGAAGGTTGACTTTTCTCATGCAGCTCTGAGAGCCCTGGTCTTACTGCAGCTTTGACAGAAGCCTGGGAGATGGTTTCCTGTTTGGCACAGGAGTGATCTGGGGAGGCTGAAGAATGCAAGAGAGGGGGAAACATTTTTAAAAAAGTTAAAGTAAATAAATCACAACAAAGCCAGTGTAGTTTATCACTATGATTTCAAACTGCTGAATTAGATTACAGCCTTGAAATAATTCTCAGATATTTGTAAAGAAAATTTGTTCACCACGACTGCCTCACACCGCCAGGGACCCGGATTCAATTCCAGCCTCAAGTCACTCACTGTGTGGAGTTTGTATGTTCTCCCCATGTCTGTGTGGGTTCCCTCTGGATGCTCCAGTTTCCTCCCACACTCCAAAGATGTGCGGGTTAGGTGGATTGGCCATGCTAAATTTCCCCTTAGTGTCAGGAGGACTAGCAGGGTAAATACATGGGATTACGGGTATAGGGCCTGGGTGAGATTGTTGTCAGTGCAGGTTTGATGGGCCAAATGGCCTCCTTCTGCACTGTAGGATTCTATAAGATTTACATTTCCTGAGGGTTTTTTTGGTGAGCAACTCTCTGCAGTAAATGCTAAATGCGAAAGCCCATCGAAAAAGTTCAACTCCCTGAGTCACAGCTGGTGCGTCTGCCCACTACTGGGAACTGTAGCCAGCTTTGGCAAACACAGATCCTCAAACTCACTCCTGGTGTAACCTACAACAAGCTAACCTTTCACCATGGGAGGCATGGCCTGGGTCTTTAAAGCAGAGGGTTACAGCACTTGTGGGGAGGAGAACAGATTCCTTCTCAGTCAGTTTTCAATCTGTATCTGACCCTGCAGCAATTGATCCGGGTCAATTAGACATGGACATTCACATTGCAGTATTGTAACACAAGTTAAACTGAGAAATAGATTGCAGTGCTCTGGATTACTGGAGAAAGGCTATTTCCAGTACAATTCAGTGAAAAACATAAACATGTAATCAACTTTTATGGCACAAGAGCAAAGCAACATTCAAACCAAAACCTTTCCAAGCACTTTCGTATCAATTACCATATTTTGAAACTGGCTAGCACACAGAGGTTTGGGTGCAGAATTCCATATTAACTCAGAACACCATTGAGCAGTAGAGTCTGCTGGGCTGCAGAAGCTATTGATATAGAAACCGTGTCAAATTATTTTAACATCCAGGTCATTAGCTCGCTTAGCAATACATCATTCTAAACAGTCTGCATAGATGCGGTTCCTAGCTCTCAGCATTAACTGACTCCTCTGAAGTTAAGCTTTATCTCCTCACAGATCTCAATGGGTTGATTAGAAAGATAAATGTGATTCAGTAGAAAGATTTGTGTTCACTAGTGAGACTGACCCTGTAAAGGGTCAGTGGAGTGTTCGTATCATAAACTGGTTAACACACATGGGTACACAGAAAAAAAATGTTGCAAATAAAATGGAGATTGGGACGGTTACAGTAAATAACATTTTACCTCAACCATAGCAAATTGAGGCTGACAAATGCCAATAATCTTACAGGCCTGCAATTGTATTTTATATAAACAAACAGGGAATCATAGAAGCCCTACACAGTGCAGAAGGAGGCCATTTGGCCCATCAAGCTTGCACCGACAACAATCCCACCCAGGCCTTAACCCCATAACCCATTTACCTTGCTAATCCCCCTGACACTAAGGGACAATTTAGCATGGCCAATCAAGCTAATCTGCACATCTTTGGACTGTGTCAGGAAACCAGAGCACCCAGAGGAAACCTACACAGACATGGGAGAACGTGCAAACTCCACACAGTAACCTGAGGCCGGAATGGAACCTGGATCCCTGGCGCTGAGAGGCAGCAGTGCTAACCACTGTGCCACAGTGCCACACCTTTTGCTCAGTTAGATCGTCTCCACCTTTGTCACCTGTTTTGCAAACATGGTGAATCACTTCCATCTATCCCTTCTTCCACTGGAATGTGACAAATATCCCATGAATTTATTCCAAGTTTCCAGCTCCAATTCCAAATGCAAGGCAGCTGACAAGAGACCTGTTTACTTTGGCAAAGAGTGCAATTCTAAGAGCTAATGTTAACAGATATTCTACCACACATCTGGGCCACATATCCTGTTGTACCAGTTATTGTATCACACATCTGGTATGGGTATCTCAATACTACCAGGCATTGTAGCACACATCTGGGTTGAATGTTGATGATATTCCTGGATTCCCTCGCCTGAACCTTAACTCTTAATTCCATTTTCTCCACCATTCCACCATCTTCTTACTTCCGTGCATCTGCTTTCCATAAGAATTACCATCTCTCACTGAAGGGCTATAACAACCAACTCAACCCACTGGCTCCATCAACAGCCTGGCATCTGCTGGCTGATCTGGCTCAACAGCTTAAACTGAACTTTGCCTCTTTCGTTCTTAACAAAACTATCTTAGTCATCTTGCTCCACTTCCATCCCCTTCCACCACATCAGACATCAGATGGAGGAGCTCATGGATTTTTTGTTCTCTCTCAGATTTGTGACTATCTGCTTGGCTGCTTCAGCCTCTCACTCCACAATCAATCTCAATGTGCTCGCTGCCAAAACTCTATCCTCAACACTCCAACAATGTTTAGGGTGGAGATGAGGAGATCCTAGAACGGTTGGATGATTATCTTACTAAAGATACACAGATCACGGGTGTTGTTTGATTAGGGATAGAGGGCATCGACAGAGGGATGGCAGAGACACGGAGTCAGTAGTTAGGAGGCCAAGGTAAATAATGCTGCATCCTGTGAATTAAGCTACTATCAAGGAAAATATCTGCATCTTGTTTCATGCTTCACTATCTGGCTTGGACCCAAATATCAGACCTCACCAGTTCTTCCACATGATTTCTGCTTCCTTGGCTTCTCTTGGAGTTTATCTCCTGGGGAGGAATCTTGTTGAGGCATTGCGCCTCCTGCAGGTAAGAGACCCAGGGCTGTCTCTTTTCACTAAGGCCCATTGAACCACATGTCAATCAGAGAGTGACAAGGCCAGCAGCAGGCCTTCCCCTGGAATCAAGACCCTGGGATGGATGTCCTGCCCACCAAGAGCTACCAGATAATCTGAGGTTGGCAGCTCTTGTGCTCAGCAGCACCGCATGGGAGACTGTGGCTGCTGCCGACAGGACAGGCACTGGAGTCCTTGGATCACCAAGGGACCCAGGCCACAGGTAAGTAACAGCGGCGGAGAGGGTAGTTTTGTGGTGTGGGGGGTTGTAGGATGAGGGGATTGCTGCTGACACCATCCCCCCTGAGGAATGACGGGGGGATGGTGTCAGCAGCAAGGACAGGAGAGAGTTCTCAGCAGTCACCCACCTTCTCCTGGTCAGAGGCACTGAGCGCAGTTGGGTTCATAGCAGAGGCAGCAGGATGAAGCCCTGAAGTGGTCACCTGATGGTCCTTCCTGGAGGCGGGGAGGTGGCGGGGTTCCAGTACATCACCATCCCACCTAATGGAGTGCTCTTCCCACCTTCCAGCTGGCCAGTTTCCAGTACTGATCACTAAATTAGTCTTCCCTGGTCAGGTGCACATTGATATCGTCAACTGTTCCCGCCACTTTCACAACTGACAAAACCACCTTGCCGTCCTCTCCAAGTTCCAGCTCATTTCCCATCTCTCAGAAATGTGTTAGAATGCAACTCCATTTCCACCACTCTTGCCACTCCCTATTTGCCACTTTCCATTCAGAGGATTAAGATTCCCTGGTTGAAGTTACTGCAGACATTTTATGTAACTGTGATTACGCCACATTCTCTCTCTCTGTCTGTCTTTCTCTGCCATGTTGTAGGGTTTGATTCAGCAGATCACAGGATTCCTCCTGCATCACCTCTCCTCCAGGGTACAGGCACAAGAACATGCTGGAGGATAGGAAGTCTGCAAGGGATGAGTGGATTAGGATATAGATCAAGAAGTTCATGTAGAGTGGGGCTTAAGAGACAGACAAGGAGGTCATTGGAGAAGTCATGTTTGGAGGAGATGAGGTATGCGAGATGAGGGTTTCAGCAGCAGGGGATCAGATAGTGATGGAGATGGCAATATTGACATAGTGGAAGCAGGCGGTGTTTGTGATGGACTGGATGTGGAGTTTGAACCACAGCTCAGGGTTAAGCAGTACATCATCAGATTGAGATTAAGTTGACATCCAAAGAAGGGAATGGGATTGGGGTACAATGCATGGAGTTTCTGGTGTTGACCAACCAGGATGGCATTGTTCTTACCCACGTTGAGCTACAAAACATGTTGACTAATCCACAACCTAATGACAGAAATGCAGTCAACAACATGACTAGATACAAGGGCAGTTTGGAGGATATTTTTTAAAACTGTATTCTTTCTCTGGATGTGGGCATCACCGCCACTGTCCACTCTCATCACCCTGATAATTGCAGATTTCCTATCCACCAGCACACTAACTTCAAAATCACCAATCACGTCTTCACATCCCACTATGACCTTGCTCCTCCCTCACTTTGAAACGTCCTTCATCTGTGTTCATCTCTGCTTGTTGACTCCTGGTTCACTATCACTCCCAATCAAAGATATGCAGGTTAGGTGTACTGGCCATGTTAAACTGCACTTAGTGTCCCAAGATATGTAGGTTAGGGGGAGTTGCGGGGTCAATGCATGGCGGTATGGGGAAAAAGGTGGGGGGGTGAGCCCACGTAAGATGCTCTTTCGGAGGGTCGGCGCAGATTCAATGGACCCAATGGCCTCCTTCTCCACTGTACCGTGGGGCGGCATGGTAGCACAGTGGTTAGCACTGCTGCTTCACAGCTCCAGGGACCTGGGTTCGATTCCCGGCTTGGGTCACTATCTGTGTGGAGTTTGCACATTCTCCTCGTGTCTGCATGGGTTTCCTCCAGGTGCTCTGGTTTCCTCCCACAGTCCAAAGATGTGCGGGTTAGGTTGATTGGCCATGCTAAAAAAAAATTGCCCTTAGTGTTCTGAGATGTGTAGGTTAGAGGGATTAGTGGGTAAATATGTAGGGATATGGGGGTAGGGCCTGGGTGGGATTGTGGTTGGTGCAGACTCGATGGGCCGAATGGCCTCTTTCTGTACTGTAGGGCTTCTATGATTTCTATGAGGTAGGGTTCTATGATTCTATGATCAGTGGCAGAACTTAGAATCATTATTTCCACAAATTCAACCTTCATGTCAAGTCCTTCACCTTGCTACATTTCCCCTCACCTTCAAAATCCAAAATGGGTGGTGAAAAAGAAGTTACAGGAAGTGAATAAGAATTTGGGAAAGGGAGAGACAAGAAAACATTTCCAAAGAAAATTGAGACTTTATGCATAACATCTTGAAACCCAGTTAAGTAAACAGTCAATTAAAATGTGATGTAGACATGGATTGGTATGTAATGTAGCTTCTTTGGATATACAACGAGCTGTGTAGACTTTTCACAGGGATATACACCTTTGAATTGACTCCAATATCTGCGAAGGGGATTAAGTGCAGCTTTGGCTCAAATCCATAGCTGTGCGATTATAGTGAAATAAGTTAGTGCGTTCTGACAGTGAGGCACAAACCAATTTTTTGAGAATATCACTGGAATAGGAAAGACCATCCAGTTATTTAGTTTTCATAAATCCTTTTGGATTAACTGGGCAAACATCTCACCACGGTCTGTGGATCTAGTTGTGTACATAAGGATTGCTGTATTTGGCCGCATAACAAAAATCAGTGCACTTCAGATATTTAATTACACATGAAGATGGGTGGGCTCTTTTTGAGACGTCGAAGTATGAATGGAAGTCGCTTTTTAAAGTAAAACCTGTGTCAAATTGATTGGAAGTCGATGAACATCCCCTCAGTGGATTACAAACTCCTGATCCCACTCAGGGTGCACATATCATAAAGCATAAAAATAAAAAGGACAGTGTCATTTTTGCCTTCGGAACCCTACAACCAGTTTACTGCCTACCACCTTTTGCTGACCACCTGTATTTATAACTTGTGAATTTTCATCTCAATTTCTGTTGATATTTTTGATGTCAGGTACCACCTATTACCAAGCTTGCAATATTATCAGATTCATTCATTTTGGAAATTATAGGAACATTCACCATTTCTTAATCTCAAATCATTTTATTCCCAAAATCGTCCCCCATTCATGGACTCTCAGGTACAGCAATCTGAAATAAGGGGTCACATTAGAAACGTTAACCTATGTCTCTCTTTTATTTCTCAATAATGGGTGTTTCAGCAAAATACTCGGTACGTCCTCCAGATACATTCCAAAATCATCCTGACAACCAGGGAAATGTATGCAGAAGACACCTCTCCAACTGGAAAACACAAAAATTAAAACAGCCCAACTTGGACTCTTGCACCCTTCCTTCATTGTCATGACAACATCCTGAAGCTCCTGTTCTAACAGCACCAACAGATGGGCTGCAGCGATTTCAGAAACAGGATCATAACTTCTCAATGGCAACTAGAGATGGGCAATAAACGTTCGCCTTTCTCATGATGCCCATATTCAATGAATGATCGTTAAGAAGCTAATCCTCTCATTACCCACTATCGAGAGGCTGTATTAGTCCCTTTTTGGAATTGGAGAATTTCTCTCAAATGTTTTCTGTAGTTTAATGCCTCTGAGAAGTCAGACTGCAACAGCTGGTTTGAGACTGGCCTTTAAACAGAGGTTTCACTGTATGATTTCCTCCCTTAGGCAGACCAATGCCATTTCCATGAACAAGGTTGATGTCAACTCAGTTTGAAGTACATCTGTTCCAAGTCAAACTGAACTGTGCCAACACCTCGAGAGCTAACGCTCCTTTTCCAACAGACTATGATTGCACTCTGATTTTGTTTTTCCAAAAATACTTTTGCTAGTTCCATTTGTTAAAGCTACAACACGGCTGATTTTGGGCTAAAAATTGTAGTGATAGCCAATTAAAGCTTAAAGATTCTTTATTTGATGCCTGGGTGTAAAACTGGCATTGTGGATCATGGAAATCATAGAAACGCTACAGCACAGAAAGAGGCCATTCGGCCCATCGAGTCTGCACCGACCACAATCCCACCCAGGCCCTACCCCCATATCCCAACATATTTTACCCACTAATCCCTCTAACCTACGCATCTCAGGACACTAAGGGCAATTTTAGCATGGCCAATCAACCTAACCCACACATCTTTGGACTGTGGGAGGAAACCGGAGCACCCGGAGGAAACCCACGCAGACATGAGGAGAATGTGCAAACCCCACACAGACAGTGACCTAAGCCGGGAATCGAACCCAGGTCCCTGGAGCTGTGAAGCAGCAGTGCTAACCACTGTGCTACCGTGCCGCCCGGATCAGCCATCAATGGAAATGGCAACCAAGCTGTTTCTATAATGTGCATCTGATCTGCAATGTTAGCTTTCTGTCCCAATGCCAAGTTCAAAATCCAGCCTGGAGAGTCAGAAGATTGATAACTACAGCAAAGACTTGAACAAAAACCACTTAAGGATCTGCCAAACGAGGAGACCCAAACTTATCATTTTTAGCACACCATGCTATATCCCTGGCAAATGGCGAAAGCAACAGAGAATTGTGTTATGAAGGATGATAATATTGACAGCAACCTGCATTTATATAACATCTTTAATGTAGGAAATATGCTCAGGAGTTTCAAAAAAAAATTGAAAAGGGGATATTAATTCTCTCTGCTGGAAAGATATAGTGGGTGGAATTCTCCCATCTGGCGATAAGTCCCTTGGCGGCAGCAGAAATGTGGAGTGTTTCCCACTGCAGAGGCGGTGGGAAACCACGCCATTTCTTCTGACCCCATCAATTATGCAACCAGGTGTTTTACATGTTGGAGCAGGCTTGATGCCGCATAGTCTGCCGTCATATCTGACTGCCATATTGAAAAGGCAGCAAACATCACTTACCCACTACTGAAGAAAGGAGATGGATCAGGAACATCAAGGTTGGAAGATGGACCTCTTTAATGACACGGAACCTGGAAGATCCACCTGCATATGCTTCCCCCCCACTCACTGCTGGGGTGTTCTGGAGTCCAGGATTGCTGGTCGCCTCCATTCTAAACTCTGGAGAGAGCCTAGACATTGTTTTGGTGAATCCCGACATCATGCCACGTTGTTCCAAATGTGTTTCGAACCGGCATGTTTTCCCACCAGCGTCGCGGAGTATCGGGAATGAATGGAAAATTTTGGTTGGGCCTTCACTTGCATCCCTTCATACAGGATGTAAATGAGTTTCACGCCAGTCTTCGGTGGGTTTCCCAATCCGCCATGGTGGGCCTCAGCGGAAAACACTTGGGGGAAATTCACGATGGTGTGAACCCATTTCTGCACTCCAGCCGAATTCTAAATATCCCCCTGCCCCCCTCGTCATTGAACCTGCTAACTGGGCCATGGGAGAATTCTGCCCAATATTACGAAGAATGACTGAAACAGTCAAGTTTGGGTGAAAGAATCAATGACCAGGGGAATAGTATAACAACTGAATGTTACACAAGCACCAGGTTATCCTGCAGGAAGGAACAGTTACCATCTCATTCGTATTAGCAGACTAACAGGAAAGGATACTCCAGATGCATTCAAGCCTAGCACTCTGGAGGTCGTGGGTCACTGATGAAAAGTGCTCCACAATTGGATCAGACGTCTGTAATCCTCACAAACAGGAAAGCTGAGTTACAAGACCTAGAATTCAGAGGATATCTATTGCTGCAAACCAACTGGATGCATAATTGTTGTTGAGACAGCAAACATTCGTGGGAATTTTATTCCTGTTTGAACTTCCTCAGAGGAATGTACATCAATGAACCAACACCTCTTTTTGTTTGAAGTTTATGAAAGAGAACGATAAATATGTTGAGATATTTTTTAGACAAAGAGGAATGGAGGATTCAATGGGATAGTTATTCAACTTGACATCTAGTCATAAAGTTAGAAACATGGATCAGTTGTTTCTAACAGATTTACATAGAAAATAGAAACATAGAAAATCGGCAGGGTGGCACAGTGGTTAGCACTGCTGCCTCACAGTGCCAAGGACCCAGGTTCAATTCCGGCCTTGGGCGATTGTGACTGTGTGGCGTTTGCACATTCTCCCTCTGTCTACATGGGTTTCCTTCAGGGGCTCTGAATTCCTCCCACACCCTAAAGATGTGGGTTAGGTGGACTGGCTGTGCCAAATTGCTCCTTAGTGTCGGGGGGTTGGCAGGTGAAATACATGGGGTCATGGGGATAGGGGCGGGGTGGGATTGTTGTCAGTGCAGGCTCGATGGGCCGAATGGCCTCCTTCTGCACTGTAGGAATTCTAAGATTCTTTAGGAGCAGGCGGCCATTCAGTTCTTTGAGCCTGCTCCGCCATTCATTATCACAGCCGATTGTCCAACTCAGCAACCTGTTCCTGTTTCCCCCCTGTGGTGAACCATCGTTGGTTCACCACTGGGGTTGTTATTGTGTTACTGTTGGGCTAGGGTGTTGTTGTTATGGGGGTTGTACTATGTTGTTGGGTTAGGGTGTTTACCTGTCCTAAGTGTTATCGTGGCACACTCCAGTGGGGTCCCGCCTCCGGTGGCAGGGTATAAGACCCCCTGCTCCGGCAGGACCCCTTCAGTCTGAACGGGTGAATTTGTGTTAGTAGTTTCATTGTTAATGTATTAAAGCCTTCAGTTCTAAAGCCTTGTTTCCGGGTGCTCATTGAGGTGCATCAATTTAATACATTAACTGAGAATATGGAACAGATCCTAAAACCGGATCGTCTGACACTGGACCCACGTGCGGTCGGTGCAGCTAACACGTTCGAACATTGGTGGAAGTGCTTCGAGGACTACCTGGCAGCCTCGGTAGCTATCACTACAGACAGTGATAGACTCCAGGTCCTCCACGCAAGGGTAAGCGACACGATTTACCTAGCCATTCGTGCAGCTTCCACTTACCAGGGTGCCGTCGAGCTCCTAAAGAATAGGTACATTACGCCACCCAACGAGATTCACGCTCGTTATCTCCTCGCTACACGACGTCGGCAGTCGGGCGAGACCATAGAAGACTACGCCAATGAACTCCTGCAGCTTGCCAGGGGTTGTGACTGTAAGGATGTCTCCGCCGAGCAGTACATGCAAGACCTCGCCCGAGACGCGTTCGTAGCAGGGGTAGGGTCCTCGTACATCAGACTTAAATTATTAGAAAAGGGGAAACTCAACTTGACCCAGGCAATGGGGATGGCCGTGAGGTTGGAGGCGGCGTCGAAGAGCTTGGCGCTGTACCCCGAGAACCACGTGCAGTCAACGTGGTTGGAGCAAGCTCTGCTCCCTCCTCGCCCCGCGAACCCGCGCTCCCAGATCGATTCGACGACGGCGGCAGCTCCAGGTGGCCAGCGATGCTATTTTTGCGGTGGGGCCAAGCATCCACGGCAACAGTGTCCGGCAAGAACGGCAATCTGCAGCCAGTGCGGTAAAAAAGGCCACTACGGCAAAGTCTGCAGGTCCAAACCTAAAAACGGCAGTGCAGCATGTAACCCTCCAGAACGGAGACCATCTCTTTCGGCGCTGCAGTACCCACGAGGTCCGACCACGTGCGATCTCAGGACGGCGCCATCGTGGCAGACAGAGGAGGAGGAAGACCACCAGGAGTCGCTGCGCTTGGAGCCCTCGGCCACATGCGATTCATGGGGGCGGCCATCATGGTCCACGACGACTAGGAGCGACCAGCAGGGGTCCTCAGCATCCACATCGGCAGCATGCAGCAGCGACCAGCAGGGGTCCTCAGCATCCACATCGGCAGCATGCAGTGACGCCCAGGGGCCAACGGTGGCGTCGATCTCTCTGGATCAGACCAGGCATTACAGACTGGAACATTCCATGATGGAGGTAAAGGTTAGTGGCAGAACTGTGAATTGTCTGTTTGACAGTGGGAGCACCGAAAGTTTCATACACCCTGAAACTGCTAAAAGGTGTGGACTCCGGGTTCTCCCTGCCAAACAGACAATTTCCATGGCATCACAGTCCCGGTCTGTACCGATCCAAGGACGATGTATGGTAACTCTTGAGGTACAGGGCACAGTTTACGAGCAATACAGGCTCCTTGTGCTACCTCACCTTTGCGCGCCAATTCTCCTCGGACTAAACTTTATGGCCCACATGAGGAGTGTGATCCTACAGTACGGTGGGCCACTCCCTTCACTGGCAGTAGGGAACCAGCCGCAGCCTCCAAATTGCCCAAAGCGCCCCGCGTGCAATCTATCCACCCTGAAGATCACGACACCATCCCTTTTTAAAAATCTGGTACCTGGCTGCAAGCCCATCGCTACTAAAAGTAGGCGTTACAGCGCTGAGGACCGGATCTTTATTAGATCTGAGGTTCAGCGGCTCCTCAAGGAAGGGATCATACAGGCCAGTGCTAGTCCGTGGAGAGCGCAGGTCGTGGTAGTCAAAAGCGGGAACAAACCTTGGATGGTCATCGACTATAGTCAGACCATTAATAGATACACGCAGCTGGATGCGTATCCTCTCCCGCGCATTTCTGATATGGTCAATCAGATTGCGCAGTACCGAGTGTTTTCTACCATAGACCTTAAGTCCGCCTACCATCAACTCCCCATCCGCCCAGAGGACCGACAATATACGGCTTTTGAGGCGGATGGTCGTCTATACCAATTCCTCAGGGTTCCATTTGGTGTCACCAATGGGGTCTCGGTCTTCCAGCGTGCTATGGACCGAATGGTGGACCAGAACGGGTTGCGGGCTACCTTCCCGTACCTGGATAACGTCACCATCTGCGGCCATGACCAGCAGGACCACGACACGAATCTCCAACACTTTCTACGCACTGCATCTCGCCTGAATCTGACCTATAACAGGGAGAAGTGCGTATTCCGTACGCATAGGTTAGCCATCCTCGGATACGTGGTGGAAAACGGGGTCATTGGCCCTGATCCAGACCGTATGCTCCCACTCACTGAACTTCCCTTGCCCGCTAGCACGAAAGCACTGAGGAGATGCCTCGGGTTCTTTTCGTATTATGCACAGTGGGTCCCCAACTACGCGGACAAAGCTCGTCCGCTCATTAAGTCCACGACCTTCCCACTTACGCCGGAGGCCCAATTGGCCTTCAAGGTTTTGAAAAGCGACATCTCGAAAGCCACGATGCACGCGGTGGATGAATCCATCCCTTTCCAGGTGGAGAGTGATGCATCGGACTTCGCCCTAGCCGCCACACTAAACCAGGCAGGCAGGCCCGTCGCGTTTTTTTCCCGCACCCTTCAAGGCCCAGAGATTCGGCACTCAGCGGTGGAAAAGGAGGCTCAGGCCATTGTGGAGGCAGTCAGACACTGGCGCCATTACCTGGCAGGTAAGCGGTTCACCCTGATCACGGATCAACGATCCGTGGCGTTTATGTTCAGTAACACGCAGAGGGGCAAGATCAAGAACGATAAGATCTTGCGGTGGAGAATTGAGCTCTCCACCTATAATTACGATATTATGTATCGTCCAGGGAAGCTCAATGAGCCCTCGGATGCCCTCTCGCGCGGAACATGCGCCATCATGCAGGAGGACCGCTTGAAGGCTCTCCACAATGATCTGTGTCATCCTGGAGTCACCAGACTCTACCACTTCATAAAAGCCCGCAACCTACCCTACTCGGTGGAGGAGGTCAGGTCAGTTACTAGAAGTTGTCGGATTTGCGCAGAATGCAAACCACACTTTTATCGACCAGACCGGGCACATTTGGTCAAGGCCACTCGCCCTTTTGAGAGGCTGAGTGTAGATTTTAAGGGCCCCCTTCCCTCAACGGATCGGAATGTCTATTTTCTTAACATAATAGACGAATTTTCCCGGTTTCCGTTTGTTTTCCCCTGTGCGGACACGTCGACTGCCACCGTCATCAAGGCATTCAGTGAGCTTTTTACCCTGTTCGGGTACCCCTGCTATATTCATAGCGACAGGGGCTCGTCGTTCATGAGCAACGACTTGAGGCAATTCCTGCTCTCATTCGGGATTGCCTCTAGTAGAACCACGAGCTACAACCCTAGGGGTAACGGACAGGTGGAAAGGGAGAATGCTACAGTCTGGAAGGCTGTCCTACTGGCACTGAAATCCAAGGGCCTTCCAGTCTCCCGGTGGCAGGAGGTCCTTCCAACTGCGCTCCATTCTATCCGCTCCCTCCTGTGTACGGCAACCAATGCTACTCCCCACGAGAGGATGTTCTCATTCCCTCGGAAGTCGTCCTCGGGGACCTCATTGCCAGCCTGGTTGACGTACCCAGGACCCGTCCTTCTGCGGCGCCATGTGAGGGCTCGCAAGTCCGACCCCTTGGTCGAACCGGTCCAACTCCTCCACGCCAACCCTCAGTATGCCTATGTGGCATATCCTGACGGGCGAGAGGACACTGTCTCCATTAGAGACCTGGCGCCCGCAGGGGACGTAGCAACTCCTGTCGCTCCTATTCCCCCAGTCACAGATCCACTACTCCTCATTACTTCCCCAGACGTGGCGCGGTCAGCACCGGGACCAGTGCATAACACTTTTACTCCCATGTACAGCTTGCCTGAGACTCGGAGATCGGCGCCACCATCATCACCACCACCACCACCACCAAACGTTCCAGGATCCCCTACACCATCGCCTCATCAGGGCCGGCCGGCCCGGGAGTCTTTGAGGGGACAGCCAGATGTTGCTTTGAGAGAGCCACCGCAAGCACCTGCTCCGGTTTCGCAACCGGTGTTGAGAAGATCGCAGCGTCGGTGTGGTCCTCCAGACCGTCTGGACTTGTGAATCCTGTTATTTTTTTTGTCATTGTCTGTTTTCATCCACCCCGCCACCTTTGGTTCCTAAAGGAGGGGTGAATGTGGTGAACCATCGTTGGTTCACCACTGGGGTTGTTATTGTGTTACTGTTGGGCTAGGGTGTTGTTGTTATGGGGGTTGTACTATGTTGTTGGGTTAGGGTGTTTACCTGTCCTAAGTGTTATCGTGGCACACTCCAGTGGGGTCCCGCCTCCGGTGGCAGGGTATAAGACCCCCTGCTCCGGCAGGACCCCTTCAGTCTGAACGGGTGAATTTGTGTTAGTAGTTTCATTGTTAATGTATTAAAGCCTTCAGTTCTAAAGCCTTGTTTCCGGGTGCTCATTGAGGTGCATCACCCCCCACCCCCTATCCTTTGATCCCTTTAGCCCCAATAGCTATATCTAACTCCTCCTTGAAAATTTATAAATGTTTTGGCCTTAAATGCTTCCTGTGGTAGCGAATTCCATAGGCTCACCACTCTCTGGGTGAAGAAATTTCTCTCCACCTCAGTCCTAAACGGTTTACCCTGTATCCTCAGACTGTGACCCCTGGTTCTGGACTTCCCCACCATTGGGAACGTCCTTCCTGCATCTACCCTGTCTAGTCCTATTAGAATTTTATAGGTTTCTATGAGATTTCCCCCTCATTCTTCTAAACTCCAGCGATAAACCTATTATCCCGGTTTTTGTTGAAATCAATTTAAATTGGAATAGCACAGCTCCTATAATGGCAACCAATTCACACTGCCCAGGATTAAAATTGAAAATCTATTGCTGTAGTGTTCGATATAAGTGCAGGTCTTGTGGCAAAGTGGGCAGTAGCCCTGCCTCACAACCAAAAGCTCTGGGTTCAAGTACTACACAGTAAGAGTTTTAACAACACCAGGTTAAAGTCCAACAGGTTTATTTGGTAGCAAATACCATTCGTTTTCGGAGCACTGCTCCTTCGTCAGATGGAGTGGAAATCTGCTCTCAAACAGGGCACAGTAACTTGATTTTGTGTCTCTGTGCCCTGTTTGAGAGCAGATTTCCACTCCATCTGACGAAAGAGCAGCGCTCCGAAAGCTAATGGCATTTGCTATCAAATAAACCTGTTGGACTTTAACCTGGTATTGTTAAAACTCTTACTGTGTTTACTTACCCCAGTCCAACGCTGGCATCTCCACATCATGTCCACTTCAAGTACTACTACAGGACTTGGTGGTTAAGGAACGTGCCATTTATTGGAAAGAATATTGGAGCCTCCACCATCAATATCTATAGTTTCAGATTACAACATGTGCATATTGCCACAACAACTCAGACTCTGAGTGAAATGCAACACACCATCACCACTGTTCTGTAAGAGTAATGGTTCAAGCCAGTAGAGGGAGTGTTGGCTCCCTGTATAGGTAGAGAAATCTTATATAATCTGGTTTGGGGTGGTGCATATTGTAGAGCTGTTATGATATTGAATTTCAAAAGCAGCAGGTGAAGATGTAATTAAATGTATGATCTGAAGATCCTTTGTATTTGTGTCCATTTGAAGAAATTTCATAACAGATCAAAGATAGTCAAGCACTCAGAGTTGTGGGTTGAAGTGCCACTCCAGGATTTGAGCACAAAATTCCAGGCCGACACTTTAGTGCAGTACTGAGGGAGTGTAGCATTGTTGGAGGTGCCGTCTTTTGGCTAAGATGTTAAACAGAGGTCCTTTCTGCCCTCTCAAATGGATGTGAAAAATCCCATGGCACTCACGAAAGCGAGAAGGGGAATTATCCCTGGTGCCCAGGCAAATATTTACCTCTCAAATAAACATCATTAAAAAAAAGACTATCTGGTCATTATCACACTGCTGTGTGCAAATTCCTATACTGCAACAGTCATTACACGGCAAAAAATACTGGGCAATCTAACAAGCAGACAACTTGCTGACACCTGTGTAAAAAACCCTCATCACATGGGAGGAGGCTAGTGGTGTTGGAAAACAGAGCTGGAGACTTGATGGCCCAAAGAGGAGGCCGGGAAGGCAGGCCCTATGATCTTCCCGGAGGAGAGACCTTGCCTCCTAACCTTCTTAGTTTAAAAAAAAGTAATCTGGGGCCTCAGCATCAGGAGCATGCCCACTGTCCTTAATTGGATGATGAGCCCTGCAGACATCCAGTTAGGAGACTGCCTGTGATAAAATACAACTCTTCACTCACCTGAAGGAGCAACACTCTGAAAGCTTGTGTTGGACTTTAACCTGGTGTTGCGAGACTTCTTACTGTGTTTGCCCCACTCCAAAGCCGACATCTCCACATCATGCGATAAAATTGCCAAGGCAGTCCTACTGCCATCTAGTGAGGGCTCAGGAATCCTTTTTGTCCAGTCTCCGGGTCCTGACCTACCCCCCCCCCCCCCCCCCCCCCAGTAAAATTCAGGCCAAACTGCCCACAATTTATTCAAACTCTACAAGTCTAAAAGAATGATTAGAGAATCACATGCATTTCAAACCCTTTATGATGTATTCCTGTTGGACAATGCACCCTGTGGCACAGGGACAGAGACTGGACTGTATCTGGCAGGGCTGACAACGTTAACTATAAACCCAGGTCATTATCCTTCAGCTTTAGGGACTAAGGAGAAACTCCACAATGCTTGCTCTCCCTGAAAATGTACTTCTAAAAAAGGGGAGAAAGAGGTGGGGCTGCGAACATCCAAGTGGCTAAAACTTTAACATACCTATTTCTGAGAAGGTGCAATGGTAATATGGCCAGACAGACACATGCTACTGTTATGCTGCATCTCGAGGTCCAAAGTCATCATCAATGGCATCATGTTCAATGATGCACAAGGCTGCATCCAAAGCAGTATAACATAGAATACATTTCATAAAAGTCAATGAGTCCTTTCTCAAATAAAGACCACAAAATAGAATAAGACTGGCCAGACAACAGGACGTAGCTATGTTGGAGATGGAGAAGTTTTGGAAAAATATCTTGTTACTTGTTTGTTTGACTTCATCCTTCCTGTGTGGCTTCTTAGTATCAGCCCAGTAAATCTTCAACCGCAAGGAAGTCCACAGGTGGCGTGAGTACAATGCTTTTTGAGATTTACTGGGCCTTAGAACTGTAGCAGGAAAGCTCGTGGGACAATGATTCAGTGTTTATCCTGAAAAAAAACTAACTAGAGCTTTCAGTACACAGATTCTCACAATTTATTCCAAGGGGATGGGGGCGACAGTGATATTTACAGCCTTTCAATAAAGAGGATCAAGTACCTTACATTCACTTAGATCCGAGGCTGGTACCAATTGTCACTGATGTTCTGTTTGAAAGTTGAGCCAGAGACTTGCTGAAATGTTGAATTAGCGCCTAATAAGCATTGCGCTGCTTGGATTTTTGTGTGTTATGCTCTTTTGTGTTAAGAATTAAAAGGAAATAAAGCCAATTGCTTTGTCAGAAGACATGCTTGGGTTTTATGGTGAATATTGTGGCAAATAATTATTGTGTTCAGAAATGAACATCATTTTGCACTTTATGGTTTGATCATTTGCCAATTTAGCATCGACTCAGGTTTATGCACACACAGTCAGTTCAAGGTTAAAGTCATGATAGATGTAACGGAGCAATTAAGTTAAAAAGTGATTATTTTATATCCCCTAGAATGTGACCCTACTGTTACATTCTCCCTCCAATTTGAGTCACTGGATAATGAATAGGATTGGGGATACTAATCACTTTGCCTCTCCCTTCCAGGCTGAACATCGAGTTCAACCACTTCAGAGCATGAACTCTCCCCTCCGTTGGCACTATTCTCTCTCCACAGATGCCATCAGACCTGCTGAGATTTTTCAGCATTTTTCTGTTTTTGCCTCTCTCTCTGTTGGGAGCACTGAGAGCCAGTGGAATCCCCCATCCTGACTCTGGTTAGATTAGTATCTGACTTCTTTAATCTCCTCAAGAAGGTGAGCACCTCAAAAATGCAACTTCCAAAAAGTACACCTCAGAAATTCTGGCCCCCGACTAACAAAGGTAATCAAACAAAACTCCAGACTATCACTGACTTTAGTGAGAATGTTACAATCCTAACTGGTGCTGATTCACAGGTGACACTTCCACTGTCCTTGCAGGAATGAAAGCACACTGTTGCACAGAATTTCTGATCATTTGTCAGGTGCATAGTTGGTATTGCGGGGATAGGGCCAGGGTGGGATAGTTGTCAGTGCAGGCTCGATGGGCCAAATGGCCTCCTTCTGCATTGTGGGGATTCTATGAAGATGTAGAAAAGTAAGAAGTTTAACAACACCAGGTTAAAGTTCAACAGGTTTATTTGGTAGCAAAAGCCACACAAGCTTTCGGAGCCTTAAGCCCCTTCTTCAGGTGAGTGGGAATTCTGTTCACAAACAGGGCATATAAAGACACAAACTCAATTTACATGAATAATGGTTATCACACATGTATAGTTTATGAACAGCTAAATTATTTGCTATTTCTAGGTTATTAAAAGTCTTTTAATACGGCATGCATTGTTACAAATGTGTACACAACTCCCAGTGAATCACAATTTAAAAGAATACAAAATTTTTCATATAGACTTTGCTGAACATATTAAGTGCCCTCTTTTCATAGAATCCAAGCCTGTTGGTGATGCAGAAACCAAGACACAGCTTTTCTTTGTCAAGAGAGTTTATTGACTTTGTTCACTCTCACAGCTCTCCTCTTACCCCCGCCCCCCAACCCACGTGTCCCAGCTCAAAGTACTTGGTTAAACAATGCCCTGTGTATCTTAAGATAACATACAATCATCACTCTCTATCTGATTAGTTAATTATCCAAACATTTAACAGGTTAGGAACGCGATGACTAACAATCACAAACTATGCAAATTGCTAAATTTTGTTCTTCACTGCTGCAAAATAAACAGATCAAATTGCTAAGCTGCTTGTGGTTGCAATTTTCTCCCTCACTCAGATCAACATACCAATGCCTTAAAAGAGCACCTTCAGAGCCAGGGATTTACACTGGCATCTTGTCTAATGCTCTCTAGCACCGACCCTGCTAGAGTTATGGGGTAAGCACAGTAAGAAGTTTCACAACATCAGGTTAAAGTCCAACAGGTTTATTTGGTAGCACAAACTTTCGGAGCACTGCCCCTTCATCAGGTGAGTGGGAGTTGTGTTCACAAACAGGGCATGTATATATATGCCCTGTTTGTGAACACAACTCCCACTTTAACCTGGTGCTGTGAGATTTCTTGCTCTGCTTACCCCAGTCCAACATTGGCATCTCCACATCAGAGTTATGGGGGTCATGGAAGTGCAATCAATTCTTGGCTAGGCTGGCACCAATACCTTTATTGATGGAGCATGCAGCCCAGAATGGGCCCCCTGGAAACTTAAAAAGAACAGGACCTGAAATATCCAAACCCTGTCCAGTTTCCCACTGGAATTCCATACACATTCACCAGGGGTCCAGCAGGAGACAGGAGAAGACATGCGCATTTTGTGGACAATATTTACGACCCAAACAAAATACTTTAAAAAGATCAGACAATACTAAATACAAGAAATATACAGTGCCACAGGAAAATAAAATGGGGCAGTGGGATTTCTGAAAGCAAAGACATAATGGACCAAATGACCTCCTCTTGTGCAGTAAACATCCATGACCCTGTTACTGAAGTAGCAGAGAAACACAAGAAATGAGAAAAGATGGCGCAAATAATTGGCATTGTGAAAAGATATTGTGGAAAGCTGCAAATATAGCTAGGAAAATGTGGAAATGGTAAAAGAGAAAAATGATTCCAAATGGAGTGGAAAACACTGGCAATGACAGGAAAAATACATCTCTTTATGCAATTATTGAATCACAAAGTGCTTTATTCATAGAAACGCTACAGTGCAGAAGAAAGCCATTCAGTCCATTGAGTCTGTACCAACTCTCCATTACAGTATCTCACCCAAGCTAGGCCCACACCCTGCCCTATGTGTAACCCCCACACATTTATCCCCCTAGCCTACATATTTTTGGACGCTAAGGGGCAATTTAGCATCCAAAAGAGAAAATGCTGGAAAATCTCAGCAGGTCTGACAGCATCCGTAAGGAGAGAAAAGAGCTGACGTTTCAAGTCCAGATGACCCTTTGTCAAAGCAATTTGACAAAGGGACTGGCAATTTAGCATGGCTGGTCCATCTAACTCGCACATCTTTGGACTGTGGGAGGAGACTGGAGCACCCCGAGGAAACCCATGCAGACACAAGGAGAATGTGCAAACTATTGTCACCCAAGGCTGGAATTGAACCCGAGTCCCTGATGCTGTGAGGCAGCAGTCTTACCCACTGTGCCAGCTTTGAATTGTAATGTGGTGTCCTACCTAATCCCCTATTGCATAAAGTGTGTTGATAGTTGTGCAGCTCTCATAATTTGGATAAAAAAAGAGAGATTTCACTACTTTAAGAAGATGCTTGTTCCGATGTGACTTCTCAAAAGAGTATTTCTTCAATAACTAGAATCAAGGCATTAGTAATTAGGACAAAGTGAGAGAAGCAAACGGGAATGTATGAAGTACAGGTATCCAGAGACTCTGGCTGCAGCACTCCAATATTATCAAAAGCTTCATGTTCAAAACCATTCAGCACACAAATAAACACCATGACCCTGGCATTCTGTATGGCTTCCTACAAAATATTTTCATTTCCACATGTGTCTTTTCTCTGAAGCAATGGGAGTTGATGTTAACCATGCTGGGATTTCAAGGTGGGGATGAACACACACAAAGTTTCAGGTCCGGGGTGTTTACACTTCTGGGCCTGGTTTACTCCTCCCACTCGGCATAGAAAAGGACACATAGCAGCTACCATGAGGGATAGTCAGTGGGTGACTGACCACCCTCTGTGTTACAGGTAAGTGGGGAAGAGGAGGTTTTGGAAGGAAGGGGAAAACGCAGGGCAGGGAGACTGCAACTTTCCTTGTAGGGTCTCGAGGAGCAGTCCAGTTCCTTATGGCTCCAGTTAATCAAGATAGATACTGCCATGTTTTTAATGAGAAGTTGAGCCAAGGTCCCATGTACGTGATTGGGAGGAGTGGGTGGGTGGCGAGGGGTGGGAGAATTAGTGGGCGGGTGGCGAGGGGTGGGAGAATTAGAGGGCAGGGTATGTTGGAGATCCCATGACAATTTGGGCAGCATGGTGGCATAGTGGTTAGCACTGCTGCCTCTCAGCGCCAGGGACCCAGGTTTGATTCCCGGCTTGGGTCACTGTATGTGGAGTCTGCATGTTCTCCCCATGTCTGCATGGGTTTCCTCCCACGGTCTGAAAGATATGCTGGTTAGGTGCGTCATCCATGCTAAATTCTCCCTCAGTGTACCCGAACAGGCGCCGGAGTTTGGCAACTAGGGGATTTTCACAGTAACTTCATTATAGTGTGAATGTAAGCCTACTTGTGACACTAATAAGAAAAATAAATTCAACAATTCTCTGCATTTATCTGGAGGGTGTCTTCGTCATTCCCACCAGCTATCAACCTTAGGGCCCTGGCCAAAATGTCATTGTTCCCCTATTGGCATCCCAAGACCCACCTGAATTCAGCGGGCATCCCTTCTGTCACTGACATCTGAGATCAGGGAAAAGGAAGTGGCAAATGAGGCTGCTTTAATTTAGCTGTTGGTCAGCTCTTTTCCAACCCAGTGGGGACCTCAGATTGCTTCCATGGGACCTTTCCTTTTCATTTTTCTTCTGTGAAATGTCCCAAGTGCTGGTCAAAGGTCAGTGAACCTTGCCCACTGAAGAGAACCAGATTTTAACAGTCAGATTTTTGATTTGATTTATTGTCACATGAATTAGCATACAGTGAAAAGTATTGTTTATTGCGTGCTATATAGACAGAGCATACCGTTCATAGGGAAGGAAAGGAGAGGATGCAGAATGTAGTGTTACAGTCATAGAGTGTTAAGGTCAACTTAATATAAAGTAGGTCCATTCAAAAGTTTGATGGCAGCAGGGAAGAAGCTGTTCTTGAGTGGGTTGGTATGTGACCTCAAAAGGTGGAAGGGAGTATGTCTGGGACACATGGGGTCCTTGATTACGCTGGCTGCTTTTCCAAGGCAGCGGGAAGTGTAGATAGAGTCAATGAATGGGAGGCTGGTTTGTGTGATGGACTGGGCTTCGTTCACAACTCTTTGTAGTTTCTTGCGATCTTGAACAGAGCAGGAGCCATACCAAGCTGTGATACAACTAGAAAGAATGCTTTATATGGTGCATCTGTAAAAGTTGGAGAGAGTCATAGCTGACATGCCAAATTTCCTTAGTCTTCTGAGAAAGTAGAGGCGTTGGTAGGCTTTCTTAACTATAGTGTCGGCATGGGGGGACCAGGACAGGCTGTTGGTGATCTGGACACCTAAAAACTTGAAGCACTCCACCATTTCTACTTCGTCCCCATTGATGTAGACAGGGGCACGTCCTCCACTACACTTCCTGAAGTCGATGACTATTGCCTTCATTTTGTTGACACTGAGGGAGAGATTATTGTCATTGCATCAATTCACCAGATCTTCTCTTTCCTGTACTCCGTCTTGTCATTGTTTGAGATCCAACCCACTACGGTGGTGTCATCAGCAAACTTGAAAATGAAGTTGGAGGGGAATTTGGCCACACAGTATTAGGTGTATAAAGAGTATGGTAAGGGCTAAGAACACAATCTTGTGGGGCACCGGTGTTGAAGATGATCATGGAGGAGGTGTTGTTGCCTATCCATACTGATTGCGGTCTGTGGTTAGGAAGTTCAGGATCCAGTCACAGAGGGAGGAGCCGAGCCCCAGGCTACGGAATTTAGAGATGAGATTCATAGGAATAATGGTGGTGAAGGCTGAGCTGTAGTCGATAAATAGGAGTCTGACATCAGTGTCTTTGTTATCCAGGTGTTCCAGGGTTGAGTGCAGGGCCAGGGAGATGGCTGCTGTGGACCTGTTGCAGCAACAGGCAAACTGTAGTGGATCCAGGCAGTCTGGGAGGCCGGAATTGATTCGTGCCATGACTAACCTTTCAAAGCACTTCATACTGATGGATGTCAGAGACATTGGACAACAATCATTAAAGCACGCAGCCTGGCTTTTCTTTGGTACAGGGATGATAGTCATCTTTTTGAAGCAGATAGGGACCTCAGATTGGTATAGAAAGAGGTTGAAGGTGTCTGTGATTACCCCCGCCAGCTGGTGTGCGAAGGGTCAGTATGCTCGTCCAGGTAGCCTATCCAGGCCAGTCGCTTTCTGTGGGTTGATTTTCGAGAAGATTGATCTGACGTCTGTGATGGTGACCTTGGATACGGGTTCATTCGAGGCTTTTACGTGCCTTCAACTTGTCGCCTGTTATATCTTGCAGACCTTGCCATAGTCGGTTGGAGTCCATGTGGCTAGCCTGGGACTCTAGCTTGATTCAGTAGTGTCTTTTGGCATCTTTGATGGATCTCCGTTGATCAAAGGCTTGGATTTTAACTTGAGGACAATTACATATGGGCAAAAAAATACTGGCCTCACCAATGACACCCACATCTCACGAGTGAATAAAAATACATTCTACCCCCTCCATAAACTTGCGGTCATCCAAAACTCTGCTGCCTATATACTTATTAAAAGCCATTCACCCATCACCTCTGTGAAATGGATCCAAGCCAGATGGTGAATTACGAAACAAGACAGATCTTTTCCTTGTTCGTAGGTTTATTCACAGGATGCAGCATTACAGATCTCTGCCTCCAAACTACCAACCCAGTGTCCCACTCTCTGCCTCTCTCTACAGCTCTTTATAATTACCAATAAAATAAATAAATTAGCTCATAAACTAACGGAAAGCCCCTTAAAAAGGGCATTGTAACAAAAAAGGCAAAACTTCAAAGAAAACTTTTCCAATTAAATTAAAATGTTGTTTCTGGGCTGATGATACACTCTCACCCCTGCTGCACCCACTGATCATGGAAGGCCTCAAGTTTATCGGTCTACACCATGTGTCTCCTCTTCAGGGACAGCCAGGTGGGAACGTAGCCACAGAAGAGGGGCAGATAGTCAGGCTGAATGACCTGCTTTCAGTCCATCACCTGTGTAGCTTTAACAACATGGCCAATCAAACATTAACTCGATGAGCTTTATTGGTTCGAGGTCAAGTATCATCTCAATTTTAACATGGTCATCCTGGGTGTTTAAATTGATCCATGGCATTACCCCTCTCAATCTCTGTACTTTCCTCCAGGTCCATAATCTCATTCTGGCCTCTTGAACATCCACAATTTTAATCACTCCACCATTACTGGCTATGACTTTAGCTGCCTGGGCTGAAGTCTAAAATTTCCTCCTTAAACCTGTCATCCCTTTATCTGGCTTTCCTTCTTTAAGATGATCCTTCAAATCTTCCTCTCTCATCAAACGTTTGGCCATTTTCCCTAATATTGCCTTGATGCGCTATCAATAAGGCGAAAGACTATCGGTGTGCCAATACAAGTGTAGGCTTTTATTCACAACAGAATCAGGAGCAGATCCCAACAAGTAACCGACCTGGACTGAACAAGGGGGAGGAGACAGCCACCTTTATACTAGGTGCCGAGGGGAGGAACCAAACTGGAAGGGGATGTGTCCAGGTATGACAAGCACACACAACGATGGTCCATATAGGACAAAGGCACAACTGAGGTCCACCACATGCCTTAAATGTCTTGATGTCAAATTTTGTTTTTAACGCTCCTGTGAAGCGCCTTGGAATATTTATTATGTTAAAGGCTCTATATAAAAACACATTGCTGTTATATAACATGCCTCTGTCCATTATCCGAGTGGCAGTATCAAGCTGTTAGACTGAGAAATATTGTACAAAGGCGGTGAATATTTGCTCATTATCACCAATGCTAATTTCTAGGTTTACCTCATGGTTCACTATCTGGTCCAAGCTGCCCACATGCTGACAATTTGCCGCAATCAGCTGCCAAGAATCTGCTTAAATCTGCATTTAATGTGTGGGGATTTGACCAAGTAAAATAGCTCAAAGGAAAATGAATCGTGCAGTGCTTAATCAAAAGGAACACACAGTGGAGGTATTTGAGGATGTATTTAATTTAGATTTGCTTTTAAAGTTAAGCTCGGTTGACCTTCAGAAAGGAGTTAGTCATGGCACAACACATTTCACAGTGTTGAGACAAGTTTTAAGTTTGTGTGAGGACATCTCTGTCTGGAACACCTTCTCCAACAACCACATAGTTTGTCTCAGCCACAGACAGAGGTCCCTGTAAACCTTTATCTGTTCCCCCTCCTTAGTTTAAAAGGAAATGTCAAGATGGGGAAACTTCAAATGAATGAATGAGGGCAGGGGATACTTCTTTTAGATCTAATTGAATTTTAATTTAAAAGTATTTCTAATCATGATGCAATTCAATGGTCAATTGTCAGCTTGGCAGTACAGTCAACTCTTGAGTTAAAGGTTCAACCTTAAACCAAGTCCAGAACCTGTGTAGGGTAGAGTGTTGCTTTTTCGATGAGAAGTTGAGCCAAGATCCCATAGGCATGATTGGAAGGAGTGGGTGGGTGGCGAGGGGTGGGGGAATTAGTGTGGGAGGTTGGATCAGGAACAGACTGATCACAACTGTAATGCCCTTGTGGTTGAACAGACATCATCTAGTGGATTAGATGTGGAACAGCTGCAATGGACCATACCCTTTCACAAAAGGAGACCAATAGTGGGGGGTAAAGTGCAGTGAAAAAGAGTACAAATCACAACTATGAATAAAAGGTGGAGGTAAGAAGAGAAATATTAAATATTGAAAACTATTATTTAATTTTATCCAAAGGTTACATGGAGAACTTCTAATCCAATTAAGAAGATTGATGCAATGGAACCAAGTGGCATATATGGCAACACCCTGTCAACAGGGGCAGCACAGTGGCACAATGGTTAGCACTGCTGCCTCACAGCGTCAGGGACCAAGGTT
Source organism: Mustelus asterias (assembly GCF_964213995.1). NCBI lineage: Eukaryota > Metazoa > Chordata > Chondrichthyes > Carcharhiniformes > Triakidae > Mustelus > Mustelus asterias. The sequence goes on along the minus strand of NC_135804.1, from coordinate 48,152,379 downwards.
CAATTCCAGCCTTGGTGACTGTGTGGAGTTTGCATATTCTCCCAGTGTCTGCGTGGGTTTCCTCCAGGTGCTTCGGTTTCCTCCCACAGCCCAACGATGTGCGGGTTAGGTTGATTGGTCATTCTAAATTGCCCATGCTAAATTGCCGCTTAATGTCAGGGGATTAACAGGGGAAATATGTGGGGTTACGAGAATAGTGCCTGGATGGTCGGTGCAGACTCAACGGGCCAAATGGTCTCCTTCTGCACTGTAGAGATTCTATGATTCTATTCTATGATGTATCAAACTTCTAAATTTCAGAGGGACTTGGGCGTATTTGTACAAGGAACACAAAGTTAGCATGTAGGTTCAGCAAAAACAAATGGTAAGGGGACTGGAGTAGAAGAATAAGGAATCTTGTACAGACTTTGATGGAACTAACCTGGTATGAAGTGCACAGTGCTGGTTTTCATATTTACAGAAGGATATTCTTGCATTGGAGGCAGCAGAGCAAAGGTTAACGAGATTGGTTCTTGTGAGGGGGTTATCCTATGATGTGAGGTTGACTTACTTAAGCCATACTCTCTGGAGTTTCAAAGAATGAGAAGTGATCTCATTGAAACATACAAGATCCTGAAGGGAAATGACAGGGTAAACACTGTTGGAAAATCTACAACATGGGGCACAGTTTTAGGATAAGGGGCCCATCAATTCGGACTGAGATGAGGAGAAACCTCCTCACACAAAAGGGTTGTGAATTTTGGAATTCTCTACCCCAGAGGGCTGTGAAAGCTCCATTATTGAGTATATTGAAGGATGAATAGATAGATTTTTAGTCTCCCGGGGCTAAGGAATATAGGGAGTGAACAGGTTGAGTTGAGGCAGAAGATTAACCATGATCTTTTTGAAAGGAGTTGGCTCGAGAGGCTGTATGGTCTCCTTTTGCTCCTATTTCTTATACGTTTTGTCACCAGGCAGCATTTTTAGTGTTCCATCACTCGGAGTTTGACCAATTCTTCAAATACCGAATACAATGCACTATGCAGCAAAACATTGACTGGACAATGTGATATATTATGCCACAAATGAGTCAGAGAAAAGAAAACACTCTATGTCAAAGAGGTCATGGTTCGCTCACTGAACCATTCATTCCCAATCTCTGGAGTGTTTATTTGATATCTTCATGCTGACTCTCTTTCCATTGCGAGCAGAAAAATTTATTATTGTTGGCAACTGTCCACCATGAAGTGTTAACTCCCGTTTCATTAATCAGTTTGCTTTGGATCCAGGCATATAAAAAGAGGCTGTACCCACAGATTAGTGACTAAATCAACATATAATTCAGTGGGGAGATGTAAGATTCCCAGAAAATCAATCACCACATGTAATATAGTACATGCCACTGTAAAGGATAAGGTGACCTTTGATAGCCCCGAAAACAGGACACGAAGGTCATGATGAGCAATTCACACAAACCCAATGCTTCCAATGCCATCACATGCCAACTTGGTGCTGCCTGCTAATTTGCATGATTGCTGTGAGTAGGCAATGCTAAATGCTACACAATGCAGCAGGGGGCCAGTGTTCAGATGAGGCCAGCACCTGTGGTGGAATTCATGGTTTCAAAGCTTTTTGAGACAGACACCAATTGAAAAAGGAAACTCACCATTTCAGTTTCTCAGGAAACTAAGATTGAAACCGAGATTGGAAACCAAAATGTCTGGAGAGTCTGGGACTGATTGAAGGTATCTAAAAAGACACAGAAGCATCAGAACTCAGATGGTGATCCCTGTGTGCAGCACAGGGAGGTTGAAGAAGACACATTCTAGATTCAGAAGCTGAGAATAGGCTTCAACTGTTTCTGTTACGTGAAGATAACAGACCAAAGATTGTGTCTGTGGAATTCAGGCTGGTTCTGCGTTACTGTCAGCTGCGGATTGGATTAAATCCTCGAAGGGGAGCTGAAATTCTTAATGAGAAAGACAGAGTTTTGGAAGACTTTGGGGGGCTTTTCTCTCAAACAAATTCTAAGTGCTGAATTCTTAAAGTTTTAAAAAGTTTTTTTATTAGTCACAAGTAGGCTTACATTAACACTGCAATGAAGTTACTATTCCACCACCTGTTTGGGTCAATGCACCTAACCAGCATGTCTTTCAGGTTGTGGGAGGAAACCGGAGCACCCGGAGGAAACCCACGCAGACACAGGGAGAACATGCAAACTCCACACAGACAGTGACCCAAGCCGGGAATCGAACCCGGGTCCCTGACGCTGTGAGGCAGCAGTGCTAACCATTGTGCCACCGTGCTGTTTTCGCGTGAAAACTGGAGTAACCCCCGCTGGATTTTTTTTAAGCGTGTTTTTCAGGATGAATCTCCCACACAGTGAGCACAGCAGAGTGCAGGATTCCCTCTGAGTTTAAGGGGCCAGGGCCGATTCCCACTGGAAAGGCCAGCAGCATAGTGCTGAGTGGGCCACTGGGCATGCGCCGATCTGTCAGCACCAAGATTGGCGCATACACGGTGGCCTCGCACTGCCGGTCTCCCAATCGCTGGCCAGTCCCGTGACCTCACATTGCTGCCCCTTCAAGCCCACTCCCCAATTGCTGACCTCCCAGCATTCTCTGGGCAAGCCCCGATGGGCACCCCCCCCAAACGCCCCCCCCCGCCCCCCAAACGCCCCCCCCCCACACACACACACACACACACACATACCCAGATGGCCAGCCCCAATCGGCTTCCTCCCTCCCTCTGCTACGGATCTTTTGATCCTTTTGCAGAGTGGTATTTGGACCCCCCACCCCCACCGATCGCCCCTACAGGCGACGCCCCCAATGGGCCCTGCCCCTCTGGCCCCACGATGCCCAGAGTGGGCAGTGCCAATGTGCTCCTTGGACATTGCCAGGGGGCCAGGCTGGCACTACCCAGGGGGTACCCCTCTTACCCCTGTCCTCCGGGGGTGGGGGGTACCTCCATTGCTTCTGTTCCCTCCAGCAGGGTCAGGTGCCTGTTCCCCGTTAGTTGGGGGGAGGGGTGGTCCCAGGCCGGCTAATGATAGGGAAATCGCAATTTCAATATTTAAATCAGCTCCGTGTTGATTTCCAGCATGAAGTTGATTACTCTAAATCCTTGGAGCCGGAGATGTACAGAAGCCGTGGCGTCCTGCAGGGAGCCCGTTAAATGGCCTCCGCTGATGTCTCCCGGCCCTTCACACTGCTAGAGCAGCACAGCAGGCTGGGAGAATCACCCTCTTTGTGATTGAGTTTGTAGACCTTTATATTGAATGGGCTCCCGTGACAATTAGCAAAATCTGTCTTAGTTGTATCTGCCATTTAATGTGTAATTTACAGTTTATAACCGACTGCAATGTGTCTGTTAATTCATGGTTTTAGGGTATAGATACGTTCCCAAGATAGTATTTCGTGTTTGCTTTGTTTGACTCTTGTACAATAAACTGCAACCTGTGGTTTAATTCTTTCAGTACAAAAAACTAGAATTTTGGATTTCTTCCTTTTAAAAAAGTGACTGGTCTTGCTCAAGAGCATAACTCACCATTTAAAGCCAGCATTCACTACTTAAAAACAGACTGTACCACTTAAAGGGGAAGTGCATTCTGGCTGGACTGTTTGTGGAAGTGAGTCTGAGTAGGAAGAAAAATGAATTATGGTTCAACTGGGGAGAGCATGCGTCAAGATTCTCTGACACTGCACTTGATGCCTTAGTGGAGGAGGTGCAGGATAGATGGGATCTATCCTTAGGGGATCAGGAGGTTCTTCAGACAAAAGCTCAGAAGGCAGTGGGAGCAGATAGCTGTGGTGTCAAAGGCAAGGGCCCAGCTGAGGATCTGGATGTAATGTCACAAGAAGTTCAATAATCTCACACAAATAGTCAAGATCAGAATGCATATTTACTGCCACACCATGCCAATTGCACCACTAGCCTCACACACTGCTCAATGCATCACATCCCCATCAATAACTATGGATGTACTGGCAGTGGAGGGGATGCAGAGGAGATTCACCGGGTTGATTCTGGAGTTGAGAGGGTTGTCTAATGAGGAGAGATAGAGTAGACTGGGACTATACTCATTGAAATTTAGAAAAATGGTGGGGGGGATCTTATAGAAACATATAAAATTATGAAGAGAATAGATAAGATAGAAGCAGGGAGGTGGTTTCCACTGGCGGGTAAAACTAGAACTAGGACGCATAGCCTCAAAATAAGAGGGAGCAGATTTAAGATTGAGTTGAGGAGGAATTTCTTCATCCAAAAGGATTGTGAATCTGTGGAATTGCCTGCCCAGTGAAGCAGTTGGGGTTACCTCATTGAATATTTTTAAGGTAAAGATAGATAGATTTTTGAACAGTAAAGGAATTAAGGGTTATGGTGAACGGGTGGGTATGTGGAGCTGAGTCAACAAAAAGATTGGCCATGATCTTATTGAATGGCGGAGCAGGCTTGAGGGGCCAGTTGGCCTACTCCTGCTCCTAGTTCTTATGTTCTTATGTCTAACAATCTCTATTAACCATAACCTATATCTAACATTTATAGCTTCACCTAATCCTCACACACTTAGCACTGCCTTAGGTCTCACACCCACATCTCCCAGCTTGTACACACTGCCGGTAATTCAACCGTGACAGCCAGATCACCCAAAGAGATTGCACAACATTCACTGTCATACTGCCCCCTCTTTTACAGCACTAGTCCGTGCATCACTAGAAGAGGCAGCAGCTAACGGGCAAGGGACAGATATGACTTACTCCCACGGAGGAGATGGTACTCACAATTATGGGTACTGAGACTGTGCCAGTGTTGGGGCCAAAACCATTGGCAATAACAACAGCATCATACCTAATCCTCCTCCTCCCATCCCGCTTCCCTTGCATCCCACCATTGTTTTGGAATCCTAAGCTGCCGATGATGGAAACAGGCATTTCTCTGCTTTCCCCCTCCTTCAATCACCACAACCTTACCCTTGTGCCTTTCTCATTGCAGATACCCAAGAAGTAATGCATGCCCAGGTAATGGTGGGAAGCAAAGTGGAAGAGCAGAAAGACACATGAAGAAGAAACACCATCACTCATTCTCACACTCACAGTCACAAGTTCAGACACTGACAGTATAATTTAGAGGGTAGCTCAAGGACAGGACCTGCATGTGATGAGACACCGCTGTGGGTGGCCTGAAGCCAGGGCAAGGGTCAAAGATATTACAGATGCCAGTTCACTGGAGGATTCGATCGCACACAATTTTTGTTTTGGAGGACTCAGAGAAGCACTTCAATGGGGTGAGTGACAGAAGGCTGATGGGTATGTGTAACAAAATGTGGCGCATTGATGAAGCTACTAGAATACCTGCAAGCAAGGAACATGGAGGAGTCAGGCACCAACTTGGCACAGGGGTTTACACAGATCTTGGAGCCTATCCCTTCCAGCATGTATGTGGCAGCCAACTCCACTAACACAACTGTAGATCAAAGCATGATGTTACATCTGACATCTCAGCTTCCATTGCAGCACAAGCAGAAGCCACTCAGAATCTGGGTGCTTATGTGGAAGCCGAGACTTCTGAAGGTCAGCTTGCTGCAACACAAACGAGATTGCTGTCATCCTGACTGTGGGGAACAGCGTTCATAGAATCCCTACAGTACAGAAAGAGGCCATTCGGCCCATTGAGTCTGCACCGACCACAATCCCACCCAGGCCCTATCCCCATATCCCTACATATTTTACCCACTAATCCCTCTAACCTACGCATCTCAGGACACTAAGGGCAATTTTAGCATGGCTAATCAACCTAACCCGCACATCTTTGGACTGTGGGAGGAAACCGGAGCACCCGGAGGAAACCCACGCAGACACGAGGAGAATGTGCAAACTCCACACAGACAGTGACCCAAGCCGGGAATCAAACCCAGGTCCCTGGAGCCGTGAAACAGCAGTGCTAACCACTGTGCTACCGTGCCGCCCACGTTCAAAGGGGCTTGCAGGGTTTATCAGCAGTTTGGTGATTTGTCCTTTAACAAACTACTAGGACTGCAGAGGAACTTCCCAGGCAAATATAGTATGATGGTCTGGCATAGAAAGGGTTAACATGGGACTGGCCACAGTATTGCCTACACTATCATGTGGCATAACCCCAGTTGAGAGGGCAGTCTTGTACTGGACAGAATCAAGTATAACTACAGCTCCTAACTTAGACCTTCGTCTGTACATAGTTACAAGTAGTTAATACTTATTGTTAAACTACATAAAAGTCAGAATCTCTTCATGTGACCTATTGAACTACACACATCTTACAACAGGAAGTGGCAGTTGTTCCATTAAGCATGTACCAGCCGTCCCCTCTCAGAAAGGCAGCATTCATCCTTCCAGCCACTGTCACTCTGCCAATGCCCATGCTGTTGCATGTCAGCCAACTAATCCAGATTTCTGATGTCAATGCTGAGGTGATGTAGACTGAGGCTGGGCCTCCGAGAGCCAGAACTGCTTAAGGCCATCCTCCAGTGTCCTCCACTAAAGTCAGCAGCCTTCCATCAGCCATGTTGCAGCTACAGGACAGATATGGTTTCGGAGTACCAGGACAGGCATAATACACATAAGACACACATAAGACAAGTACTAAGGCAATACACAAAGATGATTAGTTGATATTTCTTTGCAATATGGTTGGCTTGATTTTTAAATTTGGCTTGAAATGTTTGTGTTGGCTTTTAATCTAGTTGTGACCAAGTGGATGCTGTGATGGTCAGTGGAAGAGGTAATGTAAGGTGGGACTGTTGGTGAATGAGGAATTGAGGTTGTGTTTAGTGGTATCACAGTTGAATGAGCGGTCACGGACATCTTGGACAGAAAGGGGACTGTCTAGGTTCCATTTCAGAGTATTTACCTGTGCTGAAGACTGTTCTCCCTGACTGCCACACAATTTTAACAGTCGCGCAGCCGCTTCCCACTGATCTTGGCTCTTTTGGTTGGGAAGTGGTCAAGCATCAGGCTACCAAAGCTCCAGTTGTTCAAATTGCCTGGACCTGCCTGCTGCCTCTTGTAGATTGACCGGCTTTCTGCATTGCCATCCGGGAGTGAAAGTCAAAAATCTCTTAGATGATAAGTGAGATAACCAGGTTACAAGGAAGCTCTGTTATATCAAAGACTTAACTCTTAAACAGACTGGCTTACCTGTCAGTTCTTTAAAGCTGGAACCCAGTTTAATGAACTGACAATCACCAATCTTACACTAAAACTGGCCTTTCTGTACGACTGGCTGTGGGGAACAGCATTCAGAGAGGCTTGCAGGGTTTATCAGCAGTTTGGTGATCTGTCCTTTAACAGACTACTAGGACTGCTGAGGAACTTCCCAGGCAAATATAGTGTGATGGTCTGGCATAGAAAGGGTTAACATGGGACTGGCCACAGTATTGCCTACACTATCATGTGGCATAACCCCAGTTGAGAGGGCAGTCTTGTACTGGACAGAAAAGTAGAAGGCTCCGGGCTGTAGCTCATACCAAGGTCATTCAGGGGTATATTCACACAAAGTAACATTGCCAATTCCTTTATCAACAGATGAAAGGGAGGCCAGAAATGTCAAATGCTTATAAAGGTTGTCCAAGGCAAAAACTTACAAACAAGAGTTAAATCAAAATTCAGAATTGATTTCACTATGTTCTTTTGCGCCAAAATTATTATATTGCACGACTTTGAGATCTGAACAGTGGAAGAGGTTGCCGGTTGGCTTAATTAAGATTGCTCATTAAAACACAATGTTGAGCTCTTCGCGATTCCTAAGATACAGAACCATTCCTACCCACATTGGGCTGAGAAATGGCAAGAAACATTTGCACAATACAAGTGCCAGATAATGTATGACAATTTCCAATAAGAGAGAAACTAATCATCTCTCCAGCTGAATTCCCCACTATCAGCATTCTGGAGTTGCCATTAACCAGAAACTTTACTGGACAAACTATATAAATACTGTGGCTAAAAGAAATGAGAGGCTGGGAATTCTGTGGAGAGTAACTCACCTCCTGATTTCCCAGTCTGTCTACTGCTTACAAGTCTGAGAGTGATGGAATACTGTCCACTTGACTTTTTGAATGCTGCTCCAACAACACTCAAGAAGCTCAACACTATCCATGCTAAAGAATCCTACTTGAATGGCATCCCATCTACCATCTTAATATTCACTCCCTCCACCACTGACGGACAGTGGCAGCACCATGTACTATATACAAAGTGCATTGCAGCAACTCACTAAGCTTCCTTTGACAGCATCTTCCAAACCAGTGACCTCTACCACCTATGATGGGAAGGGTAGCAGACACATAGGAATATCACCACCTGCACATTTCTCTCCAGGTCATGCACAATTTGTGGTGTGATTGGGAAATAATACTTTTTCTCTCCAGTTCTGAGGTGGTGTACAACATCTGTAGCCTTGGAACATGGTGGACAACTCCACAGAGATCAAGAATTATTCTCTGGTCTGATATGGATGCTATTTTTTAAAACATTTTTGGGAATATGGTGGTATTCTGTAAAGAAGGCTGTGCATGTTCATGATTAGTTAAACTGGGGGGGGGGGGGAAGGTTGATAGAGACAGCTCGTCTAGGAGATCTGAGAGATAAAAGGATAAAGGTGCTAGATGAATACACTTGTAATGAGAGGCAATGGTGAAGTTGAATCTACAAGTAAATAAATTGGGTTTTGAAAGTTTGCATTAGGAGATAGGTAGGGAATTGACTTTTCAGATGTTAAATTTCAAAGGTGAGTTTACAAACAAAGATCATTAAATTTGATTTGACCCGAGAGTGGAGGCAATAGGAAAACGTGTAAGATTATGTTGTGGAAAAATTGAGCTTAAAGAAGTGCTGAGGACAATGGAATCAGTGATGAAAGGAAACACTGAAACCAAAAGAGAAAATGCTGGAAACTCTCAGCAGGTCTGGCAGTATCTTAAAGGAGAGAAAAGAGCTGACATTTCAAGTCCAGATGACCCTTTGTCAAAGCTCACTGAAACCTTCTTGTCTATGTCTTAGTATATTTATAGCCACTGAGTTAGAAAGGGAATCAGGAGTGATCACTTACAGTTCAGGCACATCTTCAATACCTCTCCATGTTCACACTAAAAAAGGTTGTTTCAAGATGTATTCCAAATTCCACATGATCCCAAACCTGTGTCATTATTCAGAACCAAAGGCTGTGCACAGAATGGTTTATCCGAGAGTAACAATTGCCCTCTATTTGTGGTACAACTGGAATGTGCGCTGACTACAGTCTCCTTACTTCTTAAAACACTACATCATATCTTTTCATCAAATCACTGCATCTACATGGCAAAACTGATAGATTTACAATCCGCATGGAGTTATCAAATCCCCAGAGCAAATTCAAATGTACAGTCAGAACCAAAGACATGAGAATTTTCTGACACTTCAACGCCCAAAAGCTTCTGAAATCCAAATTAGTTCAATCATCTACAATCAAAGGCATAATTATGCAAACTACCGCACAGGATGCTGTTTGTTTGGTATTTCCATATTGTCCTGATCTCATGTGCCTACTAATCAAAACCATGTATAATTTAAACTGGAACTAAGACAAAATCCCTGCATCTTAAGCTCATTTCCAGAACAAATATTCCAACCATATTTTGTTTCCCAGCTTCCGTTTTAAAATTTGGGAAATGAGGGGAGACAACTTTCATTTTAGTTCAAGTTATTTTAAAGCAAAGACAGATTTTTCCCCAATTTGCCTCCATCTATATAAATGATCTGCATGTAGAGACAGAGTGTAACATAGCACAATTTGTGGATGATACTAAAATAGGTGGGAAAGTAGGCAGTGAAGAGGATATAAAGATTTTACAGATGGATATATATAGGCTTGGAGAATGGGCCAAAATTTGGCAGCTGGAGTTGAATGTGGATAAGTAGGAGGTTATCCATTTTGGTAGAAAAAACAGAAAGGCAAATTATTAACTAATTGGAAAGCAGATTCAAACTGCACCTGGGCAGAGGGATCTGGGTGCCTATTTTCATGAGTCGCAGAAAGTCGGCGTGCAGCATGTAATAAAAAAGGCAAATGGGGTGTTGGCATTTATTGCAAAGGGACTGGAGTATAAAAGTAGGGAAGTGTTGTTGAGACCAGTTTTGGTCTTATTTGAGGAAGGATGTGGTGTCATTGGAGGCAGTTCAGAGGAGGTTCACCAGATTGATTACACAAAGGGTTGACACAGGAGGAGAGATTAAACAGTTTGGGCTTATACTCGCTGGAGTTTCGAAGGATGAGAAGAGGTCTGATTGAGGTACATAAAATTTTAAAAGGGATTGATAAAGTAAATGTAGACTAAATGTTTCCTCTTATGGAGCAATCTGAAACAAGAGGTCACAGGTATAGGTTGAGAGGCGGTAGATTTAAAATTGAAATGAGGAGGAACTACTTCTTGCAGAGGGTAGTGAATTTGTGGAACTTGCTGCCCCATAGTACGGTGGAGTCTGAATCATTAAATGGTTTCAAGGAGATAGATGGATTCCTAATAAAAAAAGGATTAAGGGGATATGGGGAACAGGTGGGGAGGTAGATTTGAGACCAGGGAGAGATCAGGCTCAAAGGGCTGAATTTGTCTATTTTTGCACCTAATTCCTATGTTCCTAACCTTATTCCAGTGTTTCAGAAAAGCAATGCAATACAAGTGAAGATTGTGTAAAAATTCAATTTTGCCAATTGATACCCTTACTATGTTCCTTTCTAACAGTTTTTTGCTTCTGATATTTGAAACTGCATGAATTTGTATCATGTCTTGGCCAAAAGCTAGTTAAATGATCAGTTCTTCCATTGTCCAACAAGGAACAGGGATAGAGGGGCCTGGCTGACTCACCTTTTAACCGATTTCTTGCTGACTCACTCCGTTTTCTTTCCCTCATTGTCTCTGATAGCTGAGATATGGCAAAAATCACTTATGAAATCAAGTCACGTTACTCTTTGACATTCTACCTTGTTAGTGGAATATTTTAAAAAATGTAAGTGAGAGTTCTCCGATAATTCTATAAGGCTTTACAATCTGTTGTTTTTTCTGTAGCAACATCTCCAATTTTGAAAACTCAATGTTTTTTTGTAGATTCTCAAACAAAAATTACTTTCATAGGAAGGAAGTCAGTCAATAAGAATGCATGGCAGGAATTAGCTTCCTGTTTGGAAGATCCTGCAGATGCATACTGATGTATGATGCCAAACAATAAACAGTGTGGAGAAGTTCAATGCGATTTCCAGTAAAGTAAACTAAAACATTCACTGCACCGCTGGAAAAGTTGAAATCAAAAAGGGAAGGAAATAAACATGTTTGTGTCCCAATTAGAAGGTAATAAGTTCAAGTTCATGGGCTGCCTGCCATTAATAGCCACTTGGTAATTGTTTGGGTTCATCAGCTCCATTGCAGGTCATTGGACTTATTCCTACGTGCAGTCCAAGCATTCTAGAAAAAAGGGGGTAGGGTGGAAAGAAGCAACAAATATTTGGAGAGGTGCCAATTTTTATCAGTATAATTGTGCCTCCCACATGCCAAATACGGTGCATCATGGAGCAGGACCACTACAGGGGGCCACAGCACAAACTGTCCCAGGACCACCTGCAGAACGTGGCAAGCAGCACTGCATAAGACTGAAAAAATATCACAATGAAGGAGCACGATGAAGCGAATAAGATGCTGCGGTAATACTTCCATCAGATGCATGTCCAGAGACATAAACCAGAGGACAACAGCTTTAAGAATAGTTGAATTTTACTCATTTTAATAAATGTAGTTTGACGACTTCAGGGCTCAGTCAGTTTGAGCATTTTTCACAGCATGTTGAATTGAATTTTAATATTTCATGGCTAGTACAGGAACACTGTGTTCACTGCATGTTCCTGCTGACACCAAAAGACAAACAATGGCAAATGAATAACACAATGTATTTTCATCAATGAGATTGCAGCAGATAGTGGACTGGGTTTATCAGGCAGCATCAAAGCTCATCGTTAACCCTGAAGAAAGTCTCCCTGAGAGATCTGGGATCTATGTGACCAGAACCTTGCTGCTCTTGACGTGCAATGGATGTCCCAGCATGGAGCTGTAGCAACATTATAAAGCAGTCCAGGTAGCCACACCCACATGGTAACTTAATGGGGCCAATTTGAGCGCAGTCTGTCTGGGGACCTTTGGGTTGCTGCACTGCCATGCAGCTTAGAGGAAACATTGAACATAACTGAGCACATGAGAATCAGGATATCTGATCTCCAGGGGTTAAATTAGGAGGAAAGATTAAATAGGCTCAGGTTGTAGTCCCTAGATTTAGAAGGTTAATTGGTAATTTGATCACAGTTTTCAAGATATTAAGAAGAGATAGGGTAAATTGGGAGAAACTATTTTTAATAGCTGGGTAGTTGATTGAGAACACAGTTTAAAATTAGACCCATACCTTTCAACAGTGAAATTGGCAAGTACTCTTTCATGATAAGGGTGGTAAAAGTTTGGAACTCTCGTCTGCAAATGACAACAGATCAATTCTTAATTTTAAATCTGAGATCTAATAGATTTTTGAAAATTCATGGGAGAGGCCGAAAGAGGAACCATTTAATAGATTGTTATCCAAAGATATCAAGGGATATGGGGCAAAGGCAAATACAATGAGTCACAGGTCAGCCATAATCTCTTTGAATGACAGAACAGGCGCGAGAGGATAACTGGCCTACTCCTGTTCCAATATTCTTAAGTTTCTAAGTCAATGGCTTGGAGTATGAATTAATCAAATTTTCTCCATACTTAATGCCACTAGTATATCCTTGAAATGTCATTAATATCACAAGTTGCTGAACTTTCACAAATTGAAGGACAGATTCAAAATGTGTGGGTGTACAAAGGGATCTGGGTGTCCTTGTACACCAGTCAATGAAAGTGGAGAGGCACATGCAGCAAGCAAGTAGGAAGGCAAATGGAATGTTGACTTTCATTGCAAGAGGATTTGAGTTCAGAAGTAGGGATGTCTTACTGTAGTTGTACAGGGCCTTGGTGAGAGCACACCTTGAGTATTGTGTGCAGTTTTAGTCTCCTTACCTAAGAAAGGATATACTTGTCATAGAGGGAGTGCAGCAGAGTTCACTTGGCTGATCGCGTGGGCAGGACTGTCCTACGAGGAGAGATTGGTTTGACTGGGCCTGTATTCACTCGAGTTTAGAAGGATGGGAGGAGATCTGATTAAAACGTCTAAGGTTCTAATAGGGCTGGATAGAGTAGGTGCAGGGAGGATGTTTTTCCTGGGTGGGGGAAATCTAGAACCAGGGGTCACAGTCTCAGGATACAGGTAGACCATTTGGAACCGAGATGAGGAAAGACTTCTTCATTGAAAGGGTAGTAAACTTTTGGAATTTTCCACCACAGAAGGCTGCAGAGGCCAAATCACTGAATGTATTCAACAACGAGATAGATTTTAAAAAAAGATTTTAATTGCATTAAGGGGTATGGGAAGAAAGCAGGAATGTGGCAATGAGATTGATGATCAATCCTGATCATATTGAATGGCAGCGCTGGCTCGAGGGGCTGAATGGCCTCCTCATGCCTTTTCCCTCTTTTTTGGTGGAATGTCAGATTTGACCAGTCAGGAATTTTGTGACAGATATCAGTTATAAGCCAAAGTCTGACATTCATCAAACAGCAAAAAAGCAGGATGGTGTGTCATCACTGGTTATTCTTTCCTCGACTGTCCACCTTTCAGATATTTTCAGAGCTATGCTGAGGGGGCTCTGGGAACAACATCCCTCTCTATCCTTATCCGTTTGGTAAAGAGATTAATGGGAAGCCAAATCAATACCTGAGGGTCTCATGTAATCAGGTGATACAAGGAAGGAGATAGTGTACATATATTTCTCGGAGTAGCAATGTGCTAACATTTTTCAATTTAATACTGGTGTACTGATCAGTGGCAGGTCTGTTTTGGCTGTCTCGTTGTAAAATTATTTTGAAAGTTAATATTAATATGTCATTTTGCGAGTAAACAGCCAATAGTCTATCTGGGACCACATCTAAATGTTGTAAGCAGACAAATGGATCTTCAATCCTTGACATTTTTTAAGCTACTTTATTTTCTCACCTTTTAAGACCTTCCTGTTGGACAACATTCAGAGACCAAAGGAGATAATTGCCTCCTGCCTTCCATTTTGTAACTAAGTGAGGGAGCAGGCTCCATTTTAACCCTTAACTACCTGGCAAACAAAACAAGGATGGGATGGAAATTCAGTGTTGTCGACCCCAGTTCCAAATGTACAAGTAGTGATACAGGCACAACATGTGGGGGTAGGGCCTGGGTGGGATTGTAGTCGGTGCAGACTCGATGGGCCGAATGGCCTCCTTCTGCACTGTAGGGTTTCTATGATTCTATGATTCTATGTCCTCAAAGCGGGACGTTCGAGGCCAGCCTGAAATTGGGCCTTGGGGCCTCATTTATATGAGCTGGATGAAGTACTGATACCTCATCCCTCAACTCACCTTATCCGAATGAAGTGAATATTGAGCCACTGACTTCAGCCACAACAGTCTGAAGTGACATTGGGGGAGGGGATGACTGGGATACTGTGGAGTCGGGGGAAGCACTCTGCTCCTCTCGATTCTACAGTAACATTCCTCATGAAAACATTCTTGTTCGTGGTGAAAGCTGCTTTGCCTGGTGCAGTCACTGAAGAGTCTGAACCAGAGCAAGCCCAATTCCTGCTTTACTCATTGAAAACCAATTTGCAACACGGGACCTGAAACACGGGATAGGCTTTCATTAAGATATGCAAAGTTCCTAAAGCCTGTTTTCAGTGACCATCTGTGAATTCTGTGGCAAGTATCTCATCTCCTGACTCCCCAGTGCCTGTCCATCATCTACAAGGCACAAGTCAGAAGAGTGTGATGAAATGTTCGCCACTTGCCTGAGTGTAGGTCCAACAACACTCAAGAATCTCGACATCCACCAGGAAAAGCAGCCAGCTTGAGCAGCACCCCACCCACCACCTTAAACATCACTTCTGTCATCACCGATGCACAGTGGCAGCAGTGTGCACCATATATAATATTCATTGTAGCTACTCTCCAAGCTTCCTTCATCAACACCTTCCAAACCTTTGCCAGTGAGAACAAGGGCAGCAGATACATGGAAACACAACCACCTACAGTTTCTCCCCCAAGCCACACATCATCCTAACATGGAACTATATTACCATTCCTTCACTGACTTTGGATCAACAGCACTCTGAATGTACCTATAACAGATGGACTGCAGTGATTCATCACCATCATCTGAAAGGCAATTAGGGCTGGGCAACAAATGTGGCCTTGCCAGTGATCCTCACATCTCATGAAATTATTTTTAATGGGCCTGGTGAATTAGCAGTGGTCTGACTGCATGACTGGCCCCGGGCTGTTGTGCTGCTAAATTTGACACAATTTTTATCCCTGAAATACGGTAACGCAGGCTGCTCTCTTGCCCAAGGAATCCTATTTTTGTGAGCATGACATTACAAAGTTCCTCTTTAACTTCTGGTTTTCCTGTGAAAGATTTCAAGTAATTCAACATTAATTCTGTACATTTACTGCTCAGGATCTTACAAAATGACTATCAGATTTGGGCAACTCCACCCACCCCCCCCCCCCCCAATAACATGAGGAAAAATTGATGGTGATTTAATGATGTTATTCTTCATGATTAAAGGTTCACAACAGCATTTGTACCATTACAAGAGCCATTATTATTACTGCAGCTAAAGCAATGTTTTTAAAAAGTAGGCTCTCTCGGGGAAGCTTCCCTTTGTGTATTATATATCGTCAAATCATAATTATTTTAAAAAATAATTTATGCTTGCGCTGCACAAAATGCACACAGGAAATTTCCATCATGTGGTTTCGAAAATTGTTTGTCTCTTTCTTGTTTTTCCATACCAAATACTGTCCTCAGCTACAGATAGTATATTCCCAATTCGTTCTGAAGCACTGACCAACATCACTCTGTGGCAGCATTTCAGCAGAGATGTCTTTCTGATTCTCTCTCATTTCCTTCCTACAGGGAAGCACCTGGGCTTTACTCAGTGCTTCCTCACGGAAACAAAGCTGAGACCAGCAATACAACATCTTAGGAATAGGTCACAAAACTCTAAATGGCCATGAGTAGTTCTGCCAACATCCTGTGCCACCTTGGCACCTTCAAAAGATTAAAGTGTACATTATTTAAAATCATAGAATCCCTACAGTACAGAAGGAGGCCATTCAGCCCATCGAGTCCACACCGACCACAATCCCAGCCAAGCCTATTCCCGCAACCCCACGCATTTTACCCTGCTAATCCCCCTGACGCTAACGGACAATCTAGCATGGCCCATCAACCTAACCTGTCATCTTTGGAGTGTGGGAGGAAAACGGAGCACCCGGAGGAACCCCACATAGACACGAGGAGAGTGTGCAAACTCCACACAGACGGTAACCCAAGGCTGGAATTGAACCTGGGACCCTGGCACTGTGAGGCAGCAGTGCTAACCACTGTGCCGCCCACATTTAATCTGTACATTTGGCGTGTTTTGCAAGGTGAGATACTGGGGAGCAGAATGCTTTGAATTTCAGGTAGGTAGTCCTAGATATTTTATCGCTCCCAAAAATGGGTACACAGGAGGATGTTACACACTGCACATGCCTGTTCCTGTGGTTCAAGGACCATGTTAAACTCGTGCTGGGAACTTCACTGCTTTAGAGTTGCAGCCAGCTCTACCTGCACTATTTATTCACTATGTGCCTGTTTGGGGGTGGGGAGAGGGGCAAGTAGGTCTCTCTGAAGTGACACAAAGACAATCAACACCGCTTAATGAGTGCAGGCAAAGGAAAACTTCAGAAACTGGAGAAAATGGCTGGAAGTAGTTGACATGATGTGGAGATGCCGGCGTTGGACTGGGGTAAACACAGTAAGAAGTCTCACAACACCAGGTTAAAGTCCAACAGATTTATTTGGTAGCAAATACCATAAGTTTTCGGAGCACTGCTCCTTCGTCAGATGGAGTGGAAATGTGCTCTCAAACAGTGCACAGACACAGAAATCAAGTTACAGAATACTAATTAGAATGCAAATCTCTACAGCCAGCCAGGTCTTAAAGGTACAGACAATGTGGGTGGAGGGGGGATTCAACACAGGTTAAAGAGATGTGTATCGTCTCCAGACAGAACAGCTAGTGAGATTCTGCAAGACCAGGGGCAAGCTGTGGGGGTTACTGATAATGTGACATAAATCCAACATCCCGGTTTAGGCCGTCCTCATGTGTGCGGAACTTGGCTATCAGTTTCTGCTCAGCGACTCTGCGCCGTCGTGTGTCGTGAAGGCCGCCTTGGAGAACGCTTACCTGAAGATCCAAGGCTGGATGCCCGTGACTGCTGAAGTGCTCCCCAACAGAAAGAGAACAGTCTTGCCTGGTGATTGTCGAGCGGTGTTCATTCATCCGTTGTCGTAGCGTCTGCATGGTTTCCCCAATGTACCATGCCTCGGGACATCCTTTCCTGCAGCGTATCAGGTAGACAACGTTGGCCGAGTTGCAAGAGTAGGTACCGTGTACCTGGTAGATGGTGTTCTCACGTGAGATGATGGCATCCATGTCGATGATCCGGCACGTCTTGCAGAGGTTGCTGTGGCAGGGTTGTGTGGTGTCGTGGTCACTGTTCTCCTGAAGGCTGGGTAGTTTGCTGCGGACAATGGTCTGTTTGAGGTTGCGTGGTTGATTTCTGTAACTTGATTTCTGTGTCTGTGCACTGTTTGAGAGCACATTTCCACTCCATCTGACGAAGGAGCAGTGCTCCGAAAGCTGATGGTATTTGCTACCAAATAAATCTGTTGGACGTTAACCTGGTGTTGTGAGACTTCTTACTGGAAGTAGTTGAGACAGGGCACTCAGTTTCTCTGATGCCTCATTGGATGCTCTGTTGGGCAGTGAACAAAAGGAGAAAGGTTCTTGTTCCCCCGGTCAGGAGAAAACCCTTCTGACAACACTTCCGATGCCAGTGGGAAGAGGTCAATGCTAGAAGTTTAGCTCCCAGGACATGGCTGCAATGCAGAAAGAAGTTCAATGACCTCACAAGAGTTGTCAATGTCAGAATACTGGTCTTCCATTTTCTCAGGCTTGCATCACCTCCAGCCTCACTCTTCTCCGTTCTACCATTACACCAATAGCTAACCCATATCTTTCTCTTTGACTTCAAGTGATGAGAATGTGGAGATATCTCAGCTACTTATCAAGAGGACAGTCTTCATGAAGACAGACCATCACTTAATCTGATCTTTGAAAGCACCTGTTTGGAGACTTATACCACACATACTTTAGGCGCTAGGTTAGGGGAGGGGGCTTTACATGGTGACTCACTAGGTAAACTATGCTCGAGCTAGGGCAGGAAGATAGAACATCACAAGGGCCAGCTTGCAGCTGAATGTGATCACATACTAACTCTGCCGCAAAGGATTCAGATGCAGGCTTCAAGGGGCAAACATGGCGAAGACTGAAACGCATGTAAAAAATTCTAGGTGCACTGGGCAGATTGGCAGCGAGGATGTGCACAATCAGGGATTGGAAGAGTCCAACTGCAACTTGCGTCAAGGCTTCACGCCTAACATAGACCAACTGACCAGCTGCTTGAACTAGCTTGGCTCTGGGGACCAATATTGGCAGGGTTTCCACAGTGTCACATCACATCACACTTGCAATGGATTCTCTTACAGACTCAGAGCAGTGCCAAAGCACAGTCCCAGGAGGGTTTATATATTAAAAAAAGATTGTTATTCAGTCAGGGCATGTGGCATCACTGGAAGGACAGTGTCTATTACCCATTCTTAATTGTCCTTGAGAAACTAGTGGTGAGCCACCCGAGTGGTCTGCTCATTTCAAATGTTGCATATAGGTTATACTGAATAACAATGACAGATTTCTTTCCCTAAACCAATATTTGAGAACCAGATGGACTTTTATGACAATCCAATTGTTACATGGTCACCATTTTACAAAGGATATACAGCACAGAGACAGGCCATTCAGCACATGCCAATATTTATGTTCCATTCAAACATCATCCATCTTTTTTCATCTAGATGTACAATCATAATCATCTATTTCCTCTCCCACGAATGCTTTCATATTTAGTTAATTAATGGAATTCCAGAAGCCATAGTGGGATTCGAACTCCTACCTTTGGATCATTTGATCAGGTTTCTGGATTACTAGTTCAGTAATTTAATCATGATGCTACTGTTCCCATCAGGTCCCAGAAAGCTCCAGGGAAGAGGCACTTTTTGTCCCATCTCACATTCTCTGGAAGGGGACTGAAGACATTAGAGACATCATGTACCTTTCAGCATCATCAGTGCGAAAGTTCCAGTATGTTAAATAAACTATTTCTACCTTCTATGTCATGTAATTGTCTTGCTTTATACATCATCCACAAACCACATCTTTATAAGGCATACACAGAAATTTGATACCTATTGACACACCCAGAATCTCTCTTCTCACCTCAGGCCATCTCAAAATGATGGCAACACTCTCAAACAAGCTGTTTTCACACTCATACATTGCATTGTTTCTGAAAACAGCATAACTTTTCCAAACAGCTACCTTTTTCAACTGGTTTGAAAATTTGTTAAAACAAAAATTGTGCACTTTAACTTTTGAAGAGGAAAATGTCAGATTTCAAAAGAATATTTCTTCCCGAAGGGTTTTGAAAGTTCTGACTGAAATCACAACCTATCCTCAGTGACTAGTACAGAGCCCACATTCAAGTTACACCAATGGAGGAATACTGTGGACTTGCTAATAATTTGAAAAAACATACTTGATACTAAAAAGAGGAAAAAACATTTCTTGCATTACAAACCAAACAGACTCATTAGAGGGCTGGGAATTTCTCTGGCTACTCAAAGGGGATATTCATTAACATTTGGTCGGGTAAAAAGATAAATAAAAGGTTACTGCAAAGAAAACAGTTTGGAAATAGAGAAAAAGGATAGAAGTACTGTTCAGGTGGAAAAAAAACCTGCAGGCTGCTTTTGCGACATCTAATAACAAGGTTTGTTGAAAGCAAAATGTTTTCTTAAAGGAAATCTTCTGTAGAATGGCGGATGTTAATATCTCTTATTGGCAGCTCAAACTATCAGAGTAAAATAACAATATTCCGAATGGGAGCTTGAGACTTTGTTGATAAAACCTCCTTGAAAGCCCCCTCATCCCCATAGCAACCAAACTTTCCAATCCAGGATAGAACACCATTTCTCCACAACCTGAACTCCAAGAAGCTAATTGTCAAGGGCTCAGAAAGGTGCAACAAAAATGTTACATTTACTTACAAAAGATTACTTATTAGAATAAAAATTACATTTTAATTTTAAAATCTTACAAATTTTAATCATTTTAACTGCTGTGTTTTGAAATGAGGTTTGCATTTAGGCACAAACGAGACAGACAAGAAACGTTTCACTGCACCAAGGAACTTTGTATAATCCCCGAAGACGCTTCCTTCAAGGAGTGAAACTTTAGAAACAAATAGGATGTGATATTCGTTTTTTAAATAACTAAACCTAGTCATAGCGAACCGGTTCATTGCCTAATGTAATCCCGCTAAAATCAGTGAGTTATTGCTCTGTAAACTGCAAATAGCTCTAACTCACACACAGTATGGTCACAGAGTCAGACAAAGCTCACTCACTGGCAACCTCCTGCAACCTTCGACGGTCGTTCCTAAGTAAGACAAATGTGTCACAATTATTTTCACAGCTGAACAAGCAGCCTACCTTCCACTTCCACACGGGAGGGGTCTGCAGACAGACAGCTCAATGGGGACGGCACTCTCTTCAGTCTTCACTAATAAAAGAGGAAGGCATAAAATCGGTGTCTTCAGCAGAGCACCTCTTCAGCTGTCAAACTAAGCGGACGGCCGGGAGTGGGCAGGATAGTGTGTCCGGAGAACCTCTTCCACCAGCGGCACGCCCCGCCACTCTCCAGCTCCACCTCCTTATTCCTGTACCAATTCAAAATAAACAGCTAAACGTTTAAAATGCCGGTCGGATATCTGTGTTATTTCTTTATGACCATATTCAAGCTGGACAGAGGAATAGGTGGAAAGGCAAGTTGCAGTGGGATATAAACAATTTGCAAAGAGATATTGATAGTTTAACTAAGTGTGCAAAACTTTGGCAAATGAAATATAATGTGGGGAAATGTGAAGTTGTAGTTTTGGAAGGGAGAACAAAAGAACAGAGTATTATTTAAATGGAGCAAAACTGCAGAAAGTTGCGACACAAAGGGACTTGGGGACACGTGCACGAAACACAGAAAACTAGCACACAGATGCAGCAGGTAATCAGGAAGACGAATGGAATGTTAGCCCTTATTTCAGGAGGGTTGGAGTATAAGAGTTGGGAAGTCTTCCTGCAACTGTACAAGGTACTGGTGAGACCACATCTGAAGTACTATGAGCAGTTTTTGTCCCATTATTTAAGGAATTATATTATTTCATTGGTGGCAGTTTAGAGAAGGTTCACTAGGATGATCCCGGTATGGAGGGATTGTCTTATGAGGAAAGATTAAACAGGTTGGAACTCATTGGAATTTGGAAGAATGAGAGGTGATCCCATTGAAACATGTAGGATTCTTATGGGGTTTGACAGGGTAAATGCTGAGAGGATGTTTCCCCTCATGGGAGAGTCTAGGACCAGAGGACAGGGTCTCAGAATAAAGGACACCAATTTAAGACTGAGATGAGGACGACTTTCTTCTCTGAGCATTGTGAGTGTTTGGAACTCCTTGCCCCAGAAAGCTATGTGGGCAGAGTCAATGGGCGGGATTTTCCCAAGACCGGAAAATTCTGCCTCAAGTCAATGGACCTTTGCATGGTCTGTCCCGTCTGCTACGATTCCCATGGCGGGTGGGACAGGAAAATTCTGCCCAACGTGTATATTTAAGGCTGAGATAGATAGATTTTTGATCAGCAAGGGAATGAAAGATTATGGAAAAGGACACGTGAGGAATGTTGGATCAGCCACAATCCTATTGAATGGCGAAGCATGCTTGCTTACTCCTATTCCAATTTTTTATGGTCTTAATAGACTAGGTAACCATTTGTTATAAAATCTGTTGTGAGCAAATTCTTAAAAGTACAAAATTCCCATATTAAATTTGTGAGCACTTGGAAATGAGTGGGTTAAGCAAGGACCACCAGCTTGGATATGTTAAAGGAAAGGTTCAAAAAGACCTTTCATCTTCCTGGGACAACCAGAGATGAGCTTTAAATACAGATTCGGTACAATCCCCCAGATCCTGCCATTAAGTTAAAATTAAAAGGACAAATCTAACAGGTTTTTTAGGAAGGAGTTACTGTACAGATAATGGGATACAATCAACAACGTACAGATTTCTAGAAGGCATTGGATAAGATGTGTCACAGAAAGCTTGAGACTAAAACGCCTTAATGGGTAGATTCCTGACAGGACAAAGCTCCAGATGTTCTCTGGGAGTTTGTCCAGCTCAGACACACATAGTTTCTGTAGCGTGTACATTAGTTTATAGTTTAGTTATCGGCATTCGTCAAATAATTGAAGTATGCCAACCCAATATGATTTTATGCTGAATTCTGGGACACTAGCTCATCACATGACTTGATCTTAGCATGACACTCACATTATTTATTCTCCCACGTCAAGTGTATGGCCCTTAAACCAGTGATGCAAGACTCCAAGGTTGAACGATTACTGATGTGAAACCATCCACCTCCCTAGCAATTAAAATTATCAGTAGCATTTTTTAAGTTCAAAGACCTATGGTGCAAAGCAAAACAAGTGTTAGAACTTAAAACATTTAGCCTTGTGAATTAAATTAGTAGAGTTTAACTTATGATGTTAAAGAGAAAAGATGACTTGCTTTCACAATGTAATCATCTTTGATTTTGTTTGAAACATAGAATCCCTACAGCGCAGAAAGAGGTCATCTAGCCCATTGAGTCTGCACCGACTCTCCGAAAGAGCATGCCACCCTGGCTCTCCCCTCCACCTTATTCCCATAACCCATGCATTTACCATGGCTAATCCACCTAACTTACACGTATTGGGACACTATGGAGCAATTTAGCAGGGCCAACCATCTAACCTGCATATTTTTGGACTGTGGGAGGAAACCGACGCAGACATGGGAAGAACGTGCAAACTCACACAGTCAGTCACCCAAGGCCAGTATCAAACCCAGGTCCCTGATCCTGTGAGGCAACAGTGCGAAACATTGTGCCGCCCTCATAGTTAATTTAGAATTAAATTCTGCAATTAGCTTTTGTAATTCTATAATTTTTTACATTTTAAATTGTATTAGTTGAATGTGTTGTATTATATTTAGCACACCAATCACTTTCAAGTATTGATTTTATATCTATTATACAGACTTTGTGTAATTCCTGTACCTTTGTAAGTTTTGTAAAGCTATTCTGTATTGTTAATTGACCTATACCAAGTAATGATGGATACAACAAAAACATTCTATGGCAAAACATTTCTCTCAGTAGAAATACATTGATTAGCATTTGTTTCAATGATAGGGTGAACTCAGAAGGGTGATTTATTTTGCACAAAATCAAAATAGAGATGAAATGTCGCAACATAGCCTCCTTTTTCACTCATATAACAAAAGGATGGGAGAATAGAGAAGAAAGGGGTTTACAGGGAAAAACCACAGAACAAAGACTTATTGTCTCACGTGAGTGAGGTCTTAGTGCCCTGACACAAGAATAATCTTTCTGGTGGTTTACCTAATCCCCCTGAACATGTACGGAATTCTTATTGAGGTTGCCAAGGATCTGTTCACTCCAAACTCATCCTCTTAGGGTTGTCACTTCTTGTTTCAATTGTTATTAATACTGCAGTCATAGTTTCCTCCTGAGGATCAGGGTATACAACCCATCTGACTAATGGCTTCTGTTCATCAAAATCAAGGCATTCTTATTTCTTTGGAAATACTGGCTTTTGTCTGGACATTGTATGATTTTGGTTACTACAACTTCTCCCTTTTGGTATCTTCTTGCTGCTGGCCCTTAATCCACATCATCTCTCTCTTTTTGAGTGTAGCACGTTGTGAACCGTGTGTCATTGGTTGTAAGTGTGGGCTTGGCCTGCTCTTTATTCTGGGTAGTTGGTGGGCATCTGCAATAGGGTGTCAGCTGTAGTTTGGTCATTTCCCTGTAATAGAACTCTGTAATAGAACTGTGCTGCATTAGCCTCAATCTGAATCTCTGGATTTGGAGTGGCATCGTTGCAATTTCCTGTTCAGTAAAGTTATAAACAGTTTGTGATCAGTTTTGATCTTGAACTGTAGACATAAGATGTAGTCAGAAAATATTTCCAAGACCCAAGTTGCTGCAAGGGCTTCTTTCTCTATGGCAGCATTGCACTGTTCAGTTCCTGTTAAGGACCTTGATGCATTACTCTGAGTCTGAAATAAGACTATTCCCAGTACTGTTGTTGACACATTCGCCGCTACAATAGTTGGAGGTTCAGGATCATGCATCTTTGAAGATATCAATATCTTTTTATTCACTCAAATGATTGCTATTGATTCTCAATCCAACACTGTGCCTGATTTTGTCTCAAAGGTTGTCTTAGAGATTAGCTTACTTGAGCTAGGTGGGGTAGGAATTTCCTTAGTTAGTTCACCATACTTAATAAACCATTGGAGTTCTTATGGCTTTTTGCCCCTGCAGTGAGTGCTCTTTCCTGGATAATATGGTCTAAGAATTTTATTATGAGCTTTGAAAACTCACACTTCTCATTAGGTGTAAGTCCATACTTCTCTTAAATACTTCTTTTACACTTTCGTCATTTCCTTCCTTTGTTGAGCCATGGATTAAATTGTTGTCCATGTAGCAATCAACACTAGCATCTCCCCCCTCCCGTAATCAACAATAGCATCTCCCCCACCCTGCAATCAACATTGGCATCTCCCCCCCCCCCCACACCCCCACCCCTGCCCCCAACAATCATCAGCTGCAACACCTTCTCTCTGGAAGAGGTAAGGTAGAATTCATTCTCACTGTGCGTTGAGGTTTCCGTTTCCCATGCTGCTTTGTGTGTTAGTCGCTGTGCTGCCCTCTTGGTTTCCCTCTCTGGTTCAATTACTTGGTAGGCCTCGAAGTTCTTCACCTGCTGCTCTCTGCTGTTGCTGCGCTTCTCCTCCTGCGGTTTCCCACTGCTTTTCTGGGGTCTAGTCACCACTGCCACCATCTATTATGTCGCGTTGTCTTTGAAGATGTTGGGTGTCTTACTCTTAGCCAGAGATTATTTTTTATAATAACCTTTATTTACATTTTTAACTATGTACCATCCATAAAAAGCACTAGGACAGAACTACTGCTTGTCTATTAGATTGTCCTCATCTCTCCTCTGTGGCGTCATTATTACATAGCTCCTTACACATATGCTCAGTAGCTATTGTTAGTGTTAGAGTTAGCCCTCTAATTTACTCAGGTTAACCTTTAGAATAGCATCCGCACCAGAGACGTTTCAAAAAACAATGTCAAATCTTTTAGATGGCTTACACAGAGTTGTTTGCCACATGGATGACATGTTGATACACATGCCCATTCAAATGAAGCATGACAATACTGAGGGCAGTGCTCAGACAAGAGGCAGGATTGACACTCCACAGTAAGTGCGAGTTTTCAAAGCCAGCAATCAGGTTTCAAGGTCATGTTGTGAGAGCGTCAGGGACAAAGGTTGATCCACTGAAGAAAATAATTCATAAAATAGTTTTCCAGCTCCAAGGAACATTGCAGAGTTACAAAGGTTCATGGGAATGCTGAGTCAACTGGCAAAATTTCTAAAAAAAAGCTTAACAGAGCACAATAATCCACAATGTCAGTTGTTATGCCAAGGCAATGAATGGTGTTGGGAAGAAGCACAGCAGAAACCATTCAATAAAATCAGAGAGGTTGATATCATCAGAGATATCAGCACTTTGGTTAGCACTGCTGCCTCACAGCGCCAGGGACCTGGGTTCAATACCCGGCTTGGGTCACTGTCTGTGCGGAGTCTGCACATTCTCCCTGTGTCTGCGTGGGTTACCTCTGGGTGCTCCAGTTTCCTCGCACATTCCGAAAGACGTGCTTGTTAGGTGGACTGGCCATGCTAAATTGTCCCTCAGTGTACCTGAACAGGTGCTGGAGTGTGGCGACCAGGGGATTTTCATAGAAGCTTCATTGCAACGTTGATGTAAGCCTACTTGTGACACTAATAAAAATAACTTCAAACACATTACGATTCGGAGTTACCTGCTATAATAGCAGTGGACTCATGCTGTACAGGACTGGACACCGTACTTTTTTCAGGTACAAAGAGATGGAAAACACAGACCAGTCTATTTTGCATCGTACAAATACGCAGTAATTGAAAAGGAAGCATTAGCAGCCAAGTGGGAATGTGAGAAATTTGCTGACTACATTTCAGGTATTCACATTACAATGGAAACAGACCACAAACCTTGAGTCACTTCATTGTATTCGAAAGAGCTTGCAGCGAATATCATTGAGAGTTCAAAGATTTAAATTAATATTTGAGGTTTGATACTCAGATGGTATATTTTCAATGGAAACAATGGAGCATAGCAAATGCATTATCATGTATTGATAAACTGGGAATCCAGAAAATTGTGGTATTGAATTTGTGGAAGAAGACAAGGAATTTGCTGTCATCATAAACCATACACCACCAGCAACTACAGGAAGCTTGGGTAAAATCAAAGAGCCTGAAATTTCAGACGAAGAATGTAAACAGATACTAGAGTTTTGCATGAGAGAATGGCCAACATTACATCCACATAGTCTTACCTTTAGACTGCATTTTGAACAGCAAACACATGTGACAATGATCAATGATTTACTGATATACAATGATAGAATAGTAACTGCAAGAGCATTGAGACTTAAAATCTTACAATGCCTACAATAAAGGTCATTTAGATAATACCAAGTGGAAGCCAGAGAACGGTATTTAGTTTGGTGGCCCAGTCTCTCAAAGTCATTGGAAGAAATGATATCCAGATATATCTTATATACAAGTCACAGAACAAAAACATTATCAGATCTTTGACAAGGAGAACAGGTTTGGATCAGAGATCAGTTGAGACCTGAAATCTTACATTGTCCAGATGGAACATGGCACAGTAAGCCGAGGCAGAAGAACTTTGATTACAATTGAGCAATGAATGAAAAACACAGACCAGAGAGAGCACAATCATCATAAATGAAAGAAAACCCAGAAGCAGGCGAAGCCGAACCACCTACTACGGTGTTTCTGTTCAACAGCGTCCAGAAGACCAACAGCGGAATGAAATGCCTTATTCTCGATAAACAAGAAGATAGCAAAGTATGGTAGACTAGTGAAGGCACCAGAATGCTTATCAATGTACGGGAAGATGAGAATCTGAAAAAAATGTGTTATCCTCAACACCCTGAGCTTCTATTTTCCACAGTTATTTTTGATGAGGCACTTTATCAAATGCCTTCTGAAAATCTCAGTACAGTACATCCACCGGTCCCACTTTATTGACAGCACGTGTGGCTCCTTCAAAGAACTCCAATAAATTGGTTAAACATGATTTCCCTTTAACAAAACCATCTTGAGTCTGCCTGATTGCCTTGATTTTTTTCTAAGTGTCCTGCTTTAACATCTCTAATAATAGCTTCTGACATTTTCCCTATGATAGATGTTAGGTTAACTGGCCTACAGTTTCCTGCTTTCTGTCTCCCTCCCTTTTTGAATAAAGGAGTTGCATTTGCTATTTTCCAATTTAATGGAACAATCCCCAAGTCTAGGGAAGTTTGGAAAATTAAAAATAATGCATCAACTATCACACTAGCCACTCCTTTAAAGACCTTAGGGTGAAGTCCATAAAAACCTGGGAATTTGTCAGCCTGCACTCCCAGCTATTTGCTCAATACCACTTCCTTGGTGATTGTAATTTTGCCTCCCTCCCTTCCATTTCCTGATCGAGTTATTTCCGGGATGTTACATGTGTCCTTTATGGCGAAGGCCAATGCAAAATAACTGTTTAATTCGTTCACTACCTCTCTACTTTCCATTATCATTTTCCCATACTCCAACCCAACAACACAACAGTATAGAAAAAATGTCTTTGAAATGCCCTGACTACTTTTAGAGGCTTGCCTGCTCTTGGAAAAGCTGACTGTTACTGTGCGAGGCAGATTTCTACTTTCAGGTCTTTTTAATCCTTGTTACTGTTACGGCTAAACAAATCCTTGACACTTTCATCAAATGTATTTTTACACACCTCACCATGTGCTGCAGAATGATAGTATTGCTTTGGTACACTGACAGTCATGCAGTAGTAAGTGATGTGGCAAACTGGATACTTATGTATACATACACATAGCAACATAGTTCCTAACTTTTTTCCTCTATCTTTAAAAAATATAATGCCCTTATATACCAATATAATTGTTCCAATCATTGACATATTCCTAAACTAAAGATGATCTATTAACTGAACATCTCAAGAGTCTTTTATAGCTTGTTTTCTTTTCTCAAGAGCATTTTTCACAGTATTGTTCAGGTGGTATAATGTTGTGCCATTATCTTGTGGATTTGGAATTCATCACTCTCTGTCCTTTAGTAGGAGCATCGACTTATGGATTTGTAGAGGGGGAGGTATCTTTCTGTTGTAAAATGACAGCCATGTCTCCTTGCATACTATTGCTTTGAGTTTGTGGAAACTTCGTTCATGTGACGCTGACCACTGGTACGCGGCACCTCTGATTAACTCTCATAGATTTGTAATGTGCTCTGACGTGAGATACGAAAGAACTCGTAATGGATCAAGACAAGGACCCTTCATGATCCTTTCTTGCCGCTTGGAAATTTCATGCCAGAGAGATCTGTGACTTTTTCATGATGGAGCCAAGCTGAGTTGTGTGTGTAAACCATTCTGAAGAGCTCACATTCTATCACCTTCACAGTGCATCTATCTGAATTTAGCTCGAGTTCCCAACTTTCCAGTTCCCTCCATGGCTTCATGTTATGATAGTCATGGTCTTTTTATCTACACCTTAGACCTGGATATCATCAGCTATGCTGCCTGTTCTTTTGCATCCCTTGTGTGTGTACTGTCTACTTTCTGTTGGATCACATCCTGGCTCATTTAAGGCCAAAAACTAGCAGAAATTTGTACCAGCCGAAGAGCTGCTGAATGTTGTCAACAGTGAAGATTCCTCATCAACCTTAATTCTCCAATCGCTATTTCTAGCATCAGGTTTGCTGAAAACCAGTGCTGGCATGATCTCTTTCCATGTTGCAGCAGGGTAGTGATTCCTCTGAAATGCTTGATTAAAAGCTTTGGAATCCAGAAACATTCATAAATGTATGTTTGGCGTCTCTCTCACCATGACGGAATTTATCCAATCTGTGGCTTCTGTGATTCTGGCAATCATTTTCATTTCTTTCGTCTTGAAGCTTTCTTTCAGGTTTCATTTTTGTTCGATTGGGATTGGAGGTGGGAGATAAATCACTTGTTTCTTCTTTGGATCATTGATGTAATACTCAAAATCTTCACAGCATCCAACTGTCTCATCAAAATATCCTGGATACATTTGAACCAGATCTTTCTATCTTCTGAACAGAGGCGATTTTCAATGGGTGCACTAACTTCAACTCAGTGTCATCTCCTTCATCTCTGACTGAGATCAGCTGCAGCACTTTGCATCTACTCAACCCCAGAATGGCTATACTGTTTCAGTGACATAGAATATGCAGTTATTGTCCTTTCCTTTACAAGTTCCTCTGATTTGGGTTGTTGCTGTCAAATCATAGTTCCACTGTTTGCCATCAACATGATGTGGCTCAAATTCGGAACATTTTTCTTTGGGTAACCATTTCCTTTCAAATTTTCAGGAAAGATCTTGTATATTCTGGAGTGGGACTATGTTATTCTGTGCCTTGCTTCTGATTTTGGATTTTGCTTATTTCTCACTTTCTTCCTGATCTGATTAGTTGCACACTGAGTTTCATTGCTCTGAACTGTCTCACACACATATTTCTTGCAGGTTCCAATTTCTATTGTGTCCTCAAACTCACCATCATCATCATGGATGTTTTGGTTTCTTTTCCTTCTCATTCACCCAGTTGCTCTGCCTTAGGTAATCCATTTATCAGCTTCTTTCTTCATCCTGTGCATCTCTTCCCGTGATTGGGCTTTCCAAAAGTTCCGCAGTTTAATCCACTGTGGAACATTTTCTCCTGTGAATTCATGGTGTCATCCATGCTCTTGCACATTTTTCGCTCTGTCTGATGTGCATTCTTTTGTTGCTGTTTTACTGCTGTTGCTGCTCAAAACCAGCTGCCTGTCCCTGGATTTAATTGAAGGTTAGCTGTTTGGGTAGCCAGCGTCTTCACTAGTCTACTCGTGGCTTCATGTATTCTGATAGTGTCAACAGGCTGTGACATTCTGAAGTTTGTATTTTCCAATCAGAGCTTTTTGCACATTAAGGTGTGCAGATCTCTAAATGTGCTGATCTAGCAGCCTTTCATCAGTTTCTTTGAATTTATACTTGTTGGCTACATTTCTCAATCTTAAGAATTTGTCAACATGTTAACCTGGTTCCTGCCTCTGGCTGCATTATTTGTATTGGTGGATCCAATGTTTTGACTTTAGTTGGAGACTTTTGTCCTGACTTTTACTGTTGCCCTCATTCATTTGCCAGTTTTTGAAAAGACCTAAAGCTTTCTTTCCTATCAGTTAAAGGATGTAGCATTCATTGAATGTATTTTTCCAGATCTTACCATGCTCTGAGGAATTATATATTGTTGCTTCAGTACATTGACTATAGTGTAGTAGTGAATGATGTGACATGCTGGATACTTACATGTACAAAATATAGCCCCTAACTCTTTTTGAATAATAATATAGCAGACAATTTTAATACATTATCAAGGTAGGCATTAAGGGAAGTCATTAAGTTAGGCAAACTTACCAGCTGTTTTGTATTCTTCCTTCATTATTTTTCTGTTACAATAAACTTCTAGTTAGCTGGTTAGCAGTTGGTGAGAGAAAAAAAATTACATTGTATATCGATCTTCAAATGAATTTGATGGTATTCCATTGAATCCCAAGCAACACCGCATCCACAAGAATCAGGAATTTACATTTGTTTTAAATCATTAAAACTATTGTTCCTTACAATGGCTTCACTGGGTACTGATAGATAATGCAACTGTCCCACTCAATTAACAAACTTGTCATTTTTCTTGAAAATAAATAGCCTATCCTGAGAATTGT
Source organism: Mustelus asterias (assembly GCF_964213995.1). Taxonomy (NCBI): domain Eukaryota; kingdom Metazoa; phylum Chordata; class Chondrichthyes; order Carcharhiniformes; family Triakidae; genus Mustelus; species Mustelus asterias. The sequence continues at coordinate 48,121,050 of NC_135804.1, read as the reverse complement.
AATGCACGGTGGCACAGTGGTTAGCACTGCTGCCTCACAGCGCCAGGGACCCGGGTTTGATTCCTGGCTTGGGTCACTGTCTGTGTGGAGTTTGCATGTTCTCCCAATGTCTTCTGCATGGGTTTCCTCCGGGTGCTCCAGTTTCCTCCCACAGCCCAAAGATGTGCTGGTTAAGTGCATTGGCTATGCTAAATTCTCCCTCAGTGTATCCGAACAGGCGCCAGAGTGTGGCAACTAGGGAATTTTCACAGTAAGTTCATTGCAGTGTTAATGTTTGTGACACTATTATGACACTAATAAATAAACTTTAAAAACTTGGTCGCTTTACAAAGAAAAAGCTTGCTTAAGTGACAGGAAGCAGGTTGCCAATTTTTAGTCACTCATTGTGAGGTTTGCTTTTGATGTTTCTTTCAAGTGATGCTTGTCGGTCTGGCACACGACTCCAATCAGTTCAGTAGCATGTGCAAGAGATAGCATGGTGCCTGTGCCTCTGGATTGAGTGTATTCATGTATCACCAGGAAACATCTGCATTTGGTGTCCAGCTGTAGGTTGCAAGGGTTGAATGATACAAATGTTGATTTATTTGCTTGCTTCAGTGGTAAAACTTTATTGAAGTAAAAAATGTGTACGTTTCAAGTTCTAAAACAATTTTATAATTCAGCTCAATTTTATGTCAGCTATTTATGAATTGCAGTGAAACATACTGCATCCTTGACAGCTTTCAATAAGTCACTTGACAGAACAAGCTATTGTGGGGACTGCTTTAGTGAAAGTTTAAAGGAAATATACTGACAAAGTCAATGTACCCATCTTCATTCATTGTTATCCTTCACCCTGAAGTTTTGCACCAGCACTTGCAATGAGGATATTTTCTCAGCATTGAAAACAGACCAATCTGCAATTAATTAGGCATTATACCCCTTGTGTTGAAACATTGCTCGGCATCTCAAAATGGATTGAACCAGACATATCTTATAAAATCCTTCATTGTTGCTAGTAGTCCCTCAAAATGGAGAAGGACATCCCTTGGACCTGATGAGTCTTCAGATGACTGAGAAGCCCAATTATGGATCCACAGCTTCTTCTACAGTGGGGGCATGTTGTTGCGTGGAGAGTGGAAGTTGCAGCCGTAGGTTGGTATCCCTCGTGTTCCTCTGCCATTCTGCCTCGCTGTCAGGTCACTGAGCCTCGAAGTTGCTTGCACCTTGATGGACCAAGTAGAGCCATGTCGAGCAGTCCTCAGCTTTCTTCTCCCAGTCAGTGGTATGAAGGCAGTGGTTTAAGGCAGCTTTGAACATATTCTTTGTTAAGGACCAGATCTGTGTGGAGTTTGCGCATTCTCCTCGTGTCTGCGTGGGTTTCCTCTGGGTGCTCCGGTTTCCTCCCACAGTCCAAAGATGTGCGGGTTAGGTTGACTGGCCATGCTAAAAAAAATTGCCCTTAGTGTTCTGAGATGCATAGGTTAGAGGGATTAGTGGGTAAATATGTAGGGATATGGGAGTAAGGCCTGGGTGGGGTTGTGGTCGGTGCAGACTCGATGGGCCGAATGGCCTCTTTCTGTACTGTAGGGTTTCTATGATTTCTATGATCAGAAACTCCAAGGAGCTTTATGAAGTTAGCCTAGATCCTAACTTTTACATTTGATTTGGGCATTAGGATGAGCAAGGTGTTTCATTCTGGGTATGATTCAAGTGACCCACTAGGAAGCTTTTATCAAAAACAAAAGTTAAGAACACAATTAGAATACAACAAAGAATTAGCATAACCTTGACCAGTTAAAACATTTAAACATGACAAAATATAATTAACAGCTAGCTATCTCTATTGTGCCAATTTAGCAGCATTTCCCAGTCATAAGTCCCTTCTTTAGAACCAGTTAGCATAAAAACCAAAAATGCTTTGGTAGGTATTAGAATTCCAGTCTTTTGACACTTCTAGAAAGTGATTCAGACAGACACCTATCTTCTAATTCTCACGCAGCAACTTCCAGAGAAAGCTCCACCTCCAAACAGTAGAATCTCAGAGGAAAAGGCTTATTTCTTGGCAGATTCCAGTCTCCCCACCCGAGAGAGAGCAAAAGAAAGGCACATCTTCTCCCAAAAATCAGATTGAGCTTGAGTTCTGTGAGTAAGCCCAGCTGTACCCAGTCATATGGCCTTACCTGTCAATCAGCCTGATCAAGCCCCACTCTGAAATATCCCAAGGGAAAACACAAACAGAACCCTGCATTAATTCAAACCAAAACAAACAATGAATCAATTAAGATTCAATTATGTTGCTGCATTCATCTGTATATCCACTAAGTGGAACGCTCCTTCAACATGACTTTTTCTTTTCTTTTGCTACTGGATTACCCTTTTACACCTTGCTTGAATCACAATTATATAACATTCACCAAAAAGATCCTAATCCCAACCCCTGGGGAATACCACTGCATCCTTCACTCCAGTTTGAAAACAAATGTTTACCACTACTCACTGTTTTCAAGCCATGCTGTCTTTAATTCAATGGGCTAAATCAATGTTAGATTTGCTAACATATCTATTATATGATACTTTGTCAAATGCTTTTTCAAAGTCCATATATGCAACAGCAACAGTCAGAATATTAAAGATTGAGAAAACCATACAAAAGTATTTTCTTAAGTTGAATTTTGCACAAAATGAATAGTGTAGTTCTCGGTGAGTTAACTGAAAACAAAAAAAGATTTTCACAAATGCCCCACATCCAAGGACTGAGAGATACCTCTCTCACAATAGGTACTAGCCAGCTGCTGGGGTACACCAACAATGGTACAATTCCCAATAACAATGATTCATCTGTGCGATAGGTTAGATGGTTATTTAAGAAAGGAATCCATCACTGAAGACGGGAAAGGGTTGATAACTTTTGTAACACTTGAGAGAAATACTTGAGGGTTTGTGAGATGCATTGTACTTGTTTTCGTGTCTGCAGAACCTGTTTTTCATGTATCTAAACAGATAAGGGCAGCAGCTGTTGTATACAAAATTATGTTTTTCCCGGCTAATCTGTTCAGGAATGTGGCTAACCCAGCTGGTAGCCATTTTGTGTTCTTTAATATTATGTACTGCTGTGTAACAGTGGAGCCTTCATGCAGGCCTTCTGTGATTGTATAATGATACATTCATATATATTCATCATATCTTTACTGATATAAATTATACAGGTACCTACGAACATACATAAATTGTTGTATATAGGCCCCTGCACCTCTGTATGCCAGTTAACTTGTTTGTGCGAGACTGCCCCACAGGTGTCCACAGAAAGCAACAACAGTCATGGCCTTGAGACAACCATGAAGAAACCGCCAAGGCAGCAAGGTTCACACGATGGAGGACAAGCCAGAGCCTGGGAACCTGAGGGGCCTGGGAAACTGCGGACGTGATGGGGGGGATAAATATATGTTCTTAACTTGTATTTGCTGAGAGGTCTGAGGCCGTGTTAGGCATTGGACGTCTCCCACAATTGTGCAAATAAACCACTGTATTTTGACCTACGACTGGTCTGAGGTATTTTTGCCTACAACAATCGGTGCCGAAACCCGGGAATCTGTTTACGGGTCCGGTCGAATGGCCACGACCGGGACACCGGAATAGATTACTGAACTTGATGAAGTGGGTCAAAATATAGTGGGTGATCATCTGTGATAAGAGAGTGTCTGAACTGATGAAAGACGTCTGAACTGAGCACATACGGACAAGGAGGCAATTGACTCTGGCACTGAGCCTTAAACTGAATGTTGAGGTTAAATCCCCCACGCTGATGTTAGGAACTTGAAATGGGTGTTAGTGTCTGAAAAGGTTGCCTGAGGTGTGATGTTCAGACGTGAGTGTTAGATAGAAACTGTCTGAGTGGTCGCCGGAGTTGAAGGAAAAGCCTTCATGTGAAAGCCGGCTTAATAAAAATATTGTGTAAGTGGTGGTACGGAGGGATCTGATCACCCCTGACAGGTATCACCGAACTCAGATAAGGGCAACCTGTGAGGGGAGAGCGAAAAAGGAGATTGAAGACTCCAGGTGGTGAGTATAACCTTATCGATGTTATGGCGGGACAAGGACAGTGGGGGCCCCCGGGGGCCCTAATAAATGAATATATGACTAAGAGGGAGAAACTCATTAAACAGATGAACAAAGTGGGGTGGGATTTAGACCACCCACTAGACCAACAACGAAAATGGTCGGAAAAAGAAAAGAAAGACAGAACCAGGAAAATTGGAGTTCTCTTAGTTCACCAATTGGCCGGATTAATTGAACAGGTCTCAGTCTTGGGTAAGAAATGGGCTGATGTTAAAGCGAAAAGAGAATTAGAAAAGCACAACCAACTAGTAGAGGACCCTGGCGGATTCTTGCCTCCCTATGGGCCGGTCGTACAACCCATGGTACCAGTGGGAGACCCCGATGAGGAAGAGGTCCATGATCTTGCTCCCATAACTCTGGGTGGGACATTACAGAGTCCCACCGCCCGATATAAACCCTTTACCCCATAAGAAAGACAACAAGTTTTGGCATCGCTGGGAAGGCTCCATTTATATTTGCACCAGTTGGTATGGGCCACTTGCCCAAGGATAAGTGGAGATTAATGAGTGACGGAGCGGGTAATGTGCCAACCAATTGGTCCAGAATTACCAATTTTAAGCAACACAGGGGTGAATGAGCCTCCGAATTTGGGGAGCGACTCTTTAGAGTATACCAAGAATGTTGGGGAATACCCGAAACTGCCCGAACAGATAGAGCCTTTCTGCAAGCATTTAAAGACGGGCTGTCGCCAGCTCACCAGAAAATCCTTAAAATGGGAGTTCTCAATACCCAGACTTATGATGAATTAGTAGAATGGGCATCTGGGATTAGAGACGGACCAGATGAGAAACCATACCCACAAATAAAACAGGAAAATGTTAGTGCAAACAGTGGAGGAGCTGAACCAAAGGGTGCGTGCCATAATTGTGGGAAACTAGGTCACTTTGTCAGGCACTGTAGAGCTCCAAAGAGGGGTAGTGCAGTCTGTGAATTGGCAGATAATGAAGTAATGAGGGGATCTGCAGCTCCTCTCGTTGAAGTGTACATTACAAAGAAACAAGCATTAATAAAGAGGATGCAAAAGGATGGCTGGCTTACGTCCCGGACCTTAGAGCAGCAAAGAAAGTGGATAGATAAAGAAAAGAGAAACAAGACAAAGAAGATAGGAGTAGTGTTAATACATCAGTTAGAACATAGAACATAGAACAATACAGCACAGTACAGGCCCTTCGGCCCACGATGTTGTGCCGAACCTTTTCCGAAACCAAGATCAAGCTATCCCACTCCCTATCATTCTAGTGTGCTCCATGTGCCTATCCAATAACCACTTGAAAGTTCCTAAAGTGTCCGACTCCACTATCACTGCAGGCAGTCTATTCCACACCCCAACCACTCTCTGAGTAAAGAACCTACCTCGGACATCCCTCCTATATCTTCCACCACGAACCTTATAGTTATGCCCCCTAGTAACAGCTACATCCACCCGAGGAAATAGTCTCTGAACGTCCACTCTATCTATCCCCCCTCATCATCTTCTAAACCTCTATTAAGTCGCCTCTCAACCTCCTCTGCTCTAAAGGGAAAAGCCCCAGCTCCCTCAACCTTTCCTCATAAGACCTACCCTCCAATCCAGGCAGCATCCTGGTAAATCTCTTTTGCACTCTTTCCAGCGCTTCCACATCCTTCTTATAGTGAGGTGACCAGAACTGCACACAATATTCCAAATGTGGTCTCACCAAGGTCCTGTACAGTTGCAACATAACCCCACAGCTTAAACTCAATCCCCCTGCTAATAAACGCTAACACACTATAGGCCTTCTTCACGGCTCTATCCACTTGAGTGGCAACCTTCAGAGATCTGTGGATATAGAACATAGAACATAGAACAGTACAGCACAGAACAGGCCCTTCGGCCCACGATGTTGTGCCAAGCTTTATCTGAAACCAAGATCAAGCTATCCCACTCCCTATCATCCTGGTGTGCTCCATGTGTCTATCCAATAACCGCTTAAATGTTCCTAAAGTGTCTGACTCCACTATCACTGCAGGCAGTCCATTCCACACCCCAACCACTCTCTGCGTAAAGAACCTACCTCTGATATCCTTCCTATATCTCCCACCACGAACCCTATAGTTATGCCCCCTTGTAATAGCTCCATCCACCCGAGGAAATAGTCTTTCAACGTTCACTCTATCTATCCCCTCCATCATTTTATAAACCTCTATTAAGTCTCCCCTCAGCCTCCTCCGCTCCAGAGAGAACAGCCCTAGCTCCCTCAACCTTTCCTCATAAGACCTACCCTCCAAACCAGGCAGCATCCTGGTAAATCTCCTCTGCACTCTTTCCAGCGCTTCCACATCCTTCTTATAGTGAGGTGACCAGAACTGCACACAATATTCCAAATGTGGTCTTACCAAGGTCCTGTACAGTTGCAGCATAACCCCACGGCTCTTAAACTCCAACCCCGTTAATAAAAGCTAACACACTATAGGCCTTCTTCACAGCTCTATCCATTTGAGTGGCAACCTTTAGAGATCTGTGGATATGGACCCCAAGATATCTCTGTTCCTCCAGAGTCTTCAGAACCCTACCTTTGACCCTGTAATCCACATTTAAATTAGTCCTACCAAAATGAATCACCTCACATTTATCAGGGTTAAACTCCATTTGCTATTTTTCGGATCAGCTCTGCATCCTATCAATGTCTCTTTGCAGCCTACAACAGCCCTCCACCTCATCCACTACTCCACCAATCTTGGTGTCATCTGAAAATTACTGATCCACCCTTCAGCCCCTTCCTCCAAGCAGAGGACCCAGCACTGATCCTTGTGGTACACCACTGGTAACTAGTCTCCAGTCTGAAAATTTTCCATCCACCACCACCCTCTGTCTTCTATGAGATAGCCAGTTACTTATCCAATTGGCCAAATTTCCCTCTATCCCACACCTCCTTACTTTCTTCATGAGCCGACCATGGGGGACCTTATCAAACGCCTTACTAAAATCCATGTATATGACATCAACTGCTCTACCTTCATCGACACACTTAGTTACCTCCTCAAAAAATTCAATCAAATTTGTGAGGCAAGGCGTACCCTTCACGAATCCATGTTGACTATCCTGGATTAAGCTGCATCTTTCTAAATGGTCGTAAATCCTATCCCTCAGTAACTTTTCCATTAACTTACCAACCACCGAAGTAAGACTAACCGGCCTATAATTACCAGGGTCATTCCTATTTCCTTTCTTGAACAGAGGAACAACATTCGCCACTCTCCAGTCCTCTACTATCCCCGTGGACAGTGAGGACCCAAAGATCAAAGCCAAAGGCTCTGCAATCTCATCCCTTGCCTCCCAAAGAATCCTAGGATATATCTCATCTGGCCCAGGGGACTTATCGACCTTCAGGTTTTTCAAAATTGCTAATACATCTTCCCTCAGAACATCCGCCTCCTCCAGCCCATCAGCCTGTATCACACTCTCATCCTCAAAAACATGGCCCCTCTCCTTGGTGAACACTGAAGAAAAGTATTCATTCATCGCCTCTCCTATCTCTTCTGACTCCATGAACAAGTTCCCACTACTGTCCCTGACCGGCCCTAACCTCACCCTGGTCATTCTTTTATTCCTCACATAAAAGAGTAAAAGGCCTTGGGGTTTTCCTTGATCTGACCCGCCAATGACTTCTCATGCCCCCTCCTAGCTCTCCTAAGCCCTTTTTTCAGCTTATTCCTTGCTAACTCGTAACCTTCAATGGACCCAACTGAACCTCGTTTTCTCATCCTTACATACTTTTCTCATCCTTACATAGTTAGCTGGACTAATTGAGCAAGATAAAGAAAAGATTAGAGAGTTAGAATCCAGAATAAGAGAATTGGAGAAACGAAACCAAGTGTTAGAAGAAAAACAATGGAGAGTCCACACAACAGGGACCAACCGCTCCTCCAGAGGAGTGGGAAGCGCTAGAACACAACTTAGCGCCAGTAACCCGAAGAGGAACTGGTGCCCGGCCAAAAGCAAATTATAAACCCTTCACCCAGTTTAAAACAGAGATTCAGAGGGTAGATTCAGAGGGTATTAGGAAATGCTCCTACTTACTGGGGCAGAATTACCACAACAAAACAGTTAAGAGGGGGAAGAATGCATGTAGAAGAGGGATCAGTGTATGTGATAATGAGGGAAACTTGGGTAAGGTTGAAGTGGGAATGTGAGAGGTATGAGAAGGATAAAAGAGATAGAGTAGATCAAGAGAGACTGCAAAGGAAATACGAGACCGAGAAAAAAGGATTAGTACGGCAAGCCGAACAAAGGAAAGATAAAAAACCGGAGGTATTTGGCTTGCCAATGTTGTTCCAAAATACCGATACGGATGAACAGGAGTGGTGGAATCGACCCAGTGTAGATAATCACCAGAAATCTAAGGTCGCCGTCATTGCCCCGATGAATATGACAGACACCAGCGCCAGTGCCGCTGCAAAGACAGAAGGGACTCAAATCAGGCTAACTTGGTTAGTTTGAAGCGTGATAGACTAAAGGGGGTAAAGGGTTAAAAACTAGCAGGCTGTAAGTCTCTCTCTTGACAAAGGAAAAGAGAGAAAGAGAGGTGAAAGTGTGTGATCGAGAGTCTCATGTGGTGGAATAGGGTATAGCAGATCAAAGTGAATTGTTTGCTCTGAGTGTGAGTTTTAATAAATTACTTTCCCCAGTAGAAATTTTACGATAGTGCATCGGACAGAGATTTGGGGAATGTGGGAAAAATAGCATTACATTACATCTGAAGAGTCGTAAGGAGAGTTAACCATTTAGCACACAGTAGATTCGATCTTGTATCTGCCTGTGTTGATTACAAAGGCAGAGCTGTAGAAATAATTAATTATGCACATTTTGAGCTTAGACCGGAGAGTCTGTAAGAAAGTGTAAATGTCTTAATTTAGTAGGGATATTTGAAAGTGATAAAAATAAATGGATTATTTGGATCAGGCTTTTGTTGAATTTGAAAATATATTCTTAAAAGAACTGACAATGAAAAGATAAATGGAAAGACTTATTCCTGCGTATTTGAAGTGATGATGTTCATCTGAGTGAACTTACCCCTCCGCCTCTCTACTGAAACAAGCAGAGAATTAACCCATCTTGTCCTAGACAGGATAGATCTTCGTGTTATAAGACTTGCGGTAATTTCAAGACATAAAGTCGAAATTTAACAGAGAAGGGAGATACATAAGGTAGAATGGGAGTGCGTGTTTAATGATGGGAATTATGCCACTGCCATAATGCATTCTAATTTAAATGTATTCCATGGATATGCGAAGGAGTGAATCAACCATGAAACTGGAGGAGTAGTTCTGAACACGAAGCACACTTGGAATATGGGAAGGTTGGAAGCTGTATTAAAT